>NC_062293.1:10303487-10606974 GCF_902655055.1 Lutra lutra | reverse complement strand
AGAATCATGAATGAGATGGGGCTGGGAACCATTAGCTCCCCGGGCCTCCAGGCAGAGGGGAAAAGTGAAAGTTAGCAGGCAATCCTGCCTGCTTCCTACTCCTTCCTTAGTCTTCCATGACCCTTTACACCTCTCCTCTTCCCCCCACATCTGTTTTCCCAGCCATTTCCACTTTGTTCTTCATTTTACGCTTTGTCCTCCTCTTACTTTGCCCTCCTTTTCCATAAGGAATGGGATATTCAGAGGAGAGAGATCATACTAGTTCATGGAGAAAAAATTATTTCAATTCCCCCCCCACCCAAGCAGAGCATCCGCGTGCCCAAGACATGGATGAAACATGTTGGCTGGGTTCCTAAGAAACTCTGAATTCACATCTATCCAGTGGAGCCTCTCCATTCAGATCTACCAGATCCCTGTTCAAATCTACCAGAAACTTCTGAAGGGACATGTTTTGAGCATTAGAGAGAAGAGGGAACTGTTTCTCTGTTGTCCATGCAGGAGGCCTACAAGCGAGGCCTTGTGCCCATGGGGAGGTGGCCGTTCTCAGGGACAGTGCTGGAAACTGCAAGATGATCTGATATTCTGAGCAATACAGTTGTTAGGGTTTCCTGAATGGTCTTGTTGGTTTCCCAGCTTCCAGTCCAAGCTCAAAGCCCAGAACGGGAGCCCTGAATGGTGGCTCCAAGGGAAGGCAAGGAGCAGAAGCTTGAATAGGCATCAGGTATTCAATTTACCGTACATGGATTTCTCGGATTTTCTGTTTCATATGACTATATTCCCTTGAAGATTGGTTTTCCGAAAACAAAACAAAGCAAAACAACAACAAAAAAACACATATGTTCTGAAAATGTTTGGCAAAATACATCTTAAGTGTGTTCTCTTTTTATTTTTTTAAATTTTTTTAAAGATTTTATTTATGTATTTGACAGACAGAGATCACAAGTAGGCAGAGAGGCAGGCGGAGAGAGGGGAAGGCAGACTCCCTGAGCAGGGAGCCCTATGTGAGGCTCAATCCCAGGACCCCAAGATCATGATCTGAGCCAAAGACAGAGGCTTAACCCACTGAGCCATCCAGGTACCCCAAGCGTGTTCTCTTTTTAAAGCCAGATGTGACGCAAGTTCTTTTTGCCATGCCTGATGCATTGATTACTTCCTCCTTAAGGGGGTAAAAAGACGTGGAGATTGATCATTAAGATTCTAGAAATAGACTGCCTGAGATTTATTGCAACACTACCATTCAATACCTCGTTTCTCTGTGTCTTACTTTCCTCACTGGCCAAACTAAGTGGTAATGCATATATTCATTTAGCAATGAAACGAGATACGATACGTAGTAAATATCATCTAAGTGTTACTCTTTTAAATCTCTCTTTCCGTCTTCCTTCTTCTCTCTCTCTCTTTCACCCCTAAGAAAATATTTTCTGTAGGGAAACAATTGAATCTTAGGAAGAGGGAGATTTATGTATGTAGACCCCAAAGTACACCCATGAAATGGTTAGGTGGGATAAAGGAGAGAGGTATAAAGTAACATTTGTGTTGTTCTATTTTAAGAGTCCATTATAGACAAAGATTATCTATATCTGTTGGATCTACTATAACTATTATAATATTGAAGAGTTTGTCTTATACTATTAAGTTTTTTTTTTTCCCCCCTGGGCTAGTATGGAGGATATTTTCATTTCTTATGTTCTTTTATTAAAAGTGATAAGAAAATGGATAATTTTTCTTCTGTTTTCAGTATCTTCCTATAACATGTGTTTAAATGGCAACATTTGTATTCTTTGGCCTCAGAAATCTAAGAAACACTTGTAGAGATCTTTTACTGAATCATAAAACAAAGTAATTATATAACTGATAAATTGGAAAGGTCTGTGAAAGCATGAAAATAAGGGAAAATAAAGGACTTATGAGGCAGAAAGTAGTCTGCTGCGGTTGGCAATGGCACACCAACAATTTGGTTATTGTATGGCATATAACAACAACAACAACAAAATCGAGCTTCCCCCTCCAACCCACCCCATGGCACCATTTTTTGCCAGTCTCCTCTGATAGTAATGGCAAACTTTGGACAACCTTAAAAGGCATTTGAGCACTTAAGGTCTGTGTAACAATTTGAACTCATACTTCTTTGCTTGGACGGAAGGAAACAGCAATGAACTGAGCTCTTAGAATCTCCGTTCCGTAGCCTGATACCCTTTGACATTCTGAGGCATACTGTAAATCTCTTTTTCCTGCAGTCACCAGGGCTGTAATATGGTCTATTTTGGCCACCTGTAGAGAAGGTATGGTTGTCTCCACTGAAGATCAGAGAGAGTAAGGCCCAGGTTACTTGGCTAGTAATTGTGGACAGCGCTGGACCCAAATATGGCCCCAGTCCCGTGTTTAGTGATTATACCCTGAAAGCTATCCTCTACATCTTGCCACTGTGGACTCCCTGCCATGGGATCTTTTCACCTTCTTGGTACTTGATCCCTTTTAATAGAGAAGCAGTTTTCAAACTCTGGTCCATGAACCCTTAAAGGTCCTTAAGGCCCTTTCAGGGGTTCATGAGGTCAAAGCTATTTTCATTATGACCCTAAGACTTTGTTTATGTTCTTTCCTGTGCTGACATTTATACTGATGGTGCAGAAGCAATGAAGGAAAACTACTGGTGCCTAGATACACCAAGGCAGTGAGAACACATCTTTTGTCTGATGCACTGTATGATCAAATGAGAAGGACCCACAAAGTGCTTTGTGGCCCACCAAAGCCTAATGACCCTCTTGAAGAGAAGCCCTTCTGCAACTGAGTTGCAGACTGAATTAGTTGCTTTTTTCATGAGATGCTCTTCGATTTAAAAGAATGACTAGCTGACAAACTTATATTTAGGCTTTTGACAGGCACTTTTTAAAAATTGTGTTATATTAGCATAAAATACATCACTCGTTTTTGATGCAGTGTTCCAAGATTCATTGTTTATGTACAACACACAGTGCTCCATGCAATATGTGCCCTCCTTAATACCCACCACCAGGCTCATCCATCCCCTAGCCCCCTCCTCTCTGAAACCCTGAGTTTGTTTCTTGGAGTCTACAGTTTCTCATGGTTCATCTCCCCCTCTGATTTCTCCCAATTCACTTTTCCTTTCCTTCTCCTAATGTCCTCCATGTTATTCCTTATGCTCCACAAGCAAGTGAAACCATATGATAATTGACTTTCTCTGCTTGACTTATTTCACTCAGCATAATCTCCTACAGTCCCATCCATGTTGATGCAAAAGTTGGGTATTCATCTTTTCTGATGGCTCAGTAATATTCCATTGTATATATGGACCACATCTTTATCCATTTGTCTGTTGAAAGGCATCTCAACTATTTCCATGGTTTGGTGATTGTGGCCATTGCTGCTATGAGGATTGAGATACATATGGCCCTTCTTTTCACTACATCTGTGTCTTTGGGGTAAATACCCAGTAGTGCAATTGCCGGGTCATAAGGTAGCTCTATTTTTAATTTTTTGAGGAATCTCCACACTGTTTTCCAAAGTGGCCTCACCAACTTGCATTCCCACCAACAGTGTAAGAGGGTTCCCCTTTCTCCAAATCCTCTCTAATATTTGTTGTTTCCTGTCTTGTTCATCTTTGCCATTCTAACTGATGTAAGGTGGTATCTCAATGTGGTTTTGATTTGAATTTCCCTGATGGTTAATGATGATGAACATTTTTTATGTGTCTGTCTGCTAGCCATTTGTATGTTTTCATGGAGAAGTGTCTGTTCATGTCTTCTGCCCATTTTTTGACATGATTATCTGTTTTTTGGGTGTTGAGTTTGAGAAGTTGGATATCAGCCCTTTGTCTCTACTGTCATTTGCGAGTACCTTCTCCTATTCTGTGGGTTGCCTCTTTGTTTTGTTGACTGTTTCCTTTGCTGTACAGAAGCTTTTTATCTTGATGAAGTCCAAAAGTTCATTTTTGCTTTTGTTTCCTTTGCCTTTGGAGACATGTCTTGAAAGAAGTTGCTGTGGCCAATGTCAAAGAGGTTACTGCCTATATTTTCCTCTAGGATTTTGATGGATTCGATAGGCACTTTTTGACAATAAATGAAGTCAACCTGTCAATGTAAAGGAAAACAACTGATAGTGCTTTTTGGCTGATGATAAGAATTGAGCCTCATGCAAAACTCTGTCTTTGGAAAATGAGGATGTGCGACCAGAGACCTAATTGTTTCCCAGTAATTTGAGACTTTTCTGATGAGATTGGAAGTGATATTAACAAATATGATTTTTTTTTTAAATTTTTTTTTAAAATTTTTTTTAATTTTTTTTTTCAGCATAACAGTATTCATTATTTTTTCACCACACCCAGTGCTCCATGCAATCCGTGCCCTCTACAATACCCACCACCTGGTGCCCCCAACCTCCCACCCCCCACCCCTTCAAAATTCTCAGATCGTTTTTCAGAGTCCATAGTCTCTCATGGTTCACCTCCCCTTCCAATTTCCCTCAACTCCCTTCTCCTCTCCATCTCCCCTTGTCCTCCATGCTATTTGTTATGCTCCACAAATAAGTGAAACCATATGATAATTGACTCTCTCTGCTTGACTTATTTCACTCAGCATAATCTCTTCCAGTCCCGTCCATGTTGCTACAAAACTTGGGTATTCATTCTTTCTTTTTTCTTTTCTTTTCTTTTTTTTTTTTTTTTTTACAGCTTTATAAACATATATTTTTATCCCCAGGGGTACAGGTCTGCGAATCGCCAGGTTTACACACTTCACAACACTCACCATAGCACATACCCTCCCCAATATCCATAACCCCACCCCCTCTCCCAACCCCTTCCCCCCATCAACCCTCAGTTTGTTTTGTGAGATTAAGAGTCACTTATGGTTTGTCTCCCTCCCAATCCCATCTTGTTTCATTTACTCTTCTCCTACCCCCTCAACCCCCCATGTTGCATCTCCTCTCCCTCATATCAGGGAGATCATATGATAGTTGTCTTTGTCCGATTGACTTATTTCGCTAAGCATGATACCCTCTAGTTCCATCCACGTCGTCGCAAATGGCAAGATTTCATTTCTTTTGATGGCTGCATAGTATTCCATTGTGTATATATACCACAATTCTTTATCCATTCGTCTGTAGATGGACATCTAGGTTCTTTCCATAGTTTGGCTATTGTAGACATTGCTGCTATAAACATTCGGGTGCACGTGCCCCTTCGGATCACTACGTTTGTATCTTTAGGGTAAATACCCAGCAGTGCAATTGCAGGGTCATAGGGTAGTTCTATTTTCAACATTTTGAGGAACCTCCATGCTGTTTTCCAGAGGGGTTGCACCAGCTTGCATTCCCACCAACAGTGTAGGAGGGTTCCCCTTTCTCCGCATCCTCGCCAGCATCTGTCATTTCCTGACTTGTTAATTTTAGCCATTCTGACTGGTGTGAGGTGATATCTCATGGTGGTTTTGATTTGTATTTCCCTGATGCCGAGTGATGTGGAGCACTTTTTCATGTGTCTGTTGGCCATCTGGATGTCTTCTTTGCAGAAATGTCTGTTCATGTCCTCTGCCCATTTCTTGATTGGATTATTTGTTCTTTGGGTGTTGAGTTTGCTAAGTTCTTTATAGATTTTGGACACTAGCCCTTTATCTGATATGTCATTTGCAAATATCTTCTCCCATTCTGTCAGTTGTCTTTTGGTTTTGTTCACTGTTTCCTTTGCTGTGCAAAAGCTTTTGATCTTGATAAAATCCCAAAAGTTCATTTTTGCCCTTGCTTCCCTTGCCTTTGGTGATGTTCCTAGGAAGATGTTGCTGCGGCTGACGTCGAAGAGGTTGCTGCCTGTGTTCTCCTCGAGGATTTTGATGGATTCCTTTCTCACATTGAGATCCTTCATCCATTTTGAGTCTATTTTCGTGTGTGGTGTAAGGAAATGATCCAATTTCATTTTTCTGCATGTGGCTGTCCAATTTTCCCAACACCATTTATTGAAGAGGCTGTCTTTGTTCCATTGGACATTCTTTCCTGCTTTGTCGAAGATGAGTTGACCATAGAGTTGAGGGTCCATTTCTGGGCTCTCTATTCTGGTCCATTGATCTATGTGTCTGTTTTTGTGCCAGTACCATGCTGTCTTGATGATGACAGCTTTGTAATAGAGCTTGAAGTCCGGAATTGTGATGCCACCAACTTTGGCTTTCTTTTTCAATATTCCTTTGGCTATTCGAGGTCTTTTCTGGTTCCATATAAATTTTAGGATGATTTGTTCCATTTCTTTGAAAAAAATGGATGGTACTTTGATAGGAATTGCATTAAATGTGTAGATTGCTTTAGGTAGCATAGACATTTTCACAATATTTATTCTTCCAATCCAGGAGCATGGAACATTTTTCCATTTCTTTGTGTCTTCCTCAATTTCTTTCATGAGTACTTTATAGTTTTCTGAGTATAGATTCTTAGTCTCTTTGGTTAGGTTTATTCCTAGGTATCTTATCGTTTTGGGTGCAATTGTAAATGGGATGGACTCCTTAATTTCTCTTTCTTCTGTCTTGTTGTTGGTGTAGAGAAATGCAACTGATTTCTGTGCATTGATTTTATATCCTGACACTTGACTGAATTCCTGTACAAGTTCTAGCAGTTTTGGAGTGGAGTCTTTTGGGTTTTCCACATAGAGTATCATATCATCTGCGAAGAGTGAGAGTTTGACTTCTTCTTTGCCGATTTGGATGCCTTTAATTTCCTTTTGTTGTCTGATTGCTGAGGCTAGGACTTCTAGTACTATGTTGAATAGCAGTGGTGATAACGGACATCCCTGCCGTGTTCCTGACCTTAGCGGAAAAGCTTTCAGTTTTTCTCCATTGAGAATGATATTTGCGGTGGGTTTTTCATAGATGGCTTTGATAATATTGAGGTATGTGCCGTCTATCCCTACACTTTGAAGAGTTTTGATCAGGAAGGGATGCTGTACTTTGTCAAATGCTTTTTCAGCATCTATGGAGAGTATCATATGGTTCTTGTTCTTTCTTTTATTAATGTGTTCTATCACATTGATTGATTTGCGGATGTTGAACCAGCCTTGCAGCCCTGGAATAAATCCCACTTGGTCGTGGTGAATAATCCTTTTAACGTACTGTTGAATCCTATTGGCTAGTATTTTGGCGAGAATTTTTGCATCTGTGTTCATCAAGTATATTGGTCTGTAGTTCTCTTTTTTGTTGGGATCCTTGTCTGGTTTTGGGATCAAGGTGATGCTGGCCTCATAAAATGAGTTTGGAAGTTTTCCTTCTATTGCTATTTTTTGGAACAGTTTCAGGAGAATAGGAATTAGTTCTTCTTTAAATGTTTGGTAGAATTCCCCCGGGAAGCCGTCTGGCCCTGGGCTTTTGTTTGTTTGGAATTTTTGATGACTGTTTCAATCTCCTTACTGGTTATGGGTCTTTTGAGGCTTTCTATTTCTTCCTGGTTCAGTTGTGGTAGTTTATATGTCTCTAGGAATGCATCCATTTCTTCCAGATTGTCAAATTTGTTGGCGTAGAGTTGCTCATAGTATGTTCTTATAATTGTCTGTATTTCTTTGGTGTTCGTTGTGATCTCTCCTCTTTCATTCATGATTTTATTTATTTGGGTCCTCTCTCTTTTCTTTTTGATAAGTCTGGCCAGGGGTTTATCAATCTTATTAATTCTTTCAAAGAACCAGCTCCTAGTTTCGTTGATTTGTTCTATTGTTTTTTTGGTTTCTATTTCATTGATTTCTGCTCTGATCTTTATGATTTCTCTTCTCCTGCTGGGTTTAGGGTTTCTTTCTTGTTCTTTCTCCAGCTCCTTTAGGTGTAGGGTTAGGTTGTGTACCTGAGACCTTTCTTGTTTCTTGAGAAAGGCTTGTACCGCTATATATTTTCCTCTCAGGACTGCCTTTGTTGTGTCCCACAGATTCTGAACTGTTGTGTTTTCATTATCATTTGTTTCCATAAATTTTTTCAATTCTTCTTTGATTTCCTGGTTGACCCATTCATTCTTTAGAAGGATGCTGTTTAGTCTCCATGTATTTGGGTTCTTTCCAAATTTCCTCTTGTGATTGAGTTCTAGCTTTAGAGCATTGTGGTCTGAAAATATGCAGGGAATGATCCCAATCTTTTGATACCGGTTGAGACTTGATTTAGGACCAAGAATGTGATCTATTCTGGAGAACGTTCCATGTGCACTAGAGAAGAATGTGTATTCTGTTGCTTTGGGATGAAATGTTCTGAATATATCTGTGATGTCCATCTGGTCCAGTGTGTCATTTAAGGCCTTTATTTCCTTGTTGATCTTTTGCTTGGATGATCTGTCCATTTCAGTGAGGGGAGTGTTAAAATCCCCTACTATTATTGTATTCTTGTCGATGTGTTTCTTTGATTTTGTTATTAATTGGTTTATATAGTTGGCTGCTCCCACGTTAGGGGCATAGATATTTAAAATTGTTAGATCTTCTTGTTGGACAGTTCCTTTGAGTATGATATAGTGTCCTTCCTCATCTCTTATTATAATCTTTGGCTTAAAATCTAATTGATCTGATATAAGGATTGCCACTCCTGCTTTCTTCTGATGTCCATTAGCATGGTAAATTCTTTTCCACCCCCTCACTTTAAACCTGGCGGTGTCTTCGGGTGTAAGATGAGTTTCTTGTAGGCAACATATAGATGGTTTTTGTTTTTTTATCCATTCTGATACCCTGTGTCTTTTGATTGGGGCATTTAGCCCATTAACATTCAGGGTAAGTATTGAGAGATATGAATTTAGTGCCATTGTATTGCCTGTAAGGTGACTGTTATTGTATATTGTCTCTGTTTCTTTCTGATCTACTACTTTGAGGGTCTCTCTTTGCTTAGAGGACCCCTTTCAATATTTCCTGTAGAGCTGGTTTGGTATTTGCAAATTCTTTCAGTTTCTGTTTGTCCTGGAAGCTTTTAATCTCTCCGTCTATTTTCAATGATAGCCTAGCTGGATATAGTATTCTTGGCTGCATGTTTTTCTCATTTAGTACTCTGAATATATCATGCCAGCTCTTTCTGGCCTGCCAGGTCTCTGTGGATAAGTCTGCTGCCAATCTAATATTTTTACCATTGTACGTTACAGACTTCTTTTCCCGGGCTGCTTTCAGGATCTTTTCTTTGTCACTAAGACTTGTCAATTTTACTATTAGGTGACGGGGTGTAGACCTATTCTTATTGATTTTGAGGGGGGTTCTCTGAACCTCCTGGATTTTGATGCTTGTTCCCTTTGCCATATTGGGGATATTCTCTCCAATAATTCTCTCCAATATACCTTCTGCTCCCCTCTCTGTTTCCTCTTCTTCTGGAATCCCAATTATTCTAATGTTGTTTCGTCTTATGGTGTCACTTATCTCTCGAATTCTCCCCTCGTGGTCCAGTAGCTGTTTGTCCCTCTTTTGCTCAGCTTCTTTATTCTCTGTCATTTGGTCTTCTATATCGCTAATTCTTTCTTCTGCCTCATTTATCCTAGCAGTGAGAGCCTCCATTTTTGATTGCACCTCATTAATAGCTTTTTTGATTTCAACTTGGTTAGACTTTAGTTCTTTTATTTCTCCAGAAAGGGCTTTTATATCTCCCGAGAGGGTTGCTTTAATATCTTCCATGCCTTTTTCAAGCCCGGCTAGAACCTTGAGAATCATCATTCTGAACTCTATATCTGACATATTACCAATGTCTGTATTGATTAGGTCCCTAGCCTTTGGTATTGCCTCTTGTTCTTTTTTTTTGTTGTGAATTTTTCCGCCTTGTCATTTTGTCCAGATAAGAGTTTATGAAGGAGCAAGTAAAATACTAAAAGGGTGGCAACAACCCCAGGAAAATATGCTTTAGCCAAATCAGAAGAGATCCTGAATTGTGAGGGGGGAGAAAGGGGATAAAAAGGGGTTCAGAAAGAAAGAAAAAAAAAACTATTAAAAAAAAGAAAGCCGATAAAGAAAAAAATATAAAAAGAGGAAAAAATATATATATATTACATAAACTATTTAAAAAACGTTAAAAAAAAGAAAATGGTAAAAGTTAAAAAAATTTAGCAGAAGAAGAGAAAAAGAAAAAAAAAATTGAAAAAGAAAAAAAAATTAAATTAACTGCAAGGCTAAAAAATCATGGGGAGAAAGCCATGTGTTCCGTGCTTTGCTTTCTTCTCCTCTGGAATTCCGCCGTTCTCCTTGGTAGGTGAACTTGGTCCTGGCTGGGTTTCCCATAGATCTTCTGGGGGAGGGGCCCGTTGTAGTGATTCTCAAGCGTCTTTGCCCCAGGCGGAGTTGCACCGCCCTTACCCGGGGCCGCGCTGAGTCATCCGCTCGGGTTCGCTTTCGGGAGCTTTTGTTCCCTGAGCGCTTTCCGTAGAGTCCGGAGGACGGGAATAAAGATGGCGGCCTCCCGGTCTCCGGCCCGGAGGAGCCGAGAGCCCGGGGCTCCACTCCTCAGTGCACCCTCAGAGAACAGCGCCAAATGACTCCCGTCACCCTGGCCTCCAGCCGCGCTCCGAGCTGACCGAGCCTGCGACCGGTTCAAGGCAACCCTGAGCTGAGAGTCACTCCTCGGCTCTGTCTCTGCAGCCGGCTTCCCCGTTCTAATACCGGTAAGCTCTGCGACACTGAGACACCCCCGATCCTTCTGCGACCCTGCGGGACCTGAGGCCGCGCTTACCCCGCCTGGGCTTCACCCCAGTTAAGCCTCTGGAGCGATGTCCCTCAGCGGAACAGACTTTTAAAAGTCCTGATTTTGCTCCGTTGCTCCGCTGCTCGCCGGGAGCCGGCCCCTCCCCCCGCGGTCTATCTTCCCGTCGCTTTGGATTCACTTCTCCGCCAGTCCTACCTTGCAGAAAGTGGTTGATTTTCTGTTTCTGGTATTGCTGTTCTTCTTCTCTTCAATCTCCCGTTGGATTTGTAGGTGTTTGCAATCTTTAGATATGCTATTTAGCTGATCTCCCGCTACCCGAAGTAGTCTCAGCCTGCTACTTCTCCGCCATCTTGACTCCTCCCCTGAATAATCCTTTTAATGTACTGTTGAATCCTATTGGCTAGTATTTTGGCGAGAATTTTTGCATCTGTGTTCATCAAGGATATTGGTCTGTAGTTCTCTTTTTTGTTGGGATCCTTGTCTGGTTTTGGGATCAAGGTGATGCTGGCCTCATAAAATGAGTTTGGAAGTTTTCCTTCTGTTTCTATTTTTTGGAACAGTTTCAGGAGAATAGGAATTAGTTCTTCTTTAAATGTTTGGTAGAATTCCCCCAGGAAGCCATCTGGCCCTGGGCTTTTGTTTGTTTGGAGATTTTTGATGACTGTTTCAATCTCCTTACTGGTTATGGGTCTGTTCAGGCTTTCCATTTCTTCCTGGTTCAGTTGTGGTAGTTTATGTGTCTCTAGGAATGCATCCATTTCTTCCAGATTGTCAAATTTGTTGGCGTAGAGTTGCTCATAGTATGTTCTTATAATTGTCTGTATTTCTTTGGTGTTCGTTGTGATCTCTCCTCTTTCATTCATGATTTTATTTATTTGGGTCCTCTCTCTTTTCTTTTTGATAAGTCTGGCCAGGGGTTTATCAATCTTATTAATTCTTTCAAAGAACCAGCTCCTAGTTTCGTTGATTTGTTCTATTGTTTTTTTGGTTTCTATTTCATTGATTTCTGCTCTGATCTTTATGATTTCTCTTCTCCTGCTGGGTTTAGGGTTTCTTTCTTGTTCTTTCTCCAGCTCCTTTAGGTGTAGGGTTAGGTTGTGTACCTGAGACCTTTCTTGTTTCTTGAGAAAGGCTTGTACCGCTATATATTTTCCTCTCAGGACTGCCTTTGTCGTGTCCCACAGATTCTGAACCGTTGTGTTTTCATTATCATTTGTTTCCATAAATTTTTTCAATTCTTCTTTAATTTCCTGGTTGACCCATTCATTCTTTAGAAGGATGCTGTTTAGTCTCCATGTATTTGGGTTCTTTCCAAATTTCCTCTTGTGATTGAGTTCTAGCCTTAGAGCATTGTGGTCTGAAAATATGCAGGGAATGATCCCAATCTTTTGATACCGGTTGAGACTTGATTTAGGACCAAGAATGTGATCTATTCTGGAGAACGTTCCATGTGCACTAGAGAAGAATGTGTATTCTGTTGCTTTGGGATGACATGTTCTGAATATATCTGTGATGTCCATCTGGTCCAGTGTGTCATTTAAGGCCTTTATTTCCTTGTTGATCTTTTGCTTGGATGATCTGTCCATTTCAGTGAGGGGAGTGTTAAAATCCCCTACTATTATTGTATTCTTGTCGATGTGTTTCTTTGATTTTGTTATTAATTGGTTTATATAGTTGGCTGCTCCCACGTTAGGGGCATAGATATTTAAAATTGTTAGATCTTCTTGTTGGACAGTTCCTTTGAGTATGATATAGTGTCCTTCCTCATCTCTTATTATAGTCTTTGGCTTAAAATCTAATTGATCTGATATAAGGATTGCCACTCCTGCTTTCTTCTGATGTCCATTAGCATGGTAAATTCTTTTCCACCCCCTCACTTTAAACCTGGAGGTGTCTTCGGGTTTAAGATGAGTTTTTTGTAGGCAACATATAGATGGGTTTTGTTTTTTTTATCCATTCTGATACCCTGTGTCTTTTGATTGGGGCATTTAGCCCATTCACATTCAGGGTAAGTATTGAGAGATATGAATTTAGTGCCATCGTATTGCCTGTAAGGTGACTGTTATTGTATATTGTCTCTGTTTCTTTCTGATCTACTACTTTTAGGGTCTCTCTTTGCTTAGAGGACCCCTTTCAATATTTCCTGTAGAGCTGGTTTGGTATTTGCAAATTCTTTCAGTTTTTGTTTGTCCTGGAAGCTTTTAATCTCTCCTTCTATTTTCAATGATAGCCTAGCTGGATATAGTATTCTTGGCTGCATGTTTTTCTCATTTAGTACTCTGAATATATCATGCCAGCTCTTTCTGGCCTGCCAGGTCTCTGTGGATAAGTCTGCTGCCAATCTAATATTTTTACCATTGTATGTTACAGATTTCTTTTCCCGGGCTGCCTTCAGGATCTTTTCTTTGTCACTAAGACTTGTAAATTTTACTATTAAGTGACGGGGTGTGGACCTATTCTTATTGATTTTGAGGGGGGTTCTCTGAACCTCCTGAATTTTGATGCTTGTTCCCTTTGCCATATTGGGGAAATTCTCTCCAATAATTCTCTCCAATATACCTTCTGCTCCCCTCTCTGTTTCCTCTTCTTCTGGAATCCCAATTATTCTAATGTTGTTTCGTCTTATGGTGTCACTTATCTCTTGAATTCTCCCCTCGTGGTCCAGTAGCTGTTTGTCCCTCTTTTGCTCAGCTTCTTTATTCTCTGTCATTTGGTCTTCTACATCGCTAATTCTTTCTTCTGCCTCATTTATCCTAGCAGTGAGAGCCTCCATTTTTGATTGCACCTCATTAATAGCTTTTTTGATTTCAACTTGGTTAGACTTTAGTTCTTTTATTTCTCCAGAAAGGGCTTTTATATCTCCCGAGAGGGTTGCTTTAATATCTTCCATGCCTTTTTCAAGCCCGGCTAGAACCTTGAGAATCATCATTCTGAACTCTATATCTGACATATTACCAATGTCTGTATTGATTAGGTCCCTAGCCTTTGGTATTGCCTCTTGTTCTTTTTTTTGTTGTGAATTTTTCCGCCTTGTCATTTTGTCCAGATAAGAGTTTATGAAGGAGCAAGTAAAATACTAAAAGGGTGGCAACAACCCCAGGAAAATATGCTTTAGCCAAATCAGAAGAGATCCCGAATTGTGAGGGGGGAGAAAGGGGATAAAAAGGGGTTCAGAAAGAAAGAAAGAAAAAAAAAGAAACTAGTAAAAAAAAGAAAGCCGATAAAGAAAAAATATAAAAAGAGGAAAAAAAATATATTAGATAAACTATTTAAAAAACGTTAAAAAAGAAAACGGTAAAAGTTAAAAAAATTTAGCAGAAGAAGAGAAAAAGAAAAAAAATTGAAAAAGAAAAAAAAAATTAAATTAAGTGCAAGGCTAAAAAATCATGGGGAGAAAGCCATGAGTTCCGTGCTTTGCTTTCTTCTCCTCTGGAATTCCGCCCCTCTCCTTGGTAGGTGAACTTGGTCCTGGCTGTGTTTCCCGTTGATCTTCTGGGGGAGGGGCCTGTTGTAGTGATTCTCAAGTGTCTTTGCCCCAGGCGGAGTTGCACCGCCCTTACCCGGGGCCGCGCTGAGTAATCTCCTTGGGTTTGCTGGGTTTGCTTTCGGGAGCTTTTGTTCCCTGAGTGCTTTCCATAGAGTCTGGAGGACGGGAATAAAGATGGCGGCCTCTCGGTCTCCGGCCCGGAGGAGCCAAGAGCCTGGGGCCCCACTCCTCAGTGCGCCCTTAGAGAACAGCCCCCAATGACTCACGTCACCCTGGCCTCCGGCCTCACTCTGAGCTGACCAAGCCTGCGACCGGTTCAAGGCAACCTCGAGCTGAGAGTCACTCCTCGGCTCTGTCTCTGCAGCCGGCTTCCCCGTTCTAATACCGGTAAGCTCTGCGACACTCAGACACCCCCGATCCTTCTGCGACCCTGTGGGAGCTGAGGCCGCGCTTACCCCGCCTGGGCTTCACCCCAGTTAAGCCTCTGGAGCGATGTCCCTCAGCGGAACAGACTTTTAAAAGTCCTGATTTTGCTCCGTTGCTCCGCCGCTCGCCGGGAGCCGGCCCCTCCCCCCGCGGTCTATCTTCCCGTCGCTTTGGATTCACTTTTCTGCCAGTCCTACCTTGCAGAAAGTGGTTGATTTTCTGTTTCTGGAATTGCTGTTCTTCTTCTCTTCAATCTCCCGTTGGATTTGTAGGTGTTTGCAATCTTTAGATAAGCTATTTAGCTGATCTCCCGCTACCCGAAGTAGTCTCAGCCTGCTACATCTCCGCCATCTTGACTCCTCCCCCCACAAATATGATTTTTGATGTTGCATAATGAAAATGTCTCAGCATTTGGAATATCTGCCAAACTTAGCTAATATTTTCCAAATCATCAATGCTTAATGGTACAAAATTAGACATGGGCAAAAGATCCATTCAAAGTAACAGGTACATAAATGAATTTTAATGAAGCAAAGTACAAAAAGCTCACTGATACTGTTTCAGGGATCACACTGCAATTAATTTTAAGGAACTGCCACTTATCAAGTTTTGGCATAGTGTTAAAGATGCATTTCTACAATTATATGAAAACATCATTAAAATACTTCTCCATTTTCCAGCTACACATACGTGTGAGGCTCCATTTATTACATACTTTAACCAAAACATCATATCACAACAGAGAGATAAGAACAGAAGTAGGTATAAGAACCTAATTATCTTTAATTAAGCCAGGCACAAAAAGGATTTACAAGATTTAAAACAATTCTACTCTTCTCAGTAAAAATTCTTGGGGAAATACACATATTATTAATAAAATACATTATTCATTTTAACATGATATGGGTTTCATTTTAACAAATCAAGAAATATTTTACACATTTCTCAGTTCAATTCCCAATATGGTAAACAAAATTTTTGTTTACTCCAAGGGAGTATTACTCCTACTGGGGACATGGTACCATATAACAGAGTGTTTGATCAGTGTATACACCACATTTTGAAGGAGAGTGCTCCAATACTCAGGATATCTAATATATATATATTAGATATATTATCTATATATATATATTATCTATATATATATATTAGATATATTATATATATATATATTATCTATCTATCTATATATATATAAAGCTGATGCTAAAACTGGGCCTTTAGAGCTCTTTCTTGATACTTTGCCAAGACAGTCTGGCATCTCCACTTAATTTACTGTCGGCCATCTTCTCCAAGCTTTGAAGGGCCATTCCAGCAAAGTATTAGAACAGGTTCCAGGTATCTGTCAAGATGTTTAATCTTAAGATGTGGGAGAATTTCCCTTTGTTAGTAAATTCTCTCCTATCCAGGCTTGTAAGCTGGCTATATATCTTATCTCCCATCCCCCAGTCCTATAACCTCAATGTATATTTCCAGGCATTTCCTTCTGTTACTATGAGAGAAGCCATATCCTTCAACTATTTTAATGATAATCCATTTCCTCCCATAGTAGCAAATGTGTTTCCCCTACTTGGGCTATGCTGAGAACGGACCTTGGTTATTGGTATAGAAACAATGAAAGGGGCAAAGGGAGCATCTTGAGTAGCCCAACATCACTTGCATGGCATCTTTCTTAAGATGACAGTTTTTAGGACACAGGATGCTGTTCTTTACTAGCCGGGCAAGACGCTGCTTCTAGACACCTAGACAGTTCATAGGAGTTTGGAAATTCAAAGTTTCTAAAGGTATCAAGCACCCCAAATTCCTCATTCTACATCTCAGGGTCTTACTGCTACCTTTTTTGGGCTCTAGGTTTTACATAGGAGACTGTGTAAATTGAACTGTAAATTCAGACTCCTTTGTAACTCTACCACTCTTAAGATCAAAGCTTGGACCTAATTTTCAGCACAGTTTGCTTGTTGGCTACAGGATAAGTAGGTTTCTCCAAAGCCTGTAGGCTTTCTGGCTCCAGCAGCTTGCCCTGCATTGACAGCTGGCTGTCCCAGCATGTAATTCTTTCTCTTGAAGGCTTCCAGAACATTTAACAGAAGCTACCCAACTCTTTATAATTATTACTGCCCTTACATCTTTCCAGGACAACAGAAAATGCATAAGTCTGTGCTTTTCCTTCTGCCTGGCCCATATCCACACAGATGAGCCTTTTAATAATTGTGAGGCTGCAGCTGGCCAGGATTCTCACTACCCACTTACCATCAGCAATAGGATCTTCTTGCCATTTGACTGGAATGTCATCCCAGTCCAGACGCTCAACCTGGAGGTCACTATCTAAGGCCAGTTCTTGTAACATTTGTCTAAAAAGCAGATTCAAAGGCAAGGGCTCGAGTGCCAGTAGCTTCTGTTGGAGGTGAGCCCAGCAAGCATGCGTGGAGAGGGATTAGGTGAGGTTGGAAGAGAAGAAAGCCAATAGAGGACTGGTTAGTGAATGGGTTATGATGGTCCACTGGGGCACTATTCTGCCATATACAGAACATGTCTCAGAGGTACTTCTCATTGGGTGAGAAAGATGGCTGTTTATCCACTAGCTTCTGTCTTTCCTACAGCCTGTAGCTATCATGGCTCCCTGGCACTTCTGGCCTGACCCACTGTGGACTGAGTTGCACCTGTGGCCAGAGCCTTCTGGTTGCAGATGGTGTCCATGTGTGTGAGAACTGCCCACTGAAACTGCTGGTGACCTCCACAGTGAGCTGAAGGATATGGGGATGCCCTTGCCTTTGGAAAAACTACACAAGGGAGCTTGGACCCAATCTGGTAGAGACTGAATATTTTTACGAATGTTAGCGTCTGGATATTTTGAGATCTGGATGTTTTGAGACGCATGTCTGGTGGGGCAATGAAACTTTTTTAAATGTAGGGGGATACCAGAGGCAGGGAGGCCAGGGGAAAAGTGTGGTAATGACCCAAGTATGAAGTACAGAGAGGCCAAAATAAGGCTGTGGTAATGAGCATGAAGATGAAGAACAACTAATACTTCTTTGCCTTTCACTGTTATGTATTATTTGATGGCAAGAATTTGCCAGGATAAAGCTCGTAATATGGCCCAGAGCATCAAAAGACAAGAAGGAGAAAAGCATATGGTACTGATGAAGTTCTAGAAGCTAGGTGAGGTTTGGTGGGCTGAGGTCCGGAGCCGATGACCAAGAAAGAATTCTTGAGACATCTTTGGTGCAAAATGGTGGTTTATTAAAGCCCGGGGACAGGACCCGTGAGCAGGAAGAGCTGCTGCCCCGGGTTGTGAGGGATGGCAGGTTAGGTGCCTTGCGATTGGGGGAAGGTGAGGGAAAGGGAGGTTTCAAGGAATTTTCATATGCTAAAGAGGGCCTACAAGGTGGGGGGGGGCGGGGGGGGGGGGGGGGGATGGATACCGGAAGCCTTGCGGCTTGATCAGTGTTGTCTTTTGGCAAGCCTTTCACATTTCTGCTATTAAGCATCTTTGTTAGTGAGATTTGGGTTTAGAAGAAATTTAACTTTATTTAGGGCTTGAGGAACTGAGTTATTTGCCTCTGGCTATTGACTTGTAAACCAAGGGAGACTCCTGTCTTGCAGGATTGTGAGCTCTGCAAGTTAACTATTTGTTTCTTGCTTCTGGCAGTCAGGGGTACCTGAGGAATGTTACAGACATTACCAAGGGGAGCGGGTGGAGGGGGGTGCAAGGTGCCAGCTTTTGCTTTGTCCTCAGTCAGCCTCCTGCTCCCTCATCAGTACAATGCCACAAAATGGCAAAAATCATGCCACTTACATGTAGTGTAGAGACACATCTGAGTAACACAAGTGCTAAAGGCAAAAGAAGTATGATGGAATAATAAATACCGAATTTAGGACAGTGCTTCACTTCTGGGGATCAGGAGGAAAGAAATCACTGGAAAGAGGATCCTTGGGGTTTCAACTGTGTTGGTGTTGCGTTACTTCGCATCCTGGGTGGTGGATCCTTTTTGCGCTCATTATGTAATTATTTATGCTCTTTGGGTATTTCTAAAGCAATGCAAGCTATATTTGAACACATTTTATAGTGCGGGACTTGATGGCTTAGGGTATACATAGGGGAATGAGAAATGGTCCAAGTTGATCCTGTGTCTTCTTTCTGTAGCTTTTTATAATAATGATCAAAAACAGATGAACATTTTTTTCTCTTTCCTACACACACAGGTATACGCATAGATCCATGGAGAACAATAATAAGGAGGCAATTAGAATAGGTTATTCCCTGCGACTGACTCACTGTCTGTGCTAAAAGCTCTGACAAGTAATGTTTGAATTAGCCAGAGAACTGTAATTTCCATGGGCCATGGATGATTTATACATGTCTCCCAATTCTAAGACAAAACTGCCAAGTTTAGAGGGATAAATGATGACATGGAGTTAAGTTTTACCAAAGTGTTTTTGAGGATAGCCCTAAACTTGAAGATGGATTTTTCTCAAAGGAACAAGCCCTCGAGCTCCCATTAAGTATTGTGAACGGGTTTTTTATCATGGACAGCTCCAAGGGGGAGCTGTGATACTGCTTTCTGGTGCAAGTTGTTCAGGAGAAACAGCCTAATCTGCCTTCTGTTCTTACACCATAGGGTTTTAGTCTTTAGATGGCTAACTTCCACCGGAGTGCATGGCGAAAGACAACAGAATGAATGACATCTATAAAAGAAACAATATGGGGGTCTTTTCCCTTGGTTGGGCTTTCACTTGACTACTATCTTTCTTTGCGCTCACTATTAGTGATATCCAGGCAAAACACCCGTACTAAGGGACAGATGGCAAGTCCCTTGGAGAACATAGTGGGTTTCTTTACTCATGACTCAATCGTTTAACTCAATGATAGTACTGAGACCCTCTAAGGGAAAAAAAAAAAAAAAAAGATACTCAAATCATCTTGAAAGTCCTAATGTTTTCTCTGAGTATTTGGAAGTAATGCTGAAGACAACAATGTAATTTCTCCAGGGGAAAGCCCTGACCGTTGCTTTTTTATAAAATGAAAATCAAGCTTTTTTTTTTTTCCTTCCCCTTCAAAATTTTATGTTCTAGTCCCCAAGGGCAGTATTATTTGCTATATCCTTGGACTTTGAATTTTATGATAATTTTTATGGGAGGAGGGACTGCATTTAATAAAACTTGGATAAAATGATATTTTTCTTGAGCTGCCTAATAAAATTGAACCCCAGGACATTTGCAAGAAAAGGTATGCCCTGGGTTTCTGGTTATCTTGTCACAAGGAGAGTGAGAAAGACGCAGGACTTTTAAGAGCAACCTGAAGAATTTAGAGCCTTTTCTTTCTTTGCCCTTAGTTTTGACTTTGCCTTGCTCTTTGAGAATGAGAAAATAATGTCACTGACCTGACTCTGGTTTTCCCAGTGACACAGGAGGAACAAGATTGCTATGGTTATTTATTTTTCATTGTCAGAGTATTCTTTAAGTTTTCCACTGTATGAGGGAAGGGAGGGTCACCAAATCTCCTGAAAGGAGTCTTGAGTTCCTGACTGTTTTGAGTGAGGGAGGATGGGGGGAGAGACAGTGGGTGGGATATTTGTCCTTCTTTTGTACAATTATCCCTAAAAAGATGAAGCCTGTTAGTCATTGAGAATTTACTGTTAATTACTTAAATTGGATGATTAAATTGCTTTTGTCTTTACCAATGGCCAAGAGCAGAACAGTTACTAATCCTTAATTCAACAAAGGTTGTATTGAACTATTTGGCCTGAGGCATTTTTGAGGTGAGGGGACAAGGATGAGAGAGGAAAAATCTGGGAGAAGAGTCCTCTGGGTGGGTACTCTGGACAGCTTCAAGACGGCAGGGGGCACTTGGGTGTTTAGGAGTTTGGAGACATGTGTGGTGAGCCAGTGTGTGCGTGGAGTGTGGGTGGGGATGTGCGCACATGTGTGGGGTTGGGGAGGACTTCTGTCATTTGGTGTCTGGAGCAATGGCTCCTACACGCCTTGCAGTTGCAGGGACTATACAAAGAGCTGTCATGCCCCAAGTATTTATGAGCTTCTGTTGGGAAACGGGTCGAAGAAACAAACTGAAACAAGAAACCCAAACTTCTACATTGCATTCTGCCCAGAGTCCTGGTGGCAGCAACAGACAGAGTCATTGACTAATTTAGTGCTACCAGCCTTGGTATTTTCCTAGCGTGTTATTACCTGCCCTTGAGTCCAGAAATCAATGAGTCTATTGAGTGGTGAATCAAAGCAAAAGCCGACAGCAAAAGCAGGCTGTTAACTTGTCCAAAGTATCATAAATTACACCCAAAGCAGCAGATCTGAGTATGGTAAAACTCAGAAAAGGAAAAAGCCCTGATGTGTTTGTTAGCAAGACCTCAGTACCTGGTAATCGTCTATTTTACTTTCTTTTCTTGCCCGCTAACCAGTCGTGTACTATCTCCTTTTAGGCATCCTTTGAAAGGGGTGTTTTAGCTTTTAAATGTTAGCAATGCTCTATGTAGTCTATGGGTTAGGCACGTTCGCAGGGGAATCGACACATTTAATTAAACCATACGTAAGTGATAACATATACCTATAAATAGCATCTTTGGTACTTGTAGTGGATGAAGTGGTTGGAGTCATTCATTTCAAAGTACGAGCAGGTTGGGACCAGCAGATGTTTTCAATTCTCAGTCCCACCCCCCGCCCCTCGCCTTTTTTTCTTTTCTTTCTCTCTTTCTTTCTTTCTTTCTTTTTTTTTTTTTTTTTTTTTTGGCTGTGGCAGATGCACCTTTGCTGAGTCTGCCTGTTGAATTCCTGGCCTTTGCTGGGCTTGTTAGCCTTAACACTGGTTAGTGATTTGTGTTGGGTTATTAAACATGAAAGGGAAGCGACGTGATCTTGTTTCAGGGAAAGAAGAGATGAAATGTCCCTGCGTGAACACTGGAAGGGTGTTACGACTTTTAAAAGTTGGCTCAGGCAAGTTTCACTTAATAATGCCTGGGAGGCCCCGTGGAGTGGTATAAATCATGGGTCATGATATAATAATTTCTTTAAAATATAGTGTGGAAAACCGATGTCTATTGGCAAATGTCAGATCTGGTGTCCGGGAAATTAGCATCACCGCTTTTTTGAGAAGGAACACGTAGGCCAAGTAAAAGGAATTTCTAATAGCCTTTGATAAAGACCAAGCAAAACAAAACAAAACAAAAAACAGCCCAAACAGGTACTTTGACAAACAGGCTGAGAAACACGCAAGACAAAGGAATATGACGGTTTCTTGCTTTTGATTTTAAGGATCGAGCCCGGTAGAAAGGGCTGATGCCTCTAAATTTCCTTCCTGATATTAATTCAAGTTGTGTGATAAAGAAATGTATTATAGTGGGGTTGAAATGATAACTGAACGGAATAAGAA
This sequence comes from Lutra lutra, assembly GCF_902655055.1. Taxonomy (NCBI): domain Eukaryota; kingdom Metazoa; phylum Chordata; class Mammalia; order Carnivora; family Mustelidae; genus Lutra; species Lutra lutra. The sequence continues at coordinate 10,585,052 of NC_062293.1, read as the reverse complement.
ATGCTCAGCTCCTTCCAGTACCACCAACACAATCAGTCAAACAAAAACACATTGTGAACCAGAGAGAGGTTTCTAATTGCTTGACCCCATGTCGAGACCATTTGGTGAAGATCTGGAAATATGGTCAGTTTGTATGTTTGGGACAGTGAAAGGCAAGTGAAGAAATAGTAGCAAATACTCACAAAATAATTCACACCGCCTAGTGGGAACACAGAAGCCTTGGTTTCTAAACAGCCTTGAGGAATCCACTGGAAGGGGGCCATCTGGAACATTGAAGCATCAAGCTAAAATGGCCCTATGTACCGACATATCTCTATGGGTCTTAGACTGTGTCTTTATCCCTTTTCCTGACAGCAGAGCATTTAACTGACATGTGTTTTGTTGTTGTTGTAGTTGTTGTAGTTTGTTTGGAGGGTTTTCTGTGGCTTTTAACAAGACTCATAGAAAAAAAAAACAACAACACGTTTATACCAATACCCATTCTTTCACAACATTGGAGCTACCAAGTAGTTGGGTATCATTTGAAGGTAACGTGTGAGATCTCTCAAAGCAGGGAGGTACTTGTAGAAATTTTGTGTCCACACAGGTCGAGATTCTCCCTGGGCCTAAGTCAAGGCAAAAGACTTTAAAAGTGTGAAAAGAATTTCTCACAGGCTAGTAGGGCCTGTTGAAAGGCTGCCAGTGGCTCAAGATTTTCTTTTTTTTTTTTTGGCAGGGTGAGGACGAGGCTGATGAAGTTGAGCTTCACATTTCTGGGGGAACGAATCAAACTGGTAGATTATCACGATCACTAAAGGGAATTATAATATGAACCCCTTTGATAGATGTTACTTGGGATTCACGACGTTTTTGAGTGTCTCGGGAAATGAGGTACAGACCTTATTTTGCTGAAGTTAATTGCCCTTTGCAGTCCTGGTGTGGCAAAGCCCACACCTCGTAGGAATTCGATTGGAATTTCTCGGCCCAGAGCTGTTGTGCTGATAGTGATTTGGGGTGAAGAGATAGGAGTGACAGGAAGGTTAGTGAGAAGAAGAATTAGAAATGTGATATACGGCTTTACAGATTTAAGTTTAGGTCAGGAAAGAGAGATGCCAACTGCAGGCGCCAGCTCATTTTCCGTTTAAAGGGGATTTAAAATTATCTCAAATTCCTTCCAACTTTGAGGGTTTGCTGTTCTCTGATAACAATGACTAGGACGAATGTAAGGGCAGTGGGGAAGGAAAGTCAAGTGGGTGAGGTTGGCCTGGGTCGATGAGTTGAGGATCCAGCGTGGGTTCAAATAGTTCAGATCTTGCTTTCTGAATACATCTCCCAGTTGATCCGTCTGGCAATTTGTCCAAGTGTGTCTCTGCAGCACATTTTCCTGGTGGCGGCATCCCATTGGGACTACTCCAGTTGGGGCCATTTTTGTGGGGCAAAATAGAACTAGAGGAGTCATTGTAATAGAACAGTAAGACCCTTGGGCCCTGGAGAGAGACTGCTTGGATTCAAAGTCCAGCTTCACCACGTGTTAGAATCCTGAGGAAATGGCTGATCCTTTCTGTGCCTCAGTTTCCTCATCTGTAAATGGGAGTGATAAAGTACCTACCTCATAGAATTCTTTTTTTTTTTAAAGATGTTTTTTATTTATTTCACAGACGGAGATCATAAGTAGGCAGAGAGGCAGGCAGAGAGAGAGGGGGAAACAGGTTCCCCGCTGAGCAGGGAGCCTGATTCGGAGCTAGATCCCAGGATCCCGAGATCATGACCTGAGCTGAAGGCAGAGGCTTAACCCACAGAGCCACCCAGGTGCCCCTAGAATTCTTTTGACGGGTAAATTCATTTTGTTACTGTCTGTGCCATGGGTGTAGGGCTTCCTGTGTGTCTCATTTACTGTGCCATGCCCAGTGCCCAAACACTGCCCAACAAGTAGTAGGTGCTTGAGGTTTGTTGAATGAGTAGATATATTTCTTTCAAGTGAGTATTCTGTTTTCTTTCAAGGGAGTATTTATACTTTCAAAAACACTCAGGGAGTGTTGGTTCTTGGTATCATTTTTCTAAAGGGACTATTCTGTTTGTTTGCCTCCCAACTTTGAATACTCAATATAGTACTGGTACGTAGAAAGAAGATGTTTGTGGTAGGCAGGATAGTGTTCTCTCCTCTAAAGATGCCTAATTCCTGATCCCCAAAACTGTGACTATGTTAGGTAACATTGGAAAAGGGGGATTAAAACTGTGGGCAGAGTTGAGATTGCTAATAGGTTGACCTGAGAGTAGGAAGAGTGTGTTCAATCACCTGGTTGGGCCCAGTGTCAATGTCAGGGTCCTTAAAAGTAGAAAAGGGAGACAGAAGAGGGTCCGGGAAAGAGATGGAATGTTGGAAGCAGACTGAGACACGCTCCATCGCTGGCCTTGAGGATGGAGGAAGGGGATCATGGGGTAAGCAATGGGGGCAGCGACAGAAAAATGTTAGCGTGCTCAGTAAGTATATGTTGAATTGAATCTGAATGAGTAGTTTTCATCTCTAGGATCAATTAGGATTTATTATCTCCTCATGAGGTAAATGACCCATGCTTCATGGCAAGAAATCTAGCAATATATAAACACTTGATAAAGAAAGTAAAGGTCACATGGAATCCTACTACCTGTGACAACCACTTGAGTATGTAGGTATTCATTTGTCATGACTCTCTTGATGAATGCACAATACACAAGCACCCTTACACCCTCCCCACCAAGTTTTGCTTACGTGGGATTATACCACATATGGCAGTTTGCTTTTTTATCATGGACGCTGACTCATTCTTCCCAGCATCAATACCCTTCATTCCAATTCTACCTACATACCCCAATTGGGAAGCCAGGATAACAACTTAATGTGTGTCCTTCAGCATTTTTTTTTTTTTTGTACTTATGTGATCTTAGGCCTCTCCCACTCCCCAATCTAGGCTACCTTTTGTCATTTTATGTTTTACAAAAATGGGATCATATGACACACTCTTTTGTAGGATTGCTTTTCTTACTCAGTGAAATCCTTCCTCAGGAAAACCCTCCAAAGTTATTTTCTAAGACTTCCCCATATTTCGTGATATGAATATAACACCATTTATCAACCATTATTGATAGACATTCTCTTTGTTTTCAATTACTAACTACTGCAGATGGTGCTGTCATTCCTCTGCTTCTTATTTCTTGCACAAAGGAGAACATTCTTAATTTGTAAAGGCTATTACCAAGGGAAAAATGCCTCCTTGTGATGGTAAGAATTTCCAAGAAGGGGCTGTGTTCTCCCCAGAAGTTAGCATCTGGGGCTGGAGTTAACGTCCACAGAAATAGTAGGAAGTGGGGAGACAGCAAAGTTACATGGAAAAACTGGCAGATACCTTTCCTCTCAAACTTAAACTGAGACAGTCTTCCATTTATCATCCATTCTATCAACTGTTTTGGAAGCATACGGTATTCATTGACACTGGCTGACCTCTCCTAAGGAAATTCAGCAGTGTAGAGGGTCCACTAGGTAAATACTATTAGGTCACTGTTCCCTTTTGTTAACACTGTTAATGTTCAGGGTGCTTCAGCATCATGTTGGATGAAAAAGGAATATTAATGAAAAAATGTTCAGAAGGTCAGTGCTACTGACCTATTCATCGATTCCCTCTGTGACCTCGTCTGCTTCATTGGTTCTTTGTCTGCAGCCACGACTCCAGATCGGTTTGGTGAGGGACCTCTTGCTGATGCTGTCTCTTAGTACAACCATTCAGTGATGTGTTTTCAGGATCTGAATCAAAGGAACATTTTTCTTCAATCTGCGCAAACCTGCTTGGCACACATTCTTGTTTATGGAAAATCCAAACGTATATTTGTGTTCTTTTGAAAGGGGTGGGATTTGGAAGGGAGGTCATGCAGGAGATTAAGACGCTAGCTTCCCTCTCAGTGAGCTGAATTCTTAAAGCCCTATCTGGTTTCATAAAGTAAGCACAAGTTGGAGCTCTGTCTAGACTCTGGCTGACATGTAGACAAAAGAAAGGAATCCACTCAGTGGCGGCCAGTAGCAGATTCGACTTGAAGGATGATGCCCTGGGGTGGAAGAAGGGGTTAGGCCTTGATGGAGGAGACCTTTTCCTTCATCTCTACTGCTTCCTGGTCACTTTATCTGCACTGTCTCATTGTTCTTACAACTCCAGGGGGTTGGGGGGTGGGGGAGGGGAACGCTACAAAGCTTCCCACATGAAACAGCCTCAGAGAGCAATTTTGCCTCCTGTTCTACAACTAAGAAATGGTAGAGTCAGGATTAAAATATATAAAACTACATTAAAAAAAAATCTTCATTACAGGAAATATCCTACACATAGAAGTGTTGAAACCTTATTATAATTCACTGTCCTGAACCCCTGAGTGTCAAAAATGATCAGTTCATAGAGGGTATTATTGCTGAGTAAAATAAGTCAATCAGAGAAAGACAATGATCATGTGATCTCCCTTGATATGAGGAAGTTGAGAGGCAATGCTGGGGGTTTCGGGGGTAGGGAAGGAAAAAATGAAACAAGATGGGATCAGGAGGGAGACAAACTATAAGAGACTCTTAATCTCACAAAACAAACAGGGTTGTGGGTGGGAGGGTTGGTAGGGAGAGGGTGGTTGGGTGATGGACATTGGGGAGGGCATGTGCTATGGTGAGTTCTGTGAAGTGTGTAAACCTGGTGATTCACAGACCTGTACCCCTGGGGCTAATAATACATTAAATGTTAATAATAAAAATTAAAAATTAAAAATTAAAAAAAAAAGGATCAGTTCATAGCCAATCCTGTTTATCTCCACCAGCTTTCTTGAGTTCCCTCACCAGCTGGGATATTTTGGAACAAATTCCATTTGCCTTTCAGAGTGTATTTCCCAAAGATAAGTATTTATCGAAAATATAATCACAACACTACTTGGCACCTAAATTAAAATAATAATTCCTTAATACTCTCAGAAGTCCAGTCAGGTTCTGGATTTCCCTGATTGTGGGGCCAACATTTTCACACAGGTGTCCATGGAAAATTTGAGGGACAGGCGTGTGAGGAGGGTGGTAGGTGTAGTTGGAGCCACTTTGGAAAAAACTTGCCCTGCCTTGCCCCCAAATTCTTTAAATGGAAATCTCAAAGAGAAGCTTTCGTTCCCTGAAATCCTCCACAAGCAAGAAATGGTTACAGTTCCGTTCTGCATTTAACATGCTTTATAGATATAAAAAAGTAAAGGAAATGGGGAAAAGGTATATAGCTCAGCTCCTTGTCTCAAATTGTGGGTATCTGGGGAAAGGGGTGGGTTGGGAGATAGAGACAGAGACAGAGAAATATATATATATATATATATATATATATATATATATATAGAGAGAGAGAGAGAGAGAGAGAGAGAGAGGAAAACATAAAAGAATTGGCAAATCTTTCCCCAGCAGAAGAAAGGGAGACATTTTTATCCTGAGCCACGAAATATTATTCATGATCACTTTGGTCTTGTCCATGTGGAGCTAAGAAATGATTATGTAAAGGAATAAAACATGTTCTGAGTTCTCTGTGCCTGGGTGGCTCAGTTGGTTAAGCTCTGCCTTTGGCTCAGGTCATGATCCCAGGGTCCTGGGATAGAGCCCCGCATCAGGATCCCTGCTCAGCGGGAAGCCTGCTTCTCCTCCTCCCTCTGCCCCTGCTCTTGTTCTCTCTCTCTTGCTCATTCTCTCTCAAATAAATAAATAAAAATCTTAAAAACAGATAAAGAAAGAAACAAAAAAGACCCATGTTCTGTGTTCTAATTGATTAACCAGGTTTTATGGCCATTCCTAATAAAGGATGTCAGCTAAAGCATTAGATCAGTAGCCTTTGATTTCTAAACTTAGGTAGAAATCCAATTTTGCTCTTTGGTTCTTTTTCCTCACATTCTTGGAATTCATGAGTTTTGCCCTGAACTCTCTGGAAGCAAGAGCCGAGGTCTGGACAGGACTTTTCAATTAATGCAGATCACGGTCTCTGGTTCTCCTTGATGTTAGCATGTGACAGGGCTGGAGGCCTTTATTTTGCTTAGAGCAGTGACCAAGCAAATGAACGCACGCTCTTGAACATTTGACAAATGTGACAAGCGTGTGTGGCTGCAGCTGCAGCTGGCCACACTTAGTGTTTTAATTTACGTGCTTTCTCAACCAGCAGTGTGGGATCTGCCCCACTAGACTGAAGTTTGGTCAAGTCAGGTCAGGAATGCAATTGAGATTTTTGCTTTCTGGCGCAGAAAAACCATCAACGGAAGGGGCCAGCTGTGTAATATGCAGGACCTGGTGCAAACACAAAGGTGGGGCTCCTTGCTCAGAAATATTGGAGAATTTCAAGATGACAGCAGCACAGCGCTTTTAAGCAAGGGGACCTGTGATGACGGTGAGGGTGACTCTCGCGTCAAAGCTGAGCTTGGGCAGGGAGCACAGAGCATACAGTTGGAAATGGACAGGTTAATCTGTGCTTCTGAGACAGAGAAAAGGAAGGGAGAGCTGGGAGTCTAGCTCAGCCCAGGGCAGAACTTGTAGGAGACAGGCAAAGAGCCCACAGTCTGGAACCACATAAGGGGAGAGGAGTGGAGAATGTGTCTCAGGTATCCTGAGCCTATTTTGGCTAAGTTGGTGCGGTTTTCCTCATCTACACAGGTTAGAAAGAGGAAGGTCAGAGGTTACCTGGTGGCAGATGAAAGTCCAGGTCAAAGGTAAGTATAAGTGCAAGAGAATTAGAGAGACAAATGTTCACAGCCAAAAAAGAAAAGACCCAAAGCAGATTTTTCAGTCTGTGAGCTGATCTTGAACTTTCCCAAGGGGCTTGGGCTTCATAAAAAAAAACATTGGGCCACTTCCTCCGTGTTTCTGCATCTGGAAAGGGAGGCCCCTTTCTCCCAAGTGTTGAGTGACATCTTAGGACTTATTTCTTTCCAGTAAAAGTGGAAAATATCAACTAAGGTTTCAAAGGAAAGGAAATGTATTTTCTCATCAAAGTTGGCATTATCTGTTTCGCAGGCGGGCCTTTAATCTTGCGTGTAGTATTTTTCCATTGTATGATTCTGAGTGTGCCTCGAATCCGTCTGGCTCTTCTGGGCTTTCAAAAATACGATGATGATTGGCTCGACTTATCTTCTTTTCTCATTTGTTTCCTTGATACGTTTGATGATCACTTGCCAGGGTTTCTCCGGAGAAGCTCCCAATGTTGCCTCTGCAAGTATTAAATGTAGCACAGATAAAGCTTTGTTAGTGTGGATTCATTAATGGCTTTGATTAAAACAAAACAAACAAACAAAAAAAAAACAAAAACTTTTCGTGTCCAGCATCGCGGGAGGACTGAAATGATTCGGGGCCTGTTGATAGGAGCCTAGAAATGAAGAAGTTCAGTAATAAGCCTCTGAAGAATCCCATTAAATTTTCAAATGAGAAGGAAAGCCACTCACTCCTGTTTCAGGACTTGAGGACTGTAGGGAAGTCCCTTGCCATCCTCCTCCTCCCTAAGAACTGGAAAATGGAGACGTGAGATTGAGGTCTAGGAGTCGAACCCTTAAGTCAGTGTATTAGTACGTATTTCACAGCAGAGAAAGGATGAGTTAAGAAGGAAAGATCCTTTAGACAAAAGAACTATAGCCTGATAAAATGTATTAGGGGAGCATACGTCGACTGGATCTGTGAGCAATGCAAACAGAAAAATTACAGAGGTAAATGTTGGCAGGGTCCTTTCAAAGCTATCCAGGGAAGACAAAGCTTTAGCAGAGGGACTTTAAGTACTCTCAACTCACTGGCTGACTCAGCAGCAAATCCATCCTTGTGTTCGAGATGGCTGTGTTGCGTTTTCTTACACCGAGTTCATGAAACATCCAGACTTAGGAACTATCCTTGTTATAGTCTATACTTGCCAGTCAGCTTGGTGGATATGATTCTTGGCTCCATTTGTTGATCGTGTTTGAATAAGGATAGTTCGTACTTTTCATTCCCAAGTAGATTGTTCTGAGAGTTTCCAAGTCTCCTTTTCTAATGTAAGTTAATAAACAGAAATTCTGGTCCTACTCATAGATGGGGGGCTGGATGAGGAGAGTCTGTAGCAAAAGAAGGGCCTGCTCCAGGGGTGCTGGTACAGTCAGAGATGCCATGCCATGCTCCGAGTGTCTTCTTGACTGGTCTTGGAGCCCTGAGCATTCCAGGAGCAACCTGAGTGTTGAGTTTATCCTCTTCCAACTTGTTTAGTCCTTGTATCTGTGCCTTTTGTTTCATTCCTGACTCCTAATTTAGATCTTGTCATAACACAGGACTCTGAAGGCTACAACTGGAAGAGTAAACACACTGGCTTCAGGCTTTTCATGTTGGATGCAGTTATCTCACTGTTCATGTACATTTGTCTAGAAAGACCATAACCCCATCATGACTTTTGAGCTCATTCTTCTAATACATTTTACCTTTCTCGGTGCTTTCTTGAATGTTGCCTTTGCTTGTCTCAGGAGGGTAGATCCTAGTTGGTCATGTGTTCAAATATGCTTTTGCCTTACAAATTAGATTTTGACACATGCCCTTTGCTCATGTCTTTGGATCTTGGTTCCGTGTCTGTATGTTCAACTTTGCTGCACCTGTCTCAGCAGTGACTCCTGATGACCATATGCCCGGAGCCCAAGACTCCTGTCCTTGGTACTCCTTCCATGGTCCACCTCTCCCTTGCTATCACCCCAGTCTCTCCAACCTCAAAAAATGCCCCACAAAGCCAGATGAGTCCTCTCAAGTCACATCCCCCCTTGGCTTACAATGTGGATTTCAACCAAAGAGCAGCGAGAAGAATTTTAAGAACCCAATGAAAGAAAGAAATTGAAGCAGAAAACTGATAAAATAACCCAATAAATCCGGACAAGGCAGTTCTCGGTTTCAGGCGACAATGCGGCAGGAACTGGCAAGGTCATGAGGCTGTGCAGGTGGCCAAGACTTTCAGGAGAAATGGAAGGAACACAAAGGTGTCATGGCTTCAGGGAAGGAAGCTGTTATGTGATAATCCTACACTTCAACAGTGACCATGAATGCCTTGGGGCCCCCAAGGGAAAATCACTACACACCAAGTTGCGAGTGACCTACGTCTGGAGCAGGGTGTAGATAAACCACCTGGGGAATGAGCAGGAGTTGCTAGTCAGGAAGCCTCACTCACACACCTGTTTTCCATCCTCAGCATGCGGTGACTCTGTGGTAACATAACTCCCTGCTTTGGAAAATATAGGTTGATTTGCAGCATATTTTCTTGGCATCAGATTAGGGGCTGGGAGTTCATTTCAATTCATGTGAATTCTCTGGGGTTACATGGATAACAGTGAGTCTTTCTAGTCCGAGGAAATTTCATATTTTCTGAAACTGGGAAATGGACCCATGAAAATGTGGGGCTTTGATTTGTCTAAAAGAAAAAAAAAATCTTAAAAAAAAATTTCATCCACATCCTATGCTCCACCAGCCTCCTGACTCTCTCCTCATTTATTTATTTTACTTTGGCTTTACGGGAAGCTAATCTTGCTATTATTAGCTTTCAGTCAATCCGAATCCCACGGTGATAATAATGTCTTTGTATTTTGTTAAACAACACAAATATTTTTATAAATGACATATATTTAATGAAAAAAATGTCACCTTTAAGAAGGTAAAACAAGTTGACAAATGTTTCTTTAAGTGCAGCTAATTGCATGGAATATTTTATGACATTTCCATGGAAAATGTTACAGAACATCTCTAGAGGATTTCAGGGGAACTTTTATAGCTATTTCCTGCTCCATCAGCATTTTACAGAATCCCGTGGAAAGCAGGGGTGCTTGCCTCTGCATCTGGTTAGTCATGGGCGTTAGTTTCTGTTGGATAATGGAGGAACTGGGGGAACAAACACATTGGCCAAGATTGTCCTGAGACAATGTCAAGGACTCCTGTGGCCATGAGTAACCATGGGGCTCTAGAACGGACTTGAAAGAGGTCTGTGGGGTTCGATGTAGCAGGGAATGCCTCTCCTTCTTCGTTTCCATAGAGTAGAGCTCATTAAATTGCTATCTACTTCATTATCATAATCCTCAGATAAAAAAGACCCAGTTGAAAATTCACCTGTATTATAGAAACTAGCTTTGTGATCCCCCTTTTTTTAATTGAGAATTTTTAAATGTCACTAAGTGACAGAAAAATCAGTACCTACTATACCAAAGACATACTATGTGTAAGGGATACGAACAAGTATATGTGCAAATTATCTGCTCCAGAAACTGATCGTCTGTGGTTGATCATGTAGAGTATGGCTTTGTTCACCTTTGTCTACAATAGTCTTCTTTTAACAGGCAAGGCTCACCATACAGCTATATCCCACCACCATTTCTCTATGAAACAAACAGTAACATATAATTACAGAAGCTCTCACGTTGCCAGCTCATGAAGATCTGAAATAGCACTGTCATGTACTCAATGGACTGTACACAATTATGTCCTAACTAGGTAATAATTTGATGTACCCTGCCTGTATGTGATGTAAACTCTCCAAACCATATTGGTAATGGAGAGTAATTGGTATCAAGGGCGGCCATCTGACATGCAGTGAACACTTGAATATCTGTGCTATTTGGAGAAAAATTGCACAGTGGAGTCAGGAGATCCCTCTCAGAGGCTCTCTGATGCTCTTGGGTCTTGGATGTTGCTTTAAGCTTTGACACTAACTAGATCATGATGTCACTAACGCTCAGATTATTCTGCTATTTGTTGTATGCTGTCTTCCCTCTTTACCTTCTCTGGAAGGGACACAGAGAGATTAATAATACCATTTCTCACTAACTTAGACAATGTGATTTCATAAACGTTTTCCTACCTACAGTAACACTGAGAAGGAACAGGACAGAAATTATTATTCCAATGTCTACAGAAGAGGAAGAGTGTTTGAATGACCTGCTTTAGTTCACAGATCTATTTGTGGAAACATTAACAGAACCCAGGGATTCAGATTCTAGAGGCTCAGATATTTTCCATTGTCTGGAACATATTGACTCTCTGGAGAAATGTTTAAGTGATGCTCATTTCTGAAGTTGAGGCTACACCAGTGAGCTCTGCGTCTTGGTCCCCCTAAGTCACTGGACGTCATTCCACATGGCCGATGGCCCTCCCCAGTTGCTCATATGTTGTCCTCGTTCACATGGTGGTGTGTCTCCATGATGCCAAAATAACTAATCAGTTCAAGATACTCTTTGAAAAAGTAAAACCAGTAGTGTTTAGTGTCATGGAGACAAAACAACTGGTTGATTTGACTTTTATCCTTTTCAATCAGTGGTTTTAGAGCCCTGTAGAAATAGCCGGTCTTTGTTCATTTTAGGAGGTGACTTTCCTCCCTCTCTTCCTTCTCTCTTTTTCTCTCTACCTCTTCTTTCTTTCCTCCTCCTTTCTTTTCTCCTTTCCTTCTTTTTTTTTTTAAACATATTTCATTACTTTTTCCATCCTAGGTAATAAATGGTCATTATAGAAAAGTTGAAATGCAAAATGTAGAGAGAAGAACAAAATTAAGATGACTGTAGTCATATGGCCTACACAAACATTTTTTCCAGCATATTTAAAACTCATAATATTTCTTTCTCTTTCCTACAATCAGCTGGCTGAATTTCAGTTGCATGCTGGAGATTTCCTTTGTTTCTAGCTCATATATATATATATATTTAATTTTATTTATTTGACAGACAGATCACAAGTAGGTAGAGATGCAGGCAGAGAGAGAGGGAAGCTGGCTCCCTACTGAGCAGAGAGCCCGATGTGGGGCTCAATCCCAGGACCCTGAGATCATGACCTGAGCCGAAGGCAGAGGCTTAATCCACTGAGCTACCCAGGCACCCCTCTAGCTCATTTCTTATATACTATCTGATCTTTAACCCTAGAGATGCCTGGTTAATTTTCTACAAGAATGTTTTGACATTCTTAGATCTGACATGACCTGGCAATGAATAGTGGTATTAATTTATCTTTACTCATTGATTGTACTAATTTTTACTAATTTCATTGATTTTTACCCACTGAATATGGGCTGAATTGGGGAAATGGAGTCATAGATTTTGAGATCCCAGTCACGTGTGGGAATAGCTGAATGATTTTGTTATGCAATGTCCTATCATGCCATTCATTCATTCATTCATTCAAATTGTATTAACTGCCTTCTGTGTTGCAGACTTCGTTCTAGGTGATGGGGATATGGTTATTGAAAAGTATGACAGGTTGGTTCCTGTCTTCATGGTGCCTGTCAAACACTAAGGAAGATATGCATCAATAAATCATTACCTGGGAGGACATGTGGGAAGGAGAAATGCATATACTGGGCCAAAAGCCAGAGGTAAAGGCTATCATTTTTATGTAGGAGTTTATGCCTAAATCCCATGGATCTGCATATCTCATAGGCTCAGCTGCAGAAACCTCTTCAGCTGTCTGGGTGTCACTGGGCTATGAACTTAGAGACCATACTCCAGCTGATATGATGTAGGAAAGAGGGTAAGAAAAGATTCACTTAAGGATTATCTGAAAGAGAAAGAGAAGGCATTAATCAACACTCACACACAGGCATTCTCCCTGTAGGGGTCATGGACTGAGTGGGGAAAAACTGCCAGGAATCTTGTAGCTCCCACTCTCTCATCTTTTATCTTGGAATTTGAGAAATATGGGCTGCAGGTAACACTCTGTAGACTTCCATTTCATTGACCTCAGCAACATTCCCATAAAGTTGGCACAGATTTTTTTTTTTTAAGTTAGAGGTTCCTATAACTAATTTCTTGATAATTTTGGAGGCTGGTCTTTGATGGAGAGCAACTCTGTGGCAAGATCTTTGAAGGGGGTAGCAGAATTTATAGCAATTCCTGGTGGTCCCAACTGGAAGAGAGACCTAGAGACAGAGCCCTACCGCTTAAATCAAGAAACTCAGGAGTATATGTTTAAGCAGGTCCTAAGCTAGGCTCATGCTAGGCCTTGGATAAGAACTTAGAGTAATAGTTTACATGGTCGCATATTAAGTTTTGATAATATACTTTAAATGAATATGATCATTTTTTGGAAAACACAGCAGCACCAGAAAAATACTGAAGTGCCCATCAGAAAAGCTGGGTTCTATCTAGTCTTGGCTCCATTGGTCATCACAGAACTTTAGGCATACATGTTGGCTCTTCTGTTCTCTGCTTCCTCATCTGAAATGTGAGGCTATTAACTACATGACCTCTCACATCCCTTTTAGTTCCATAATTTTGTGATGTAAGGAGAATCCAAAATATCTTCACAGAGGAGGGGATTTGAACAAGACCATTTTCCCCACCTCTCTCTCTCTCTTTTTAAAATATTTTATTTATTTATTTGACAGAGAGAGAGAGAGAGAGAGAGAGAGAGCACAAGTAGCCAGAGCAGCAGGCAGAGGGAGAGAGAGAAGCAGACTCTCCACTGAGCATGGAGCCCAATGTGGGGCTCAGTCCCGGGACCCTGGTATCATGACCTGAGCTGAAGGCAGCCACTTAACTGACTGAGCCACCCAGGCGTACTGCCCCCCCCCCCCAGCCTTTGATACTTGATGCTAAAACAGAATATTTGAGACACGATATACAGGATAGCACCATGAAACAGAGAGAGCTCTCAATGTGGAGTCCGTTGATTCTGCTTAGTATATGTGTGACCCTGGGACAATGATACTTAAGTTCTTTGAGTCTCAGCCTCCTCCTCTATAAAATGGGGCAAAACCATGTACCCTCACAGATTACTCGTGAAGATCGCATACCATGATATGTGCACAAATCCATGATATGGATCCTGACATGTAGCAGGGGTTAGTCGGCCATCTTCTCCTCTTCCTTCCCTCACATCGTCCTGGACATGGCTGGCTAAGAATTCTAGCATGATCTTAGTCAAAGTTGTCCCTTACAGTCCCATCATCCACACCCCCCAGGAGAAGTGTGGTGGCCACCCAACGATTACTTGCTTCGAGATACTGGTTTTGATGAAAGTGGACTGTTTTAGAATGAACTCTTGTTCTGGCATCTTTGCTGTTGGGAAGTTCTGCTGAGACCACTGGTGGCCTCATCCCGTGGGTTGGCAGTCTGAGTAATGCTAAATTTTCAACTGAATTCCCTTGAGGCAGTGACCCTTTGGGAAATGCAAGAGCATCCATTGCTGCCCATTTCAGAACGCTGTGGTAGCTTTCCGGGGCGGTGGATCTCTGAGCTCCTGGGGATGTACTTTCTTCCTGGTAAGAAGGTAGGCAGCCCTTAGCTGAATCTTTGAGTAAGCCCACATGGCCCCATTGCTGAAACAGAGAAAATAGATTAGAAATCTTTTTTTTTTTTTTTTTTTTTGAAGAGAGAGAGAAGAGAAAAGAAGGATTAGAAGAAGAGGAATAGAAGTAGAGAGAAAAGGGAGGGAATGTGAAGGAAAAGAGAAAGGTGAACAGGGAAGAGGCATAGTTGTCAGGTTTTTCCAGGGATCTCAGTAGAACCAGGATACCATTAGCAAGGGGTCTCTCCCAAACCATAGACTTTCAGAAGTCCAGAATATTTATTTTATATTTATATGTATATATAAGTATAACATTTATATTATATATTATAATATAGATTATATTAAAATTTATATTTATATATAATTTATATGTATATATAATATAAATATATATTAAAAATAAACATAAAATATATAAATATATTAAAATTTATATTTATATATTTTATATTTATATATTTTAAAGATTCATTTATATATATTTTTATATATTTATATATTTAAAAGATTCATTTATTCATTTGAGAGGGAGCTTGAGTGCACGAGTAGAGGGGAGGGACGGAGGAGAGTCCCGCTTGAGCATGGAGTCTCATGCTGGGCTCAATCCCAGGACCCCGAGATCACAACCTGAGCCAAAACCGAGTTGGATGTTTATCTGACTCAGCCACCCAGGAGCCCCAGGAGTCTGCATTTTTGAAGTACCCCAAATGATTCTCATCTGTTGCTAAAATCACTGTTTTAGGAATATAATAAGATAACATTTCAACATTGTGTGTCAATTATACTTTCATTAAGAAAAAAAAAAAACAAAAACAAATAGTTAAACCTGTAAAAAAACAAAACAAAACAAAACAAAACCAAAGTAACAATAAAACCAGAGAGTAAAATGATGGTTACTAGGGGGTGCTGGGGTTGGGGTGGGGAAAGAGAGTGTTGAGAGTGCAACTTGTAACAAGTAATAAATAAACTGTAGAGATTTAATGCCCATTATAATGAATAAGATAATAATATTGTACTATAATTATGGAATGTGATAAGCATGAAATGTGGTAAATATCAGCCATCATATTACATTATATAAATGCATCAAATAATGTATTATACACTTTAATCTTATACCATGTTACACATCAAATTTATTCCATAAAATATTAAGTTATGGGGAAAACAGACATTTCATCATTTCTCCAACAGAGCCACTGTTTTGTGTTATATCCATTTTTATGTTATATCAGTTCTTTAGGGGGAAGTGCAGAAGCCTGGGACTCAGGGGACGGTTGTAGACCTGTAAATATCTAACTGTGGAGAAACTGGAGACCATGGGCAAGGGTGCCTGACTTCACTGGACTGCATGTAAATTTCCAGCAGTGGGATCCTAGGAGGCAACCGTCAGATTGGATATGCTCTCTCTCAGGCTGTAGGACCTGCCCCTTCTGGGGCCACAGACAGATTGAGTGAAAATGTTGGTATAGCCAGGCCCATTGGGCAAGCTGAACCACCAGGACACAGGAGGTAGGGACAGTGGGGATTATGGCATACCTCACTGTGTGGGTTTTCACCGGAATTGCATGTACCAACTGGCCCCACCCTCCCGTGCCTTACTCCAGAGCCTGCCTCGATGGTACCACCTTGGAATAGTTGAATCAGACAGTGTATTTGTGGAGAATTGTTAAAGTGTAATTTGTTAAAGATTTCCCACCTGTTTTCTTGTTTCTGAAGGCCAGAGCGACCTCCAGCAGCTGTGCTGGTGTGTACTTGACACCAAATGCTGATGCCCTTTGGATTAATGGCACTCTCGAATGTGACTGTTTCTTTCCATTGGCTGCATTACACTAGATGTGCACAAAAGACGGAACTGTAGCCAACCCACAGCTGCTTATAGGGCGTGTACTGTCATTTCGGTCAAATTCCTGGACTGTCAGCCACCATCTATCACAAGTGTCTTTCTTCAAAGGGAGAATGGGAAAATAAACTTTGACTTTTGCAAGCAAAAAGAGCAAGGAATGGGTTCAATGATAATAATTTTATTAATTATGCAACTCTTTTGGAGAAGAGGTAGAAGTCTGCTCTGTGTTTGGAAACACCAAAGAATTTAACAATTTGCTTCCTGGTTTAAGCAAAACATACCCATATGCTAATGTATGGCTCTTGGTTCCATTCAGGAGTAGTTTCAATGCATTTCCGGTTAAGGCTAATGTCCCAAGCATTTCACTTCTGCCTCCCCATGGGTTACATCTCCAAAATGTCTCCCTCAGTTTGGGTGATTGCCAAACAAACAGGCCTTTAAAAAAAGAGAACTTCTCTCCTTCTATTTTTCAAACACAGCCTTGTTTCAAAAGAAGCATTTTAGGCAACTGGCCAAAATATATACAAAAGAAAAAAAGATCAGTGATACAAGGATTTGGGGGATGATTTTTTTCTGTACAGGTGCCTAGGAAAATAAGATGTGGGGTAAATGATACAAAGTTACTCTAATTAAAGCTGAACTGACCATCCAAGGACTATTTCACTCTTTGGTAATATTTTAAATAAGAAAACTTCCCGTGGGTGTTTATTTATTTATTTATTGGAGTGTAGTGGACACAAAATGTTACATTAGTTTCAAGTATACAACATGGTGATTCAGTAAGT
Organism: Lutra lutra; assembly: GCF_902655055.1. Taxonomy (NCBI): domain Eukaryota; kingdom Metazoa; phylum Chordata; class Mammalia; order Carnivora; family Mustelidae; genus Lutra; species Lutra lutra. The sequence goes on along the minus strand of NC_062293.1, from coordinate 10,568,176 downwards.
TTATGTGTTGCGCTGTGCTCACAGTGATAGTTACATCTATCTGGATACATCACTGTTACACTGTCATTGACTATATTCCTTACACTCTGCCTTTTTAAAAAAAATATTTATTTTAGAGAGAGAGAGTACACGAGAGAGAGCGGGGGGGGGGCCGGTGGGGCAGAGGGAAAGGGTGAGGGACAAGCAGACTAGTGCTCAGCATGAGCACACTGAGATGAAAGGGAGTTGGATGCTTAATTGACTGAGCCACCCAGGTACCCTCAGGTGCCCCCTTAGGCTGTCCCTTTTATTCCTGTGATTTATTTATTTTATAACCAGAAGCCTGTATCTCTCTTTCCTCTTCACCCATTCTACCCATGCCCAACTCCCCTTCCCTCTGGTGGCCAGGTTTGTTCTCTATATTTCTATGTCTCATTCTGATTTTTGATTGTTTATTCATATGTGGGTTTGTGTGTTTTAATTTTTAGATTCCACTTATGAGTAGAATCACATGGCATTTGTCTTTTTCAATCTGACTTATTTCACAAAGCATAGTACCCTCTAGGTCTATTTTGGGTACTGATTTAATTTCCAGTGACTGTGAGGTCTACTATAATATGTAAATGTCAGAAATATTGGGTTTTAATTGCAAGATTAGATCATGTAGATATTGTTCATATAGTTTTATTTATTTAGTTGCAGAGCTTAGCTAAGGTGAATATTATTGTTATTTATATTATTTCTTCCATTCATACAGAAGAGTTCAGGAGTCTCAGGACAGCTTTAGTAATAATCTGACCTTCAACTACATTTCAAAAGGAAGAAAAGAGAGAACAGGGAGAGGGCAGGTATAATATGCTTTTATTGGTTTACTTCCTGGTCAGCTTATGCTAATACTGGTCATGTCCTCTTGGCCATATTTCCTTTTTTAAAAGTTTACTTTCAACTATAGTCCTGATGACTGATGGGGATGCAGATCTCTTAGCAGCAGGTGCCCATTGGCCACAGAGAATGGATTTGATCCTTGTTGAGCTAGTTGGATGCTCCTAGGAGCTAGGAAACAAGACCTGGAGACTAGTTAGGGGCAATATCAGAGCTTTTCATAGACAACCTACTATTAGAGCTCCTATACGCAAATCTCATTTAGGTTTGCATCTAAGTTAAAATCCTTATAGAAGAGCCTGGTCTAGAGAGGACAACAGATGTATGTATCAGTTATGTATTTCCTTCTAACAAATTATCATAAACGTAATGGCTTAGTACACCTTTATTATCTCACCTTTTCTGTGGGCCTGCAATCTGGGTGTGGATTTAATGGGGTTCTTTGATTCAGGGTCTCTCACAAGGCCATATTCAAAGTGTCACCTGGCACTGAGGTCTCTTCTGACGACTCCTCTAGGAAGGATCCATCTCCAAGCTTATTTACACAGCTGCTGACATAGACATAAGACATAGTTGTTCTCAGCTCACTGCTGCCTCTGGGCCTCTGTTCCTTGCTGTGTGGGTTGCTTCATAAGGCACGTTACAACATGGCAGCTCATTTCAAGCCAGCGAGGGAGAGATTCTGCTAGCAAGACAGAAGTTATAATATAATGCAATGCCATCGCCAGAGTGACAGACCATTTTGCAGTGTTCTGTTGGTTAAAAGTAAGTGATGGGTCCTGCCCATTTACAAGGGCAGGGACTTTGACAAGGGCATGAGTGAGAAGACAGATCACTGAGGGCCATTTTAGAGATGTCTGCCACAGAGCAGAAGCAGAAAATTCAAGAAGAGAATAGTGAGGTAGATTGTGAGAGAGAGAAAGCAAAGAAGGAGGAGGAGGAACCACCTGATATGTCTTTAATTCTCACCAGGGACCTGGCTCTACTTCTTAGAAACTGGGTCATGTAAAATTCTCCCATTAGCCTTATAATAATGACCTCTTCTAAAAATTAAAGTTTGAATTATGATAAAAGACACTGAAAACTTACCATTTTAATTATTTTTACATGTACTATTCAGAAGTGTTAAGTGCCTTCGTATCATTATGTAACCATTACTACCATCCATCTACAGAATTCCTTATCTTACAAAATTGAAACTGTACCCATTAAGGGTCTCCCCATTCTCTCCTTACCCCAGCCCATGGCAGCTAACCTTTTACTTTGTCTAAGAATTTGATTTCTCTAGGCACTTCATGTAAGTGGAATCATACAATGTTTGGCTTTTTGTGGCTGGTTTATTTCACTAAGTAGAATGTCCTCAAGGTGCATCTGTGTTCTAGCATGACAAGATTGTCTTCTTTTTTAAGGTTGAATAATATCCCACTGTATGTATATACCGCATTTTGTTTATCCATTCATCCAACAATGGACACTAGGATTGCTTCCGACTTTTGGCTATTCCACCTTTTAATATAATGCTGCTGTGAACATGGATGTACAAATATCTCTTTGAGATCTTGCTTTCAGTTCATTTGGGAATATATCCAAAAGTGGAATTGCTGGATGATATGGTAATTCTGTTTTTAGGTTTTTTTTTTTTCAATGAATTTTTTTTTAATTTCTTTTCAGCGTAACAGTATTCATTGTTTTTGCACCACACCCAGTGCTCCATGCAATCCGTGCCCTCTCCAATACCCACCACCTGGATCCCCCAACCTCCCACCCCCCGCCCCTTCAAAACCCTCAGATTGTTTTTCAGAGTCCATAGTCTCTCATGGTTCACCTCCTCTTCCAATTTCCCTCAACTCCCTTGTCCTCTCCATCTCCCCTTGTCCTCCATGCTATTTGTTATGCTCCACAAATAAGTGAAACCATATGATAATTGACTCTCTCTGCTTGACTTATTTCACTCAGCATCATCTCTTCCAGTCCCGTCCATGTTGCTACAAAAGTTGGATATTCATCCTTTCTGATGGAGGCATAATACTCCATAGTGTATATGGACCACATCTTCCTTATCCATTCGTTCATTGAAGGGTAACCACTATACTTTTTTCTATAATAGTGGTACCGTTTTACATTCTTATTGATAATGGACAGGAATTTGGATTTCTCCACATTCTTGCCAACACGTTATTTCTTATTTTTTGTTATTGTTGTTGTTTTTGTTTGTTTGTTTTTAATACTAGCCATTTCAGTGATTGCGAAGTATCTCACTGTGGGTTTGATTTACATCTCCTAAATGAGTAGTGATGTTGAATATCTTTTCATTTGCTTGTTGGCCATTTGTATATCTTCTTTGGAGAAATATTTTTTTCAAGTTCTGTGACCATTTTTTTTCCCTCAGAAGTTTTATTTTAGAAAGTTTATTACTTTCAGACTTAACATTTAGGTCCAAGGTCTATTTTGAGTAATTATATTTTATATAATATACGAAAATGGATTTTGTTTTTCCCCACAGATAGATTAGCAATTTTTTCAAACATCATTTATTGAAAGAGCAGTCCCTTCTCTTCTGAAATGCCTTTAAGTCTTTGCTTTATAGGAAATCAATTCTCATTGTGTTATGTTATAATGATCTATTTTTCTATATTTATACCAGTACTGTACTGGCATTATAAGTGGCTTGTTTGGTTTCTAAATCAGAATGTTTTATTGTTGTCAAGTTGTAGGAGTTCTTTATATATTCTGGATATTAATTCCTTACCATATATATGTTTGCAATGACTTCTTTTACTTGAACTTGTTTAAATGGGTTTCTAGTCCTTGTAAACAAAATATCCTTGATTAAGGCATGAAGACATCAGGCAATTCTTGTTTTTTACTTCAACTCATCTTAGTGTTTTTGTTTTCATCTATTGATTTAAAAAAATGATTGTTCCATGAAATTGATCTGTAAATTTTCTTATTAGAGATTGGGTTGGTTCTTTGGGTCCTCCTATTAGCCAGCTTTGACTTTTAAGTCATGTTCATACACAATTTTAGATTAATAACTAACCTAAGAGTGCTTTGAAATATGTAGACAATGATAAAAGAATGTTTTTTTTTCCTTCACCATACAAAAATAATGGACCAAATTCTCCACCTAATTTTCCACAAACAGACCCCATCCAGAACTAAACATAAACCCAGTGACTACCAAATATGTTTAGGCATAGACCTGTCCCTAGAGAGGATTGGGGGGAGGGGTAGAGACTCAAGAGATTTCAGGGACATGTATATTCCTTGCTTCCAGACTTTCACTCTTCCCAAATGTCCTCCTATCACCAGCATTGATTTGGTCCTCATAAATGAGATGTTAAAGGTTTTATTTTTCTTTTCACAGATATAATCACCAGTGAGTGCTAAATTAGCTAGCATTTCCAAAGTACATATAACTTAAAATTATGAGAGGGACAAACCTTTTTTCTCAGGTCACTGAAACTCATTGTGGAAGAGTCCATTAAGCAAGTTGCTTGCTAGAATAGCATATATATAATATATATATATACATATTATATATATGCTATATATATAGTCCATTATATATGTTTTATATATAGTACATTGTATATATGTTACATATATAACTGTAATTTGATATATATGATATATTTTTAAATATATAGTTATGTATTTAATGGGTGAATTCTAAATCCGTATACAGAGAAGTTTCTTTCCAAAGCCAGGGGGTGCATGGTGGGGGGCAGAGGGAGTTATTTTAACTCTGCTTCTCCCCACACCTCCATGCCTCTTCCTAGGTAACACAAAGCTCATAATTGAATGATTGGATCTATACCTTTCAGTGCAAGAGAGTCAGAAGGCTTTTCTTTTTTTCTTCCTTTTCTTCCCCCTCTTCCCGCCCCCCCCCCATTTTAATGAAACTTGCAGACATGGAAAGGAAACCGAGTTATTTATAGGAGTGGGAGGAATGTGAGTGCTAATTGTGCTTAGGCTATTCCTAAGTGTGTAATCTGTTTGCTCTTTAATTTTACAATCTTTCAACAATATACACATTTTTTAAGGAGAGAACTTCATAAATCTGACTGAGAAAAACCAAAGTAAATTATTCTAAGGGTTCAAAACTTCTAGGGAAAGTCAGATTTAAAATAAAAATTTATTTGTAGGATTAACCTCTCTTGTAGCACGGATCTCTCCCCTCTCCGCCTTGATTAATTTCTTCATTTCCTTTCCAGACCTGCAAGGTTTGATACAGCTACTCATGGGAGATAACAGTTTCTGGCCATGAGTTACCACGTACTCATGTACATGCACACACAAAGAAAATTGGGTCAAACGGGAAGTTATTGGAAGCAAGCATCTGAAGAAGGCACTGGGCTTGTAAACTCTACACCCAGCATTTCGACAATCGAATAATGAAGATAACTCCCAATTATTCGGTCCAGCAGAAAGTCACTCTGGGTAGAAAATTGTCACGGGAAACAGGATTTTCCCAGGCTTTTCTAGTTGATTGCTTCCCTCTAGTCATCCTGGGAAGCTGCTTCTTGGAAATTAAACACTTGCTAAGAGGAACTAGAAAGATCATAATCATTCTTAGATGAATTTTCCATAGTGGGAATGATTTCTTGCTTGAAATTTGTCTTAGTGCTACTGTCAAGGCCACAGAGATTAGAAAACTTCTCCAATTACTTTAAGAAAAGATCCGTTTATGGAAAGACCCTAACCTCTTAAATTCACAACTGGAAAACCATCAGGTGGCCAGGCAGCTATGGGGGGCCACCTGGAGCCTCCAACCCATGGCACATTTCCCTCTTTGCACTTCTTTGTGTTGTTCCCTCTGCCTCCTTCTGCTTCTGAAAATCAGCAACACATTATTGACCTGGACCCCTTCTGTTATTTTTCCTGCCATCTAGTTTCTGCTTGTTGGTGCTATTTTATTTGATGCTTTCTCATAGCTTTATGTGTCATGATCTGTCTTAACCCACTGACTACCTCATGCTATCCCTTTGCCTTCGGTTTCTACTGCTTAATTCCGACAGTCACTTAGTAACTTCAGTTAAAATCCTGGGGAAGGGAATCTGATGGGTTTACTCTGACTTTTTAGGCCATTCCAAGCTACACGGTTGGGTGCAGGTCAGTTGATGATTTGCCTGGTTTTGTTTTGTTTTGTTTTTTTAAGATTTTATGTATTTATGACAAAGAGAGAAAGCAAGAAAGGGAATACAAGAAGAGGGATCTGGAGAGGGAGAAGCAGGGACCCTGCTGAGTAGGGAGGCCAAGATGGGGCTGATCCCATGATGCTTGGGTCATGACCTAAGCCAAAGGCAGACACTTAAGGACTAAGCCACCCAAGTGCCCAATGATTTGGCTGTTTTTGAGTGTGTAGCCAATTGCTTTTAATCATTTGTGATTTTTTGGTGGGGGGCGGGGGGAAAGGAGGAACAGGGCCTGTGATTCACCCAGAGTCCCCTTTTCAGTTGGTTGTGGACATATTGGCTATTTTGAAGGTGAACTCACTACGCTCCCAGAAAGGCAGTAAGTATAAGTCGGAATTAGAACAGTGATGTGAGTCTGAACATTTGCCTTCTCTGAGCTTCTGTTTTCTCCTCCATGCAAACGAGATAATACTAACTTCTCAGGGCATTATTATTATCTGTTGCCAACTAACGCACCATGCAATTATTTGGTCGCTAAAACAGCACTAAATTATTTTTTTCCTGATTCTGTCAGTGGATCGGACAATTCTGCTTCATGGGCTGTCACTGTGGAATGTATGAAAGGTCCAAAATTCTTAACTCGTGTGGTTGGCAACTGGAGCTCGCTGCTTCTGGGGAGCTTTGCTAGGACCTGGGCTCTAGATTGTCTACATGTAGGCCTCTCCGTGTGGCTGCTTGGGTTCTCTTGAAGCATGGTGGCTGGGCTCCACGGAGGAGGAGTTCAAGAAGGCACACCCCAGTGGGCAAGCATGTATCTGGCTCCCACTGCATTAATCTTTCTAATGTCCTATTGGTCAAAGCTGATCACAAGCATGTGAAAACTAGGAGACATGGTTCCTTGGGAATCCCTAAAATCACAGCCTATTACACAGGCTTTGTCATAGCAACTGAGATAGTTCATGGATAATGATCTTTAATGCACGTGACTGACACTCAGTCAACACTTGGATCTTATTTCTGTTGGAGGAAGTGCTGATAGTTTTGTATCTACAACATAGCTATATATATATATATACACATATATATATATATATATTTTAATTTGACAGAAAGATCACAAGTAGGCAGAGCAGCAGGCAGAGAGAGAGGGAGAAGTAGGCTCCCCACTGAGCAGAGAGCCCAATGTGGGGCTCGATCCCAGGACCCTGAGATCATGACCTGAGCTGAAGGCAGAGGCTTAACCCACTGAGCCATCCAGGTGCCCCTACAGCATAGCTATATTGCATTGTATGTTTCTGTGTTGAAAACATGAATGTGTTTAGTAGAAGCATCATATTATACCATAATTTTTGTAAACATATTTAGGAATTTCATCCTTCCTGAAAGATATTTCAGGATTCTCAAAAATGCCAGTTGACCCCAAATTATCTCCTCTGAGAGCCACCGATTCCTTACGATGCCTAAGAAAACTACTGTAAATGTGCTATGTCAGCATCAGCATTTGGTGATTCAGAATGAGATAGGTTAGTTTGGGAAAGCACCTCACAGAGGGGGCCTCAAGCAGTTCTTAAGTGAACAGAAGTAACCACTGTGCCAGCTCTGGAATCTTCTGATTTTGCAGAAGAAGAGACTGAAGTTTACAAAGGAGAAACAATCTGTCCAAGGTCACTGTTGGTGACCAAGCCAGAACTGGAGTCATTATCCTCTGACACGTTCATCCATCAACAAATATTTATTGGTTAACACAGTGCCACGCACCGTGTGAGGGCCCATGTGTATAGGAGGGAAAAAAAGAGACGTGTGCCTTACTTTGTGGAGCTTTCAGTAGCACCTGGGATAAAGATGGTCAATGAATAAACACACCATCTAATTAATAATCTAAAATCGTGACCTGGGGCGCCTGGGTGACGCAGTTGGTGAAGCATCTATCTCTTGGTTTCAGTTCCCCAGGTCTGATCTCATGGGTCATAGGATCGAGCCCTGTGTTAGGCTCTGTGCTCCGTGTGGTGTCGGCTTGAGTTTCTCTCTCCCTCTCCCTCTGTGTGCACCCCTCCCACTTCACTCTCTCTCTCTGAAATAAATAGATCTTTCAAAAAATAAATAAAATTGTGGTAAGCACTCTGAACAAACCCAGCAGAGTGGAGCTGTTGAGAAAATTGTTGGAAAGAGGGGTTGGTCAGGAAGGGCTTCTCTGCTGAGGTACATTTAAGATGAGTCCTGAAGCAAGAATGAGAAGGAGCCAGCTGTGTGAAGGACCAGAGGACATTATAGACAGAGGGAGATGTATTTGTCAAGGTCTTGAGGCTGGAAAGGTTTGGATGTGTTAGAGGAAATAAAAGAAAGAAAAAGAAAAAGCTGTATGATTGAGGACAGAGAAGGAAGAAGAAGTGAAGGAGTTGAGAGGCATCTGATTAATTTGGAGAGGCAGGAGAGACCAGCTCCCCTACGCCTTTTAGGTCATGAAAAGAAATTTAGATTTTATTTTAGATACAATGGGGAGCCACTGAAGCATTTAATTAAGGGAGTGACATAATCCAATTTATATTTTTGAAAAGCTTACTTGACAAACATTGATTGAAAGCCCATTTATTTGCCAGAGACCATGCTAAGTGATAACGGTAGCAGAAAATTAACATATGGACCCGGAGGGTTATAAATAGCATAATGGATTGGAGAGTGTGTGTGGGCAGACAGACGCATCCATCAGTGACCACAAAAGTGTGTGAAATTACATAACAGACTGCTTTGTTGTGTTGTTCACAAAATGTTCCATGGACCTGTCTGTGGCCTTGCTGAAATGATAGACCTAGGAGGCTAATGCCTTGTTGCACTGTTTCCCAACCACAGGTGATTCATCCAGAGCGGGTCACCTGACCTAAGGAGAGCCAGTCCGTGATAGATCCTTTCTTAAGTATTTAAGATCCTTTTATCCTTAGATCCTTTCTTAAGTATTTAAGCAACAGAGAGAATGTCATCACCTATGATGAGCATGGAGCCTTGAAGGTAATAGAGCCATGAGGCTGCTGTCTGTGTTGGACACTGCAGTCAGAAGAAGCTGGTAATCTACAAGAAGGGCCAGAAAAGAGGTAGAGAGAAGCAGAGAATGGGAAAAGAGCTTAGAACATCTGAAAGACTTATTGAAGGGCTCCCCAGTTCTAATCTTTGCAACTCTGGGCTCACTGTGGTCCTTTGCCTTTGAGGTTGTCTATGGTATCCTTACGGAATAATTTTCTCTCCCCCACCTGCCATATTTGGGTTGGGTCTTCAAGGATCTGTATGCTTTTCACAATCAGAGAAGCAGGAGGAAAAGGTTTCAGGCAGAAGCAACAGTTTGTTCAAAGGCACAAGAGCATAAATATTCTGAGGGTGGGCTACCTCAGAAGAGGCTTTCAGCAAAGACTGTAGAACACCTCCGGAAGACTACCAGTCTTGAAGAGGGGAGCACAATGAAGGGAAGTCAAGGTCATATTTGCCACTAAGCCTCTACTGACAGGTCACATGGTTGGTGGTGATGGGAAAACAGTATATTCTACCCTGCTTCTATGAATTCTTTTAATGATAGGAAACTCCCATGTGCCACAGTTAACATCCAACATACCACCTGGTGTTTAATAAGTATTCAGCAAATATTTGAGGTATGATGTTGTCTCCCCTCTCCTGATCCTCTGCCACTAGTCCACAGCCAGTAATAAACACGGGTTTGTTACAAATTGAGGTCCAAGTTGTGTACTTAAAAGGTAAGCACTGATGCGTGCAGGGGTATTTGCAATAAGAAGCTCAAGTTCTATTCCACCATGAATAATAAACTGGCTTCCAGTTGGCCAGTTGCCATCCTTTTCCAGAAGCCAACTGGCAAGTAGCTCACCCCCAACCCTCTTGGAATTTACAGATGTGTGCTGGACAGTGTGGGAAAGGGTGTTTTACAGCAGCAATTAGTTTATTCCTGAGGTAAACAGTAGAAATTTAAGGATAATTGCTGCAAGAAATTTGTTTCCTATTGTAGTGTGAATAACCTGTGGGCAGCCAATTGGCTGGTTGCCCTACAAATCTGGAAAAGGGCAATTGGCAACTCTTTTGCATTTGTGCCTCGTAGGGATTTGCAGATGCACACTGGAGAAGGCAGGAAAGATGGGGGGCTGTGTTTGTACATCTGTTTGCAAAGCTAAGGATGGTTTTCTAGGAGGGGTTAAACCAGAAGGAGAAATTTTGGTCTGTGTAAAGAGAGCGCTTGTTTCTCTTTAAGATGGGCGTTTTAGCTTGAGTGCCAGTTGGCATCTTCTAGACTCTGCTATAGGGCCAACACACATGAAGAGAGTCACTTAATCCCTCTGTCTTTGCTGTTTGCTGCCTGTGACCGTGCTCAGCTTGTAGGAGCCCCAAACAACATACAACTCAAAGACTGTACTCAGCCGGGAGCCCGTCTTCCAGGGTCTTGGATGAATGGACTGCACACCAGTTCCACTTGGCTTCCCAGCCAGTTTGGTGATCTCCCCACATTCTTCTCAGGTGTGGCATTACAGAGACCTTTTTAATTGTTGTTGTGTTAGCATTTTCTGAGAACACAGGCACAATAGTTTCCAGCTGGCTTTTGTGCACAGTTTCCCTAAATATGGTACCCACTGCCCCCAAGAGCAGCTTGCAATTTAAAGTGTCAACTCAGGCAGCAGCAATATCCCGTATTTGTAGAGTCTTTTCTTTTATGATGATTGTATAATTATGTCTTAGTTTTTATTTATGAGTCTTAAGGAAGGCATTCTTTCTGTGTATATAATGGGGGAAATTTATGAGGGAAACGCACAAGAGGGCTGAAGTTGGAGGTCTTGATTCCCATCACTAGAAATCATTTTCCCTTTCTTTGTGGGGGAAGGGAAAGGTACAACATCCTGCTTGACTGATCTGTAATCATTTCTCCTCCTGACTCTGAGCTCCTGAAAACTAGTCATCGTACCTTATGCATCTCTCACTTCCTAACCTCTATCTCTGCATCTCCCCCCAGGCCCCAATCTGTTCTGCATAAATGGTAACTCTGGTCATGTCAAGATTAAAGTAGTATAATAATATCCTATAATATTCTATTCTTGTGGGGATAAGGGTATATTATCACAGTCTTTAAAACCCCACTTGATTTTGCTCTGGTCTCACCTTCTAGGTTCTGCTAAATCCATTCTCTGCAACCCAGTCATGATGGCATATTCTTCAGATCCTCAAATGATCATGATTCCTCTTGTCATACAGAGGACCATGGCGCATTCCACGTTTGCCTCCTGTGAGGTTCTTCCCACTGGACTCCATAATCGTTAACTGCTTCTCGTCTTCCAAATGTTGGCTTACACATACTCTCTTCCCTGAGTCTCCACACACAATCACATTACCCTTTTAGACCTTCGCATGGCATCTGTAAACCTTCTTCATACCCTTAATCACAGTCTGTAATTCTACATAAATGTAAAATTCTTGACTGATGCCTTCCTTGCCCCTTCCATGAAAACAAAGACTCTGTTTCAGATGCCTTTTGCTCCTGGTGGGTGATTGAATAGAAGCAGGGAGATCTGTAGGAAGAGGGTATGAGGATTTCCAAGTCAAGAGGGAGAGGCCACATTTAAAGTTAAGAAGTAGGAAGAAAAGGGCTGAGGCAAGCAATTTGAAAGGGGCTTTGATGGAAACAAATCAAGATGAGCATCAGTCTTAGTCTGTAGGAACTAAAGAATAAGAAGTAAATTTCAAGTGAACCAGGCTTTGAACTTCATTCTGAAACCAAACAGTGATTTTTGGGTTTGAGGAGGTAGCATTGTAGAGGTAGGATCACTGATCTGCAAACAAATGTGTTTTCTCTTTCTCAGGATTTGCCCTGTTCTAAGTGTGGGTGGGCCAGGATTGGTAGTCCCAGTGGCCAATGCAGAGAGGGTTCTGCCACTGCCCAGAGTTGTGGATGGCTGGGAAGAAAAGTTCCCCTGGGGTGTTCTAAGTGGCTTTGTAACAGAAGTGATGCTGAGGGTGTGTATGTACAGAAAAGCAGAAGAAGGAGAAGAAGGAGAAGGTGGAGAAGGAGGAGGAGAACAAGGAGGAGAAGAAGGAGAAGAAGGTGGAGGAGGAGGAATAAGAGAAATAAGGAATAAGAGAATAAGAGAAAGAGAAGAAAGGGAAGAGTATGGGGAAGGGATAGGAGTAGGAGAAAGTTCACACTTAGAGGGCATCAATAGCAGAAAAATATCAGGAAAAAAGAAAGACTAAGGACAGAAGAGTTGGCAGAAAGGTGACAAGTCAAGAGACTAGAGCTCATCATCTTCAAGGGAAGACAAGAGATACTTAAGAACAGGGTGTGGTGGAGGAGGAGGAGAACAGAGAAATCGCCCTGAGATTTATTCAGAATGCGGTTTTCCGTGACCTTGGAAAGAACATTATTATTGGAGTGTTGGGGGATGGAAACCAGAGATCAGACTGCTGAGAACAGGGGTTCCAAGAAAGTGGGAAAGTCAGAGCGTACACTTGAGTTGAAAAATCTTTAAATCTTTCAACCATCCAAGGGAGTCGCCAACGGCAAAAAACCTTCCCTGCCATGGAAGCACTGGACAACTTGTTCCCTTCTTCTGATCACTGTTCTCAGAAAGCCCAGGGCAATCAGATCACAGCCAGATGTGTTGAGGGTCAGGACTGAGATAGACATCTTGGGAGATGAGGTAGAGGGGTCAAGGGTGTTGTGTGCTAACACTCTTGGCAGCACCAATGGGCAAGAGTCCATCCTCAGGGATGGTTCTCCTTGGCCTGACCTGCTGTTATTGTTGCTAGCTTCTCATTTCCAGGAGTACTAAATCTATCACAAAGTATTAGACCTGGTCTTTGGAATACAATCTAATTAATGCTTTTTGCTTTATCTGAGTTCAATGACAGAAGAAATTTTGGCTTTGAACATCTATCTTTTGGGCTGTGAGGTGGTACCAGGACAGCAAACTGAGATTTAGGAGGGCTGAGCCTACTTCTGTGTGGACACAGCAGTAGGCCTGGAGGGGAAGCTGGGAACCAGAGTGACTTAGGTTTCCCAGCAGTACTTGGGCCACTGATGCAATCAGTATATGGATGGGTGATAGCTGGGACAGGTGGGAACCAGCTACTCCAGTGTAGGGTAAGGGAGGCTGTGGATGAAAAATCTACCTGAAAATCTCCATCAGAAGTCAGAAGCACAGGGAATGTGTTGTTTGGACATTGGGTGGGAGCAAGTTAGCATCTTTAATCTGAATGTAGCTCAGGTTTCTATGGCTATTTTAGTCCTAGGTGAAAAAATTGCTGTTTCACTCCACAATGTTATAATCATCCTCTACCCAGGAGCACTGACTGTTCCTGTTCTCTTGGTAGAACTCCTGTACCTCCAGGCTCTCAAGGGGTCTGCCAGAGAAGTGAGCCTCATTTTCCCAGAATTCCAGGCTTCTTCTTCTTCTTCTTTTTTTTTTTTTTTTTTTTGAATCTTCCTTTTCTGGGGAAACCATGCAGATTTGGGAGAATCGTGACAGATGAACAGAGACCACCATCTTTGGTTTTGAGAGTATCCTGCTTTTAGCTTTGTTAGAGGGGCAGTGAGAGAATTCTCATGAATGTCCTATGGGGGTTTCCAGGCCTGACTCTTTGCACCCCCATGCCTTCTCATTTATCCTATTTCTGTCATGCTCTGACACCCAGAGTGAGACAGACATCACACTCTTCTGCTTTGCTGTTGTGACCTAGGTCTCTTTCTTTCTTTCTTTCTTTCTTTTTTTAAGATTTTATTTATTACTTGACAGAGATCACAAGTAGGCAGAGAGGCAGGCAGAGAGAGAGGGGAAATCAGGCTCCCAGCTGAGCAGAGAGCCCAATGCGGGGCTTGATCCCAGGACCCTGAGATCATGACCTTAGCCAAAGTCAAACGCTTAACCCACTGAGCCACCCAGGCGCCCCCCCCCCCCCCCAGGTCTCTTTCTTAAGTATAATACTATGCTTAACACAGAATAAGGATTAAATGTTGAGTCTCACCATGATTTATAATTTTAAGAGACAAGAAGCAAGAGGTTGACCCACCCCTTCTTGGAAGGGTCAGATAAGCAGCCATTCTCAAGGTCTTTCTCCAAGTCAGTCCCTGTTTTGTAAATGCCCTTGTTCAGCCTTGAAGGATAATTTGCAAATTGGTATGGACCGCACAGATAATGCTCCGAAGGATGAATGTTGGAAGAAGTGTGAATGGAATTTAAGGTCACTATAGAGGGGCTGTTCTGAATGAAGTATCCTGCTGGTGAGTGGTGGAACTGCAGGTAAAGCTTGAGGGTGCTGGTTGTATACTCCAAGTATCTGTGGGTTTGTGGATTAATAGGTAGAGTTCAGCTCCATTTCTCTTATAAGTACACAGAGGTGGGATCTCTTAAAATTGGAAACAAAGTGATAATCAAATTTGATTATATTAGATTTTTTAAGGCATTAAAGATAGAGCAGAAGAAAACTGGGACTTAGTGTAGCAGGAGGGCAATCTTAGATGGTTTGCTCACAACACTAATTATAATTATATTTATTTAGTGCTTACTGTGTGTCTCATACTGCCCTATGGATGGTGTATACCACATGTCCTTTGTTTCTTCCAGCAGTGTTATTATTCCCATAGTAGAGACAGCACTCTATGAATGAAGCTGGTGACTTAGCAAATATTGTACATCTAGGAACTGGAGAGCAGCCGCCAAACTTAGATCTTTCTGTTTCCAGATCTTCTGTTCTTTCCAATGCATAGCCCATCTGGAAAGGAAGTTCACTTTGAGTCAAAGAGAAAATGCAACTTAAATGCAAACGGGGATGGACCCCAGGTACTGGTAAAGTTTTAGAGCAAGAGGAAACCTTAGATGTGATATATGATTTTATGCCTCTGTATTTTGAGGATGCTGAGACCTAGAGACAGGGACTTGTTTGTGGTCCTGCAGATGGTCTGCTGTCCCCAGCAGCTGGGAAAAAATGACTCTTGTCTGCCAGCTTGCAACTGGCCTAAGCTGTCTTCTCCAACATCCCCAGATCCCCAAGTAGCCTATTCCTGAGGACTCCTCAACTTTTACATGGAAGTTTAGAAAACTTCGAATCACTTCAAGTGACATGAGAACAATAATGCAGGGCACAACTTCTTGGCAGTTAAATAAGAATGTTGAACTAGATGGTAACTAAAGTTCTTTCCCAACCTAACATCACATCCTGAGTCTGAAGTTTTGGCCAACTGTGAATGCTTTCAGGGTGTACAACTGAGATCACAACAATGGAAATCTGCAAGATGGAAGTTCTCCCCAGAGTGTAAGGGTTTCTGATTTAAATATTTTATCTGCTCCTCTGCAAAGTCCTTCTGAGAGGCCTAAACAATAAGAAAATGTTGATCCAGGAAAGTGTGGTTGAAGCTTTTATCAAAGTATCTGGGGTTGCATGTAGACCACAAGCACCTAATTAACCTCTAGACTCGTACTGTGTAAGACAAGTGACTACTTATGTGTAAAATAAAATTTAATTAAAATTCTGATTTAGTCACACCAGTTGCATGTCAAGTGCTCAGTAGCCACTTGTTGTTAGTGGCTATTGTCTTAGACGGGGCATATATAGAACCTTTTCTTCATAGCAGAAAATTCTGTTGGACAGTGCTGCTCTAGCCTTTGCAAATGTACATGGTTCCGAGGTGGGCTTTATTCTTTATTCAAAGAAGGGACATTTAACTCAGTCTGGAATAGTTAGAGAAAACTTCCAAGAGAAAATGGCAACTGAGATGACTCTGGAAAAAAACATTCAGGATGAGCCAAATCGATGGGAACCTGGGTGGCTTAGTTGGTGGAGCATCCGACTCTTGATTTCAACTCAGGTCATGACATCAGAGTTGTGAGATTGAGCCCCACATCAGCGTCTGCTGAGCATGCAGTCTGCTTAAGAGATTCTCTCTGCCCACCCCCTCTCTCTCCATCTCTTAAAAAAAAAAAAGAAAAAGAAAAAGGAAAAAAATAAAAGAAACAAGTAGATAAATAGCAGGAGGAAGAAGATAGGAAAAGGTAAAATGTATTCCAGGCTGAGAAAACCAAACTGCTTTGTGGAATTTTAATAAATATTTTATAGTTCTAAAGGGTAAGTTGTGTGAGAGAGCATGGTGGGGGCTATGATGGAAGAGAAGAAACGGTGAGATGATAAAGGACCTTCCATATTACTACAAGTGGTTTGGATTTTCATCTTGGACATGGAGGGGAGCCATTGCTGAATTCTCTGTAGGGATAAATGAGGGATGACTCGGTTAAATTTGGACTTCACATAAATTACTCTAGCCAGTGTGTGAGAATGAAGATGAGAGAGGGTATTTTGAGAGAGAATAGAGAAGAAGGTACACTGAAAAAGTGATTGCATTCTAAGAGAATGTGTTCCTGAAATAAAGCATTGACAATCGTTCTAGAGAGGAACATACTGATAGCAACAATTGGTAGGGTGTTAGGAAGTGCTGACTCTTAATTATGGAAGGTAGAGAAGAGGGAGAAATCTATAGCAACTCTTGAGATTCTGGTTTATATGACTCTGTGGAATATGAAGTCAATAACCAAGATCCTAGAAGAGGAAGATAGGTTTGGGAAAGACTGATGAATGATTCATTGTGTCTTGAAAAAGTTGGGTTCAGATATGCTGTGATTTCAGTTGGAGATGTCAACGAGACAAAAATACAGGGTCTGGAGTGTGAGTGAAAGAACAGGTCAGTGATGTAAATGTGGGATCATAAATATTGATGTTGGTTGAATGATGCTCTCCTCGAGGGAGCACATAGACGGAGAGGTATGGGACTTTGAGGAACACCAACATTAAGGGAATTAGCAGAGAAGGATGAGCTAGACATTGAGAAGTGATTTCCAGCAAAGTGGCAGTTAAATGTGTGTTAACAGTGTTACAAAATTCACAGAAGTAGAGCATTTGTAGAGGAAGGAAGTGGTCAGCAGTGTAAGATGCCACAGATAAATTTAGTAAAGAGAATTTCATTCACATAACTTCAGCGTCTCATGTCTAGAGACTGAGTTTAAATGCCAGGCAGAAAGACTTGGGTCCAAGTCTTTTATTAGATCCTTTAACCAGGGATATTGGAAGTGTCCCTAAATCCAATGTAAATAGGGCATCAATTTTCTTACTCCACTTTTCCTGAAGCATTAATATATTGTGTCCATAATCCTTAGTTTTGGGTGTTTTTATGCATATGGTCCTAAGTTTTTTGCATTTGTATGGATTCTTTCCCCTTCAATAGACTTGATGTTTCTTGGGGCTATAGCCATATGTGATATATGTTTTTTTTTTCCTTGTAAAGATCCCTATCCCAATATTCAGTAAAAAGATTTCACATTGTAGGAGGTCTATGTAAGAAGATTTGAGACTTTGTTAAAAAAAAAATCAAAGGAATTCCTGCAAATTCTCCATAAACAATTTTGAGGGCTTGTTACCATGGGTAATCAATGTAGGAACTTTTATCCCAAGCATCCCCATCCTCAGTGACCCCGAGAAAGGAGTCATAGAGAGCATGAAAGATGCATTTTTTTCAAACTTGCACCTGGCCAAAATGAAGGTTTGTCTACTTAGTTATTCCAAATTGTAGTAGTAAAGAGAAGAATAACCTGATTTTTGTACTCAAGATGATAACCAGGGACTGTCAGAACATGCTTGCATTATATTGTAATCACAATAACAAAAACATTAAATTTAGTACATACCTGTTCTATCATTTCTTCACCATATAAGGGAGCCTGGACATTGTGCTAAACTATTAAGTGCTTTATAGCATTTAAGTTTTAAGTGCTACTAACTCTATTATATATGGAAGAGGCAGAGATAGAAAGGGTAAAAGTATCCTGATCCTATTCATGTTATTAGTTTTAAGGGAGAACCCAGGCTCTGAGTCCTGGTTCCCTGACCCTAAGGCTCCTGTGGTGTGAGCCCAATGCTACATGATTTCATTTACTCTTCATGACAATCCAGGAAGGTAAGAATCATCAGGATCCCTTTGCAAATGATGATTCAAGGCTCTGATAAACTAAATAAATTGTTCAAGATCACACTGCCCATAAAAAGTTAAGCTGACTTTCCAATTTAGTTTGTTGATGGAAGGCTCTTTCTCTTTGCACTGTGCTTTCCTGGTTTCTAGGGCTCTATGTTCATGAACTGTCATATATTTCACTGGTAATAAGGAAAATTAGAGAACTCCAAGGCTGGCCAGGCCCCAGGAGATGATGTCATCCTTTTCCTTGGTGCCTTACAAGACTGCCTTGCTTGGTCTCAAGCTGAAGAACAAGGTGTTTTTTAGAAATAATATTGGCCTCATTACAATAGTATTATATGTTCATTGACACAAAGCTATGAAATATACAAACAATGAAAATTATCCCCAATTTTATTTACTAATATTCTGTGTAAAATGGAAATACATACTCATTTATTTATAGCCTTTCAGTTGTGAAATAATATTTCCATGTCTTTAAATATTTCTCTGTAATAGGATTTTCCCTTACATTTTGAATAATGCTACAATAGGATTGTGTACTAGAAGATGACCATATCATAGTTCGTTGAAACAATTTAGGTTGTTGTCACTGAGGTTAACATCCTTGGCTAATATCTCTGGTGATTACCTTATGACAACCTCCCAATGAACTAAATTTCTGGTCGGGGGTAATAACATTTTAACATTTTAAGTTCTTTGCTATCCAGTGGTATACATTAACATGTGGCGGAATGTACATTCTATTGACTTTCAGAAAATTGATTCCAATTGGCTCCTCCAATAGACTATGAGTGTATCAATTTTCTCTACTCTTGCCAATTAATGGATGGAAAATGGTGCTGCTTTGTGTTTTGAATGGAATTTTTGGTTACAACTATAGTAGGCTGAATCCTGCCCTCCCTACCAATTCCATTGTCCTAAGCCTCCCAAACCTGTGAATATGTCACCTTATGTAGCAAAGAGTGGACCAAATGTAATTCAAAAATCCTTATGGGGGAGGCAGGAGGGTCAGAACAGTAGGAAGACAATGTGCAGATGGAAGCAGAAATCAGAGGAGAGAAGAGGCTATGATGCTGGTTTCCAAGATGGGGGACGGGGACCATGAGGCAAGGAAGGTGGGAGGCCTCTAGAAGCTGGTAAGACAAAGAAAGGAATCCCATAGGGCCTCCAGGAGGAACACATTCCTGTGGGCCATTTTTAGATTTCTGACCTCTAGAACTTCCATAGAAGACAATAAATTTATGCTGTTTTAGGTCACTAAGCAAATTGTTTTAGTAACAATAGGAAACTAATAAAACAACAGTATTTTTTCATATTTTTTTCTGATTTTTTTACATTTTATTTTTCCTTGGCCCTTAACATATTTTTTATTTTGATGATTTTGGCTTTTTTCTTATAAGGTGTTTTTTAAAAGCTGTTTTTAGGGGTGCCGGGGTGATGCAGTCAGTTGAGCATCTGACTCTTTGGTTCTGCTCAGGTTGTAATGTCACAGTCGTGGGATTAGGCTCCGTATCAGACTCCGTGTGGAGTCTGCTTGACATTCTCTCTCCCTGTCCCTCTGCCCCTCCCCCTGAGTGTGTGCAATGCTCTCTCTCTAAAATAAATAAAACCTTAAAAAAAAGTAAAGGCTATTTTTATATTAAGGCTATTAATTATCCTTTTGTCATGTGTTGTCAATATTTTCTTTAAGTACCCTACAATTTCATTTTAGTTTTTTTTTTTCCCTTATGGCTTTTTTTCCCCACAAGATACAGTAGTGAAGATCCTGGACTATAGTGGCAGGAAAGCCTGAACTGGAATTTCGGCTCTGATTTTGTGCATATTGTCTTATCTCCCTGAACCTAAACATTCCTATCAGTAAATTTGGAAGATCATTGTAATGATTAAATGAGATAATGCACATAAAGAATTACCATCATGTCTCATAGCTAACAAGTGAGCAACACATATTCAATGTTCATCTTCTTATTATTATATTATCATTGTCTGACATGGTTTCTTCTTTTGCTAAGTACTTGAGGTAGGAGATTTTGCATTTTACCTTTAGTCTATTCAGTGTCTTCAAATTTTTTTTTAAAGATTTTATTTATTTATTTGACAGACAGAGATCAGAAGTAGGCAGAGAGGCAGGCGGGGCGGGGGGAGTGGCTCCCCACTGAGCAGAAAGCCCAATGCGGGGCTTGATCCCAGAACCTTGAGATCATGACCTGAGCCGAAGGCAGAGGCTTAACCCACTGAGCCACTCAGGTGCCCCTCCAAATTTTATGTAATAAATAACTTGCCATTTTTCAGTCTGTGTTAACTTATTCCCAGGACCAATTATGGCCATCTTCTCATGTCTCAGATATTGGAGAAGAATAGCAGGTCACTCCCACTTCCTTCTGGCCCATGGCGAATTTGACAACTAGTCATGATAGCCCACTAGGAAGGCTGGTGGCTGGTGAATGCCTTGCTCTTTGGCTCATGGACTGGTGGATGGCAAGAAGAAGGCAAGAAGACTTTTCCCATCATCCTTCCCACTGAGTGTGCAGAAGATCATCTCTGTTCCCATCTGAGTAATGGCAGATGGTGAAACCACCAATAAGTTCCAGGCTCATCTAACAGCTGGCTCAAAGGTGATACATATATTAAAAAAATGAGCTGCAATCCAGGCTCATTTACTCTACTTTGCAAAGTAAAACTTTCTAGAACTCAAACATCTGTTAAAAGAATGCGGAATTCTAGGCAATCTATATCCAGGAGCGATTTGTACAACTTGCCAGTGCTTTGTGTTTTCATGATTTTTCAAATGACTTTGCTTTTGGAGGTGGTGGGGGTGGGTAGAAATTAGCAGAAATGCCTTTTAAAAATATTCCAAGTACACTGGGTTTTTTTTTTTTTTTCTTTCTTCTCTTTGATTTTGGATCAACATCTTTGGCAGCATTTAGAAGCTGGTTTTCTTTTATTTTTTTTAGGAAGGGAAGAACTTCAGTCCAAAGTGTTTTAATCTCTCTCTCAGCAGAATTCTGAGGTCATCATCACAGAAAATGGTGATTTGGTTCATAATGTAGCAGGCCATTTTGTTCAAAGTACTGTCAGCATTTTTTTTTTATGTGAGAAGAACTGCTTTATTATTATTATTATTATTATTTTTAAAGATTTTTATTTATTTGACAGATCACAAGTAGGCAGAGAGGCAGGCTCCCCGCTGAGGAGAGAGCCCAATGTGAGGCTCGATCCCAGGACCCTGGGATCATGACCTGAGCCGAAGGCAGAGGCTTTAACCCACTGAGCCACCCAGGCGTCCCAAGTACTTTTTTGTTTTGACTATTTTTTGTTTTGACTTACTTGCCCTAGGATCTTAGGGATGTCAGTGTTCTTCCTCTGTCTCAGTGTTTCCAGAAACAAACAAATAAACCACGCAGAGCATTGTAAATGAGTTCCCCTATACTTCTTGTTCCTTTGATTTGAAACGACAGTTATGGCATGAGTACGTGAGTGTCATATCAATATTTAGAACAGCTGTTGAATGTCTAATGCCCTAGAAGTTGTGAGTAGAAGAGAGAAAAGAAAGTAGGATTATTCTTCATCCTCACCACGTTAGGGATGTTGTATGTATAACACCTGACAGTAGCCCTGGGCATGTATACCCTCTTGTTTCTTCTGGAACGCCTTCTTTGTTCATTTGTTTAGAACATGCTTGGAAACCCATCTATGGAAATAGCATATCATTCTGCTGGAATGATTTTCATTTGCCCAGAACCCCAAATGCCCGCAGCGTTCTTCCTTCTCCTCCTGCTCCTGGTAGAAATACCCATTCCCCAAGAGATGCTTTTCCCTCCCTTTTCATCTCCTTCTCTTCCAAAAGTGCAGCCTTCTCAATAAACCCACCTCTGAACCTGCACATTGGCAAGTCCTCTTTGTTTGAAAGCTTCAGTGTCAGAATTCTGATCCCTTAGGTGTCAGACCTGTTCTCTGTATTTTCCCACTCAGGATGGGTCCTTCTCTTTCTGTGGGTGATGTTATTTGGTTTCTCCTACTACTGGGGACCCATCACGATTGCCTCTTTGTCAACTGATTCTTTGCTCTGACATAGGCTCTGGATCTTTCATTGCTGGTTTCCGTGTGTTTTCACCTACTTATTCAAAAACCAGAGTCTGTAGTATTTGGGGTTTTCCAGTTTTGCAAGAGGTGTGGCCTATGGAAGGTTTTACTTGCTCTGCTTGTTGATGTACATGGTGTTTGGTGGATGTATGGACAGATTTGGATTGAAATGTCCAGTGTTACCCTAAGGTATAGCTTTACTAAATAAAAGAAAAGAGTGTTTCCCTTTTTGCTAGTCTTAAACTAGAACACTGTACCATACCCTTCTTGCAGATTTACAAAGGATCCTTATCTGAACTCTATCCTGAGGTTTTAGTCTGACAAGCTGGTTGATAAATCTGAGATGCCCTGCTCATACTTTCACTTGTAAGAAGAAAGACAAATCATTCCTTAAGATGTGGCATTCTTTTCCCTCAGTCCCCAAAACAACTTCAGCTGAACTACTTGAAAGCATCTTGAAAGTAAGGTTTCCAAGATCCTATAACCAATAATACCCTTAGACCCAGGCAAAGGGGCTCTTCTGGGCTCTGTACTCTAGAGGGCCATATAATACACACACACACACACACACACACACACAAACACACAGTAAATTTATTAACGAACACACAGGCTTCTTTGTCATTTGAGTCTAGCACTTGGTGTTGGCACAGTGTTACCAATAACCCTAAACATCTGCTCTTGGGACCAATATTGTTCAAGTCCCAGAGAAAAGCTCCTCCATATTTCTTACCATATGTCCTCAAGACAAAAGAATGTGTATCCAGATGCCATGAAAGTTCGTACGTCTGCTGACAGCAGAGATGGATATTGCTTCTTAGGGAAAATTGAGGCCATAGAACAGTTTAATTTAGAGGAACAACAAATTAGCTTGTCAAATAATTTGATAGACTATTATATAGTAAGAATGCGATAGATTCTTTTATAACAAAGTATTATTTCCTAATAGGACCAAACACTTATTTTCTTGCTTCTCTTCACGTTCTCCTTGGTGATCCACAAGCTGAGGAATATTTCACAGTACTGAACCATCCATATTACTCTCATATTTGTACACATGTAAATGACATGTGCGATATGGGATACTGATTCTTTACAATGCCAACTGGATAGATCTTAGAATTGCTAACAGTTTTGTTTTTGCAAAGGTGCTTTAAGATTTGTATTTTCTTTTTACCTTTTTAAAAAAAGATTGATTGATTGATTGAATTTGGGCAGGACAGGGAAGGGCAGAGGGAGAGGGAGGGAGTCCCAGACAAACTCTGTGCTGAACACAGATCCCGATGCCACCAGGGCTCCATCTCATGACCGCGAGATCATGATCCAAGCTGAAGCCAAGAGTTGTATGCTTAACCAACTGTGCCACCCAGGTGCCCTCTTTTTACATTTTAATAGATCTTGAATCATTAGAAGGAAAATAACTTCTTGGAAAACAATTCATTTTTCAACATTTCACACTTAATTTTTAAATGAAAATACACCCAAATTTGTATATTTTGAATACAATTACATCCTGTATTCTAATTTTTTAATCCCTACCCTTCGTATATGGCAAATTTTGTGAGAGTCGTTATTATAACAACATAATTAATGAACTTGCTGAAATAAAGGCAGGTCTTCCTATAACCTTTCTTGGTATATTATTTTAGAGATCTTTCTTTCTTTATTCAAAAAATTTTCCTTACATTAAATGGAAGTTTTTTTCTTACTTTATCTTGAGCTATTTCTTCTTATATTTATGAATACACAGAAACATACATTATACACATGTACATATTTATGTACATATAGTGAGCATTACCATACGTATTTTATAAAATGTATCTTACTAACAATCATCTTTGAAAGGGCAAATTTGAGAATTAATGTTGATGTTCTCACATTTTTTTTTTTAAAGATTTTATTTATTTATTTGACAGACAGAGATCACAAGCAGGCAGAGAGGCAGGCAGAGAGAGAGGAGGAAGCAGGCTCCCTGCTGAGCAGAGAGCCCGATGCTGGGCTCGATCCCAGGACCCTGAGATCATGACCTGAGCCGAAGGCAGCGGCTTAACCCACTGAGCCACCCAGGCGCCCCGATGTTCTCACATTTTTAAAAAAAGATTTTATTTATTTGAGGGAGAGAGAGAGCGAGCATGTGCATGGGCAGGGGAGGAGGGACAGAGGGGGAGGGAGAAGCAGACTCCCCACTGAGCAGGGAGCCCAGCACAGGCCTTGATCCCAGGATCCTGGCATCATTACCTGAGCCAAAGGCAGACACTCAACCGACTGAGCCACCCAGGCGCCCCTGGTGATCTCACATTTTTTGTGATGAATTTCTTGGGTCTTATCTCTCTACCACATATAAAAGTATTTCTCTGTTTTTGAGAGGCAAATGTGGGTTCCATGTTGTTACTATTTTTTTATTATTATATTATGTTAGTCACCATACAGTACACATCATTAGTTTTTGATGTAGTGGTCCATGATTCATTGTTTGCATATAACACTCCGTGTTGTTATTAGACTATCATCAAAAACCTCTATATCTGGGAAAGGCATTTAACAGAAATACACTGGAAATATATTTTATAAGTTGATTAAGTATTCATGTCCCTGCAGTGATCTAAACTCGAAGTTTACTTGACTTATGTGCTACTAAGGACTGTGTGGAGAGCATGTTAGCTTCTCTGGGTTGGAGGTTTCTGCTTCTGTCGTTGAAGGACTCCATCATTCTGGCAGGAGGCTTAGCTGCTCATCTATAAAATATAGAGCTACTGATTGCAATCTACCACCTACCTCACAGACATGCTGTAATGTTTTAATGAAAAGTACTTTGAGCTCTTTGGGGGAAAAAAAAAAGGATCCTCTCTATAAACAAAGAATTGTTACCAAAATGTTCTTTTCATTAGTTCTTTGGATCGTCTTATGAGAGTCCCAGTCTACCTAATGGACGGGGATTTATAGATAGTCATTTGTAAAAGCACATCCAAGCACACTCAAGCATTAAGCAAACACAGATGCGCAAATGAGATTATGAAATTGCCCAACAACGGCACAGCCTGTACCTGGGAGTTGATAGGAGGGGCTGGTTTTTCATAACTCTAATTATTCTCACTCTCTACCATACATTTGAGACTTAAACTGCCTGAGCGGGCCAGCATCGAAATTGCAGTCCTTTTATTAAACTCATAATAGTCCTCCAAGGGCAAGGCAAAATTAGGACCAGATTGTCTAAAACTGGGTCTACACTGGCCTTTAGAGTATTTAGAGATCTTAAGATCTCTTCTGCATTGTTGCAGATACCACGTAGTAACCTTAAGGGACACACAACTGGTTCCTTGTGAGTCCACCGTATCACCTTTACAGTTTTCCGTAGATTTCCGGCACTGCTCTGGAAACGGGTAAGCTTTTGGAGCATGTGGGACCTGCCTGGGGTCTTGTGTAGACACGCATAGTCACTCCCCGAATGGCAACCCCAGAACACAGACCAGAGGACGTTGATCAAAGGTCTTGACTTTTAGGCTTTTATGACTTCCTCCCTTCCTAAGCCCATGAATGACACAAATGAGAAGAGACTCTAATGATGACAAGAAAACATTGATTTGGATTATCCGCACCGGTGGCCTCCTCTCCCCTAAATTCACAAACTTGTTGCTCAACCCTCTACTCGACTCTCGCGCACACTGGCCATCTTCTGTTACCATTTGGCAAAGGCTCCTTGCCCTAGATATTCCTGTCTTGCACAATGGAAATGGTACCCATAAGGTCTCAATCAAATTGTCATGTGAATTATTTTACATTTCACAAGGAAGATAAAAATAAACTAGATTGGGATTGGAAAAACCATTTTATATCATCAACCTCAAGCGGTCTCCATCTGTGGTCATTCCAGCTTGGTTTCATCCACTTTCTAACCTATTGTTGAATCCTCTCCTTGATGGTGACTCAGGCCACCCCTCTATTGCCCAATTCTTGTTACGACTTGGGAGGTTGCTATAGTTGGTTTGTTTTTAATATCTTGCCCAATCGTTCCATTTTTAGTTCCAGACTATTGCTTTTAACCACTTTCAACTATCCCATTCTTTACAGTGTGACACAGTACTGTATACAATCTAGCTCACGTACTTTTTCTGTCTAATTCCAGCATGGCTGTGTCACATCCATGGTTGCTACAAGAATGGCAAAGTGGGGAATGGTTATATAATTTCTTTTTATCCCCTTAGGTGCCCAGTGCAAGGGAACTCCCAACTGCCATTGCCTTGGTTTCTCAGAAGAGTCCTATGATCCAGGTGACATTGAATTCCCACGTAGAGGTAGAAGAAGTGGAAAGCCAGAGAGCCAAGGTCATGCAATTAGTAATTGACGGTGTTAGTAACTTCAGTACGGGTCTGACTGATTCCAAAACTCATCTCTGCCTTTGTTCACCTATCTCTCCATTAATCTTTTTTTTTTTTTCTTCTGATCTGTAAAGGAGCTTCTTTTATGGTACCAACTTCAGCAAAAAGCATAACCTATTTAAATTTGAAAGGAGCTACCCACAAAGGACTGGGCTCAGGGAGGCAATCAACAGAAATGAGGGAGATGAGGGATCTCTATCATGAGGCAAGGAGCACTCACTCTTCCTGAAGTGTGTGACTATAAGAAGGACCCCTCTCTGCTCTGGCAGTCTGAACAGGACCTGATTCCTAATTGAACTTCTAGGCTGATGAGACACAAGGCAAGTGGGGAGGGTGACAGACAGATGACATGTACTCCATCCTGTTTCTAGGGAAGCACTCTCACAAGAAAGGTGTGATAGCCATGTGTGGGAGCACCTTTCCTTAGGAGCAGTGGGCAAGTGAAATATCGCTGAGAAAGAACGGTCCCAGGAATACTGGGGAGTTCATTAAAAGAAACAAGTCTGCTTTACGCGGAGTTCCAAGAAGAAGGTTTTGGACTTTTGGCTTAAATAAAGCATGTGAATATAGTCAGAGAACATTTCACATGGGCTGTGTTACTATTTAAAGCTTCTATAGACTCTTATTTAATTATCATGTATTCCTTGCTTCATGGTTCGTTATATCAAATATGCATTTCAGCATTTGAGTCGGTCGTGAATGGTTCCTCTTTGGTGAGAAATACTCCATTGCCAATATGGACCCGGAGGAACTCTTACTCAGACTCTACTGCAATTCTTGGTTTCATAAACTGCTACCTATATGGGCAATAGTAGATATAAATACAATATAAATACAACCAGTGATAGTATTTTTTCTCAGTGAAAATTTGCTGTCAGTCTCAATCACGCCGAGTCCCTGAGTGTGAGGTTAATATGACTATTAACAGCCATATTAATAATATATTAAATAATATGGCTATTACTTTCTTAGAATTATTTCTGTTCTGCTGTGGGTTTTACTTTAATGAAAATCAGGCTGCCATTTTGAATATTTCATTCAACCACAAGAGCCTGGTTTTCACCCAGTATCTTCACACGGTAGGCCCTTACTTAACTTTGAGCAGACTGATTCAGTAACCGAGTCTAACAATGACAACAACAACAGAAAGTTGAAAAAGTGAGCAGGAGCTCAAAAATAATGCTCCTCTCACCACTTCAAATTGCTTGTTTATTTCATTCATAACATTTACTTTCTCAGGCATATTCATCTAATTCAATGAGCAGCTGCATAGATCATTAGGAGATGGTCAGGAATGCACAAATGTTTGCATTCGTTCTTTGTTGTCTCAATTTCATTTTAATGTGATAGAAGTAACAGAGGTGTGACCAGTGCTCTTAGAATGGTAGTTCTGGGCTCCTATTCATTCCCTCTGAAATTATTAAGCATCATGGAGCTTTAAAGCCAAGTGGATGAAGTTGAGGTTCATTAATCAGAGTTGATGGACTGATTTCCTTCCACTACAACAGGTGACTTCTCAGATATTCCAGATTTTATATTATTGTTTGGTGCAAGAGACCTAGACTTTAGTTAAGACTCCCAGTAGAGTGCCTAACTGAAGAAGAGGGAGAGGGAGGGGGGAAAGAGAGAGAAAGAGAAAGAGACAGAGAGGGAGAGGGAGAGAATTTGGGGAGTGAGAGTCATCTCTCTTTTGGCTTTCAGTGGCCCACCCTTTCTCTTTTGAGTTTCAGACCCATCCAAGGGGCCAAAGGGCAAATACTTTCTCCGTTTTACAGATTAAGAACTAGAAACAGGGGCACCTGGGTGGCTCTGTTGGTTGAGATAACGACTCTTGATCTCAGCTCAGGTCTTGATCTCAGAGTCATGAGTTCAAGCCCTCCATTGTGTGTGGAGCCTATTAAAAAAAAAAAAAACAGAAAAAAGAAAAAAAAAGAAATAGAAGCAGAATGAATAAAATGAGCCATTTATCCAAGTGACTATGAGTATCACCACTGGGTTTCTTGGTTCCAGAGCTGGTCTTACTTATTTCCTTCCGCATACAGCCAGTGTCCCTCTCTTCCCCTGGCTAATCTTGACCCGAGAAGTATTAAAATAAATGTCAGTTCCAATTCCACCCACCCAGCATAACCTATGAGGCTTCCTTATTCCATTTTCCATTTTGGGTGACCTAGAATTTCCCCTGTGTTATAGTTTTCCCTACTGCTGTTCCTCTGTTCCATGAATAGGGTTTCTATGCCTCATGCCACCCCAGGATTTCCTACACGTTAGGATATCCTCCTACTTGATCTTGAAACTGTCAGACAGATCCCTTGCCTAAGCTGAGACTAAAAATTATGATAAATTTGGATTTAGTCCTTTTCCCACAAAGCTGCTTACTCTGGTTCTCCTGCTTCTCTACTTACCTCTTCCCTTCCCTCCCCCATCTACTTTCACCTGTCCAGCTTCAGGACATCTTCTTCCTTCTCTCATGTGGCTACTCCACAGCCCTGGCTTACTACATCCAATGTGTTCATCACACACTGATCTTGGCAGCAGGACAAAACCAGAACAGACATTCAGCATTCTTGTTCTCCTTACCCCGAGAGAAGATCACTGTTAGTAAGGTTGGCAACAGCAAGAACAAACATGATTTGTTTATATATTAGGCCAACGTGTACGGGAAGACAGTACACAGCAGGCAGCATGTTATATATGAGGCAAACAATGATGAATAATGCACAAAAAATATAATCATTGAAGCAGAGGCATTCCTCTAAGAATGATTTGAGGTGAAATTCAGAGTCGTTATTTATAGACCTAGACACCAAGTACTGAAGGGGAAGGGAATGAGACATTTTAGAACAAATATTTTTTTCTAGGAAAGAAGCGAGAAAGGGCATGTAGGGAAGGTCAGCTGAGGCACTACCATGCAAAGGAAGTCATAAAGGATATGGGTATAAAGAACTTTGGAAGGGTGGAAACTTGGATGTTCCAGAACGAGGAGGGATTGGTAGAGAGATGCGGTTAGAGCTGAAGCTTGGAACAAGAACAGGCAAAGAATGTACTCATGGCGTGTTGGGAAAGATGGATGAAAGAATGAGCAAGATGAAAGGAAGGGAAATTGAGTCATAGTGCCGCGTTCCAAGCATTCACTGCTAAGGGGAACTGAGCAAACAGCAGAGCTTGAAGTGAACTTATGACTGGGTATACGCTATGAAGAGTGAAACCCCTTCCTTCCAGTTCCTGTTTGAAAATATAAACAACATGCAAATTCAACTAGAAAAGTTTTGCCTGTGCCACATTGAGAAACTCTGTTTCCTTTGTTGTTGTGACTCACGTTGGGACTATTCTTACAAGAATGTAATTTGTAGGGATGGGCAGACCTGTTGGGAGAAAAACAAGAACATCTCTGGAATGTTTACCCATTCTTTTGAAAGACTCTCTATTGGTTTTGGTTTGAAGGGGAAAAGGTCTCAGATATCAGAACACAACTGGGGTGAAGTCCATGGAACATCTTGAAATAGGTTTAAGAAGCAACAGGTAATACTCAATGACTCAAAATGCTTTCTTTCCCTCAAACCTTACCCAAAGACATCTAAACTCAGAGAAGGGTAAGGGTGAAAGATGGTTTCAATCGGGGAGTGTTGGCACAGAAATAATAAGAGCAGACAGCTCATGGTTTGTGTTAGCTGCATGGTGGAAAAGGAGATGGTGAAGATGAATGGTAACCATAGCTCAGATCACATCGTAGAACCAAACCCTCTGATTCCAGTAAAATGTTTTCATGGCACAGAGTATCTTCTTGAGAGGCTTAGATGTGTAAGTTTTGGGTACTGCCTGAAAATAGAGCTTTCACAAACCTAAAATTGACCTTGACAAATTTGGATTAGACAGATGAGAAAAACAGGTAGTGAATTCTCTGGTTCTAAGTTTACAGACTCCGTTAGAACACTGGTGACCTGTTTTACCCCTCGTTCACTTTTTGCTTTCTCTTTTCTTTTACCTCCCTCCTTCCCTCCCTTTCTTTCTTCCTTTCCTTCCTCTCTCCCTCCCTCTTTCTTCCTTCCCTTCCTCCCTTTTCCTTCCTTCCCTTCCTCCCTTCTTCCTTCCTTCCTTCCCTCCAGCCCTCCCTCCCTCCTTCCTTTCTTTCTTTATCCTATCCTTTTCTTTCCTTTCCTTTCCTTTCCTCCTTTCCTTCTTCCTGTATTCCTGGCTTTGGAACATTTAATCCTGACATCCTTTTATAAGGGGTTACATTAAAAATAAGGAAAAAAAAATTTTGGCAAAGTATATTGACATTTCTAACTTGTCTATCTTCTGTCTCTGGGTAGAAAAGTCTGAAGTAATGGAGGTTCTTTAAAAAGAAAAGAAAAATTCAATGGTAGAAGGTGTGTGTGTGTGTGTGTGTGTGTGTGTGTGTGTGTGTGTGTGAAAAAGAGAGAGAGGGTGAGAGAGATAGAATGATTTACCAGAATCCAGCAGAATACTCAATGGTAGAAGGTGTGTGTATGTGTGTGAAAGAGAGAGGGAGAGAGAGAGGGAGAGAGAGAGAGAGAGAGAGAGAAATGATTTACCAGCATCCAACAGACTCCTAGCAGCTCCGGGAAATACAATGGGTCCATTGGGAGCTGTGAGCTCTGAGCCAAGGGGGTGGAGACAAGGCAGATGGTATTTTGAAGAGCATCAAAGCAATACCACTTTATCTGTCTTATTTTGACTTCTGCTTAAGATTTTGTTTCCGAAAGCAGTCACACTTAACAAAGGAAAACATTATTGGAGGAGATAATACACAGGCTCTCCTAATTCCTTTGGAGAGCCAACAGTATTCAAATATGCCTAGCCTTTCCTAAATGTTCTCTTTATCTTAATGAGTAAAGTTAATAAGTAAATTTGTGGTTGCCAGTGC
Organism: Lutra lutra; assembly: GCF_902655055.1. Classification (NCBI taxonomy): domain Eukaryota; kingdom Metazoa; phylum Chordata; class Mammalia; order Carnivora; family Mustelidae; genus Lutra; species Lutra lutra. The sequence continues at coordinate 10,536,835 of NC_062293.1, read as the reverse complement.
TTTATAGGAGGTTGATTCTGAAGTGGTAGATTGCCCATTTGTGACACTGTAACTTTAAAATAGACTTATGTGGTGTACAAATGATTAACTTTGGAGACTCTCTGGGAAACACGTCAAAGAGACATTGAGTCATCCTCTCAAAGAGATGAAACCAGATAGACAAGAGGTCCTAATGACTGTTCAGAATTGACTTGAAATTTATACTGAGGACCATGGACAGAGAACATGGCGGGTCCACATATGAGCCCCAAATCAAGAGTCACAAGAACTAAGTCTGAGATACTGGAATTTCTGCCATAGCAGCTTCTCACATGAGCAATTCTATGATCAGATAACAGCAGGAGACACATATTTAACAATAGTTAAGGATTTTTCTAAGCCTGGCAGGGAAGGCCAGGTGGCATTCAGATAGAACATGGGGGAAAGTCTTGTGGCAGTCAGTGGCTTAGAAGATAGATATCTGCATATATGATTTTCTTCTCTCATTTGTAGGTGGGTTATATTCCTGGAGGAAGGCAGACCTCTTTTATGATCCTTGAATTTGTTTATGTTCACAACTTTTATTTTCCCAAACAGATTTCAACTTCTATGAGCATGAGGAAAGCCATAGAATTCTTTTATATTCCTTCATAGTGCCCAGGGTAGGGACAGGCATGTCATAGTTGTTAAATCATCTTTTTGGTTAATTTATTTAAATGGAAAAGTTGGGTAATTGAATTGATGACTCAGTTAATTCACAGTTCTAGAAGGTTAGACTTATAAATTTGTAAAAGCCTCTCAAATTGTTTTTTATCATGCAATGAAAGTGAATTGCATATTTTTTTCAGCAGTTTGTTTTGCAATCTGAATTTTTTGGACTTTGCTTTGAAAAAGGTTGAAATGAAAGGCATGGCAATGAATCAGCAAGTTAAGAAGGTTAACAATTAGTCATAACTTTAATAGATGAGACAATTACGCCATCTCTACCTTTTAAAAATAACCATATTTTTAATTAGATTTTAATCATAAAGGTCAGAGGTAGTGTAAGTTTAGAAAATCAGAAACACAGACTGTGTTGGCAAAACGGCTTCATCTCATATGAGTTAGGTAGGCCAAATAGACTGAAACAGATGGTGAGAGGCTTTTGTTCCTTCAGTGATCAATTGATTGCATGATTTTGATGATCTTTAACGTTTTCAAGACTAGGTCCCAGAACTCGGGTTCATAAGTACTGCTCCCGTTTCTTTGTGTCTTAAAATAGTCTGTGAAATATGGATTATTTGCTCTCCCGCTTCAACAAAGCACAGTGTGGCAATTCAAAAAGCTTGGAACCTCAGCTTTGACTTTGCTTTGACTTTGACTTAGCTTCTGCAGAACATTAGATTACCCCACTTCCTGATGTAAATTTAGATTGTGGTGGGTGATTTAGTTGGAAAGTACTAATCCAGACAAAGACTCTTGTCTTCAAATGATAGCTGCTGTTCTGGCTACGTGTTACCTCGTAAGAACAGGGTGGCTGATCTGCGTATACTTCATGATGACTGGGGCCTGAGGTGGGGTGGCTTTCATGGCTGGAGTTGGGTGAGATGGCTCCCTGGAGTCTTGGGTGGGCTATTGGTTAGGCTCACTTCCTATCTCTAAACACATCTGCTAGCCTGGAAGGTCTGTCTTCTTCACTCAACTGTCTGGAACTTAGACTGGGTTGATTAGAATAGGTAAGGCCAGATAGGAATGAATTTCCATGCCCCACCCCACCCTTCTCCTCACTTCTCCCGTTTTTGTTTCCCCTTTCTTTCTCCTCCCTTCTCTGTCTCTTCTCTCCCCCTCAATCCCTTTCTTTCATGTGACTTTTCCACATGCCTCTCTTGGGTTTTCCTCACAACAGGGTGATTGCAAGATGCTCAGACTTCTTATCTAGTGTCTGGTTTTTTCCAGAAAGGACTTTCCAGTGGAGAGAGTGCTAAAAGGCCCAAGTGTAAACTGAGAGACTTCTTATGACCTCACCTCAAAAATCCTGGGATGTCCCTTCAGCCTCATTTTACCACTCATTCAGACCAGATTCAAAGGGACGGAGGGAATAGACTAATGGGGTTAGGCCTTCATGTACGGGAAAGGAAAGAATTGATGGTGTCCATCTTGGAGATGATCTACCACGTTGCCTTTAATTTGTGAACTAGATTCCTATAATAGGATACTTGTTCCCACTTACAGGCTTTTCAATTTGTTTGTTTCTTTGTTTATTTAATGTTTTGTGTTCCAACTTCGAGTGCTTCTGTGTGTGCATCTTTTTAAAGCATCAGCATCATGGAATCAATCTTTTATTGGTAATTTTAATATTACATACTGATAACAAGAGGCTATTTCAAACTTACTTCAGTTTCAGATTCATGAGTGTGAAGCAAGACTCTTGATTTTTCAGGAACTTTGGTGTTTAAACTTCTTCAATACCGTCATAATTCTCAGTGATTTCTTTCAGGGCTTAATACTGTTTATGGTAGGATATTTTGAAGACGAGTAAATTGAGTTGTACCACACTTGGGAGCTTTAATTTTTCAAGCTCAGTAGTGTTCTGCTAAAGTAAGGAATTGACCCAATTACCTGATTCATTTGGACTTTAAATGCATAGAATAGACATGACCAGATCTTATAATGTCACTTGACTCTAGTTTGATAGTAAGAATGTATATGTCATTTTTGATGATTTCCCTTGGCATTTTGAATTAAATTATCACAGGGTTGGTTCCAGGGACACTTTGAGTCCTTCAAAATTAGTCTTTGTTGCTTTTATATTTTTCTTTAAGGATTTTTCCTTTTCCAAGACATCCTACTTTTTTTGGCTTTCCAGAACCCCTAATAGCATTCTCTTCTCATCCCAGTATAGGCCTATGTAGGAGGTGTTTGTACTCACCACAGCCATAAGGATACAAGGCCGGCCATTATGTCAATGACAATTTTAAATTGGTATCATCCTGGAAATTCTGGGAATATTGCTTCTTTCCCTTACAAGTTATAGAAAACATAGCACATATTAGTGTAAGCCAAAAGGGACTGTTTGTACAGGACCAGGACTAACTTATTGGAAGGAGGGATCCATGTCTTGTTTCTGGTTTCTCTAGATGTTTCCATTGTCAAGCCATTGTGGTGGCTACTTTTCCCACATGATATTCAGAGAAATATTGTAAGGAAAGTCTTCTTCCCCAATAGCTTAATAGAGTCCCTCAAATTGAGCCCCCATAGAATTCAGGTGAGGTTCTCATATATGAACTTGGAGCCTGGGACATGAAAGGCACTGATTGCCTTAGGCTGGTTGTGGATTTTACTTTTGGAGGCAAGGTCTTGTATAAAGTCTACCAGAAGCATGAGGGCTGAAAGTAGGAAAGTGTATTCCCCTCAAAGCAAACACAGGGTGCTCCTCCCACTAGAAGGGGAGTGGATGGTGGGCAGCGACACCGACAGCTATCATGAATTAAACATGGTCGTGTCTGTCCTTCCACCCTTTTAAATTTCTTCTCGGTAATACCCACCTTACTCCTTCTGCCTGCCCTCAGCATCTCCATTTCAGTGAGTTGTCAATAAAAAACAAAACCATACAGTGGTGGTTGGTCTTTCTCCAAATCTTCATCTCTTGTTCTCACATGGGTCTAATGGAACACTTTGTGTGTGTCAAGCTCAAAAATAGCCCCTTTTGCTCCTGTGCCATCTGCATTTCTTCTTTTTAGTATATCCAAAATATAAAAGCTCTCGCACATTTACACAAATAGACTCCAGAGATTATTCTGATTATTATACACTAATTTCCCTTTATACTCCTTGGCCTGAAAAGAAGGATTAGAGGAAGGAAATATGGGGAGGAAGAGAATAGCAAAAGTGATGTGTATTATAGAGAGTGGAAAGCCAGCCCTTCTGTGGGCTCTGGATTGCATACCCCTCTTATGGGAATTAGGTGTGATTAATACCTCTTCTATAGACTTCAAGTCCAAACTAATCAGATAATTGGATCAACTCTGTGCTCCATTTACTGTCCTTATAAATGACAAATAAGACAAATAATGATTCTTTGGAGGGGACTAAGGTAAATATATGTTTGGAAAAAGGAGATAGTTGATGTGTTGGCTCCATTAGCTCCTTTAATGTAATTTGATGTTACATCAGCTCTCATATTTGCAGTTTGTACTTTTAATTAGAAAGAAGACTAAGGGAGGGTTTGCATATAAAATTCCATCTTTTTAATGTGAAATTCATATATCTTTGTACCTAATGTAGACCAGGTTGGAAATCTATGGCTCAAGTAAGTTAAAAACCTTGCCCAAGGCAAGTTAGTAGCAGAGGTATGATTTGAAGTAAGGTTTCTAACTCCAAAACCCCTGTCTTACACTCACCTTTCTGGTTGCGTGGCCAACGCTATGCCCTTAAACCCTGGCATCCTTTTCTTTTTTAAACATCACTACTGTCCTATCTGACTCCGGCTGACTTAAGTCAGTGTTGTCTCTTTCCAGGATTCAAAGCATTTCCAAGTAGTTTCTTTCAGTGGCGTACACAGCTCTCTTCCTGTCCCTGAATGGAATCTTCAGGTCCCACTCTTTGCTCTTTTGTTTTCTTATGTTAGGATGTTAGGAGGAGCTTAGGGATACCTGCTTTGTCCCCTGCCCAAGATCTGATAGCTCAACAGCTTTACTTTTAATGAGACAGATTATAGCTATAACTGTGTCTGTAACTATATCTCTACCTAGGTGTAACTAAAACCACAGCAAGAACTATAACTATGTATCTTCCTACTTTAACTACCAGTACAACCCAAGTCCCATAGGAGTGAGGAAGAATCAGGTGGCCCTCCCTGGGAAAGCCAACTCGTGACCTACATAAGTTTTCTGATCTCATGAAGTTTGTAATACATGTTTACAGCCAAATCAATGTATCATGGTCTTTCTTCTAAGACATTCTAGAATATTCAACGTAAACCACATTTACATTTCAGATTGTACTCTGAACACCATGTTGGTGTACAATGAAAATTGGGTCAGATTTCTAGGAGTCCTACTTACCTCCCCCTTTTTCTCAGACCCAACATCCAATCGATCTGTAAATTCTATGGCTCTACTTTCAAAACGGATCCAGAGATTCATGGTATCTGCCCTGGTTCTCTTAGTAACTCAGTAACTTGTGGAATTCTGCAGTAGTCTCCCATTGAATCTCCTGGGAGATTCTTATCTCTGTTCTGTTCTTATCTCCCTCCATCCTGTCTTCAATTTGACTTAAACTACTTGAAGCATTGAAATAAGATCCCAATTTTCTCTTCCTTGAAAATTTCCATAGTTCTCAGCACTGATGGTATATGCCACCCAGTGCAGTCTGGCCAGATCTGGTTCCCTGCCTAGTTTGTGACCAATGCCCACTTGCCCTCTTGATTCCATCCACATCAACCCTTTTTCTCTGTCTTAAATCCATGATGCTCACTCCTGCCTTGTGGCCTGTGCACTGGCTGTTCCCTCTATCTGGAAGACTTTTCACCTCAGTCATTGTGTGTAGGCACCTATTCCAATGTCACCTCCTCACAGAAGGGATCTCTGGCTATCCCATGTAAAATTGTCCTCTCCAGCCTCCCATGGCTGCTCTCTTTCCTACTACCCTGCTTTCTTTATTTTCATTTAAACTTTTATTTTGAGTTAATTTTAAACTTAGAATCTGTGAAAACAGTGCAGAGTTCCCTACATTCTTCCTCCTGTGTCCCCTAATGTTAACATCTTACTTAGGTTTAGTGTGATCAATGATCACGACCTCATGATATTATTAATTAAACTGTAGATCTTATTCAAATTTCACTAATTTTTTACCAGTGTCCTTTGGTTTCTCCAGGAGCTTAGTTTATTCTTGTCATAGCACTTATTGCTATCTGGGATGACATTGTTTGTTCATTTTTATTGGCTGTCCATCTTCCCACCAGAATTTAAGCTCTAAGGATAATAAACTTATCCTTTTTATCACCAGGTTCTCAATGTTTAAGAAATTGCCCAACATGGTGCACCTGGGTGGTTCAGTTGGTTGAGTGACTGCCTTCAGCTGAGGTCATGATCCCAGGGTACTAGGGTCAAGCTCATCTATGGATTCCTTCCTCAGTGGGGATCCTGCTTCTCCCTCTCCTTCCGCCTGCTGCTCTCCCTGATTGTGCTCACACTCAGTCTCTCTCTCTCTCTCTGTCAAATAAATAAATAAATAATCTCAAGGAAAAAAAAAAGAGAAAAAAAGAAATCACCTAACGTGTAGAAAGTGCTACATACTTGTCGATCAGAGGAATGGATGGATGCTCCAGGAAGGCAGAGCTGATATCGCCTGCATGTAGTGTCATTACTTCATGATGATTTTTTAAAAAGATTTTTATTTATTTATTTGACACACAGAGAGAGACCACAAATAGGCAGAGAGGCAGGCAGAGAGAGAGGGGGGGAAACAGGCTCCCTGCTGGCAGATAGCCCAACTCAGTACTCCATCCCAGGACCCTGGGATCATGACCTGAGCTGAAGGCAGAGGCTTTAACCCACTGAGCCACCCAGGTGCCCCTTCATGATGAATTTTGATAAGAAGCAAATGCTCATGGAGTTGAAAAGGAAGTGATGCGAGGAAGGATAAATCTTCTGCCTTTGTGAGAAGCTACATACTTTCCCACTGTTTCTAAATGCTTTTGTGTCCATCAAATACTTGGCAACTGATGATGGAGGATGTGAGAATGTTCTAGTAGATTCTGGGTTCCCAGATTCCACCCATCAATGGTAGAAGCAAATGCTAACTGTAAGACTAATCACTGTTTACAGCAGTTACTGAAAATCCTGAAGAGGTTGCCAACACAGTGGAAGAACGTTTGGATCTGGGGAGTAAAATACCTGTCTTTGGCTAATCCTGTGATCAGTAAAAACTTCAATGTGCCTAGGCAGTGATACAAAACTATAATCCCCTTATAACCAGGTTATATATTCTCCTGAATATTTTCAGGAGATTCTTTGGCTTAAATCTGGCATTTGTTTATTATGGAGTGCAAAACGTCATCTAAAACTTGATTGTGATTTCTGACAAATCAAGTGTTTTAGCTTTTTTTCTTCCTTTAAGTTAAATAAAACAAAAAATGTTCTTTTTTTTTAAGTTTTTATTTATTTATTTGACAGAGAGAATGAGAGAGAACACAAGCAGGCAGAGAGAGAGGGGGAAACAGGTTCTCTGGTGAGCAGAGAGCCCGATGTGGGGCTTGATCCCAGGACCCTGTGATCAGGACCTGAATGGAAGGCAGAAGCTTAACCCACTGAGCCACCCACGAACCCCCCACAATGTTCTCTGTGTGAGTTATTAAGTGTGACTTACATTCAGAAACTCAGTTCTTGATAATTAAAAAAAAATATGTTGGCTTTTGTACAAAAAGACACAAAGGAACAAAACAAGAAATGCCTCTCTATAAAGAAGACACACCAAAGTTATAGTAACATTTACTTTTCTTCGCTAGAAAAACATGAATCACTTCACAAAATCTGCTATTTAAATCATATCAAATTTAAGATTGCTTTCCTTTGGGCTAGAGGAAGAATTTTAGACATTTCCTATGAGAAAAAGAATTATTTGTTTAACCACCGTGTTAGTTTGTCCAGTCAGACTTGTGTTACATAAAGAAGGTTAACCAGAGGTAAACTGTGTAGCAACTTGTGCTAATTATTGTTTAAACATGTGCTGATTCTCAAGCAAAAAGGAGATTCAACATTTTGAAAGAAACTCTTAAAAATTTTTCTAGTGAGCATCTCAATCGATAATTTTTGCTTTGCCTGAAGAATGCATATTGGTTACTATAAATTATTGAACCTGGGAATTCCACCCCTCCTACAAGCTCCTCAGCCCCTCCCATCTCCCCATGCTTCCAGTTGGGCCCATAAGCAGGATGGATTTGATGGGGGTGGTAGAGAAGTCCATACAAATTACTGGGTCTAGTGAATTGGAAGAGTGTCTAGGCAAATTCTGTGTAGAATTTTTAGCTAGACTGGCCTTACTGGATGATGGTGCAGAGTCCCCCCACTATTTTCTCCATGAGAAGAAAACTCATTTCTGGTACCTTGCTCTTTACATGTGATGACCCTAATTACTGAACTAAACTTTGGATTTGCTCCTCATCGAGTATCCAGCACCTACTTTTGTCCATTTGACCTTCAAAGTATTTTCCTTGTTTTTGATTCTCTTTTATTGCCTCCTCTATCCCCAGTTGCTCTGAGACTGTGCTTCCTAAATTTGCCTGTGAGAAGAATCACCTGGGGGCACTTACTAAATATATCGATCACTGAGTTTAAGCCTATTGAATCAGCATTTTTAAAGAATGTATCAAGAATGGGTGTTTTCGAAAGGACCCAAGATGACTCAATTATATGAATTACATAAAAGCCGCTGTCAACTTTCTTGTCTGAATTATTGCAAAGGTCTTCTCTCTGGTTTCCAGCTGTATCTCCAGTCAGTTCTCCAAATGACAGCCAATGGGTCCTGTTAAAAAGTTAGGTTAGATTGGTTTTCTTCCTCATACTTTCCTGTCTTACTGAGTGAGTCAGGTGCTCCCTAGGATAGATAACCTCAAAGCCAGTGCCCAAATTCTCTGGTCTGTTCTCTTGTGCCTCTCCTCCTGGTATATTCATTCTACTCTAAACACATAGAACTTCTTCCCCAAACCCCATCTCAGGGCCTTTGCATCTCCTGTTTCTTCTGCTCAGAATGTAACTTCCCAGATATCTGCTTGATTTGTCCCTTCATCTCTTTCCAGATTAGACTCAACCTTCACATTACCAGAGAGTTCCCTCTAAATGAAACAGCAATGCCTCACCTGGATTTATCCTCTGCTTTTATTTTTATTCACAGAATATAAACACCTACTGTGTAATTATTATTGATGTTGATATTGTTTATTGGTGAGGACAGGAGCTATTTTTTTTGAAAATATGTATTGCCAGGATATAGTATGGTTCTTTGATTTTAACTGGCTTTTAGGATGCATTTGTCCAAATATTCAATGAGAAAAATGGTAGGATAAATGGATGGATGAATGGGTGAATGAATGAATGAGAGATTGGGAGTGTGTGCAAGCTTTTCTCCTTGACTCGCCAAGTATAAGTGATTTAGAGATCCCAGAGGATTGGAGGGCAACAACAGGTGACAGAAAGCCACATCATATTTCTGGTTGAATTCCTTTTAATGATTGAACACAGGGCTGTTGGGGAAGAGAAGAATTTATAAGCATGAAGACTTGCTTACTTTCCAGAAGATGTTTCTATGTTGCAACTAGTGTTTGGAATTTGGAAAATCTGAAGTTTGAAGAGTAGGTGATTCTGCGCATCCTTCCCTCACTGGTCTTACTGAATGGGGACACTAAGGGCACGATATAATGTCCATTTGGTCAGCTCCATTTGGTTACCTTCCTTTGACTAATTTGGAAGACACTGTATTAGTCTTCTGGGGTTGCTGTAAAAAAATACTACCAATTGGGTGGCTCTAACAGGAATTTATCTTTTCAGAGGTTAGAAGGAAGAGGAATTTCAGAGGTTAGAAATCCAAGGTCAGGGTTGGTATCTTCTGAGATGTCTCTCCTTGGCTTACAGACAACTGCCTTTTCTCTCTGTCTTTCTGTGGTCTTGCCTCTATATAACTGATTTTGTAGACACATCTACATGCATGCATAGGTAGGTGTGTACAATAATATCTACAATGGGAAAGAATCACCAGCACATTTTTTCTTAATAAACAAGGTGGCTACCATTAAATTTCTTGAATATTTGCAAAATCTCAGACTTGCTTCCCTCTTTTCTTTCCTCCCGTCACTCTGTTTATATTTGCATATACTATGATTGCTAGCTTCAAGTAAATTATTTGACATGCACGTGTTCATTTAGGTTAACGGATTTGTACAAATACTGCTCGAAAATGATGATGGGTACTATTGGATTATTATACATGTGGGATGTAACTATTTAGTATTTCCAAAATTTACTCTTTCCTTTTCGCACTGGAGAGCCAGTGAAGGCTTTAATGAGGGCTGAGCAAACGCAGCGTAGAGATTCTTGAAGAGTGGTCTGTGGGGCCCTGGAGGGGGTGTGTGTGCAGTTATTCCCAAGATCTTTGCAGGGTGTTTGGAAGTCAAATTTTTTTCAGACAACTTACCTTTTTTTGTCCGTTGACAGTTTTACGGGTGGGTGTAAGAACAATGGCGTATCAAGGCAAAGGCACCCCGCTGGACCGATGATCATGGAAACATCTACACCCTATATTTGCAGTGAACAGAAAACAAAGGCCAGTGTTATTTAAGAATGTCTGCATAAAACAGGGATAATTGCTAATTTTGTTAAATCTCAATTTTGACTTGTTAAAAATACTTTTGCATGACTAAATGGGAAATGCACCGAAAGCATCGCTGCTACATGCCTACATATGTATAATTCCAAGAACTTGTGTGTTGGAGCTGGAGCTGTCAGCTGGAATTCTCACTTTTTTTTTTTTTTTTTCACGAAACACAAAGAACTTTTTACTCCAAAGAGTCAACTGATAGATAAACTATGGATACTGAGATTTGGATATTTGGGAGATAATTTGTGTGTGTGTGTGTGTGTGTGTGTGTGTGTGTGTGTGTGTGTGAAAATGAACAAGATGGGCCGGTCACTTCAAGGGAAACAAGGGACAGTATTTGAAATTAATGATAAAATGTAAGGTTTTTTTTCTTTCTTTCTTTTTTTTTTTTGTTTTTAAATTTTTTATTTTTATTTTTTATTTTTTTAAATTAACATATAATGTATTATTTGTTTCAGGGGTGCAGGTCTGTGATTCATCAGTCTTACACATTTCAAGCAAAAACCCACACTTCTTATTATGACCTGACACCTGCTCAGTATTTAAAGACTTAACTGATGCGATTAGAGGTGATATTAACAATGTAGTTAATATAATAATGAGCCTGGGTGGCTCAGTCAGTTAAGCATCTGCCCTCGGCTCAGGTCATGACCCCAGGGCCTTGGGATTGAGCCCCACATCGAGTTCCGCACCAAGGAGGGAATCTGCTTGAAGATTCTCTCTTCCTCTCCCTCAGCCTCTCCCCTGACTCTCTCTTTCTCTCTCTCTCTTTCAAATAAATTATTCTTAAAAAAATGTAGTTGTTGATATTGAATAATAAAATATATCAATATTGTGAACATGTGTGTAACTCAATAAGCCAGTATTTTTCTTTTTAAAATAAATTTTTTTAAATAAAATTTTGAGAGTGTGTGTGTGGATGGATTTTCTTCATATGTCGCAGCCAAAACAATATATCATGACAGATTGAAGGCAGAATCAGATAGGAGAATTCAGCTGTCTTCTGACAAACATCAAAGAAACTTATAAAATTATAAAACAATGCCACTCTCCTCACTAAATTATTTTTAGGGGGATATAGTCATCTTTCATAAAAATATGCTATTTATATTAACATATTTGGTGCATTAATGTTATTTGAAAATGAATAAATAAATATGTCCTAAAATCCTCAGGGCTAATTGTTTTTTTTTTTTTTAAAGATTTTATTTATTTATCAGAGAGAGAGAGGAAGAGAGAGCGAGCACAGGCATACAGAGTGGCAGGCAGAGGCAGAGGGAGAAGCAGGCTCCCTGCCGAGCAAGGAGCCCGATGTGGGACTCGATCCCAGGACTCTGGGATCATGACCTGAGCCGAAGGCAGCTGCTTAACCAACTGAGCCACCCAGGCGTCCCCTCAGGGCTAATTGTTAAAATAACATTTAACCCACATAAACAAAGGCTCTTTGGGACTCTCAATCATATTTAAAGGCATTCAATGTCTCGCTGCCAGTATGTTTAAGAATCCCTCTACTGTGGCTCAGGTCTGGGCACTTTGATGCTTTCATTGTCCCAATGCTGTGCCATTCAGAAACGGTCATCTCGGTGTGCCTTCCTCCCCGAAATCTCAGACTATCTGTTTGCAGAGAGCTTTCAGTCTCTCTATTAACAATGACAACAGAAGTAAAAATCCAGTCTGCTAGTTTTTTACCTCAACTGTTCTATTGAACCAATTATACTATTTTATACATTTTTGTTTTATATATATTATCTCATGCATTCACCACATTTGCCTACTCTGCTTCAACTACATTAGGCTAAGCGCTCAGGACAGAAGATTAAGAAAGTCAGGGGTGCCTGGGTGGCTCAGTCGGTTAAGCGTCTGCCTTCAGCTCAGGTCATGATCCCAGGGTCCTGGGATCGAGCCCCACATCGTGCTTTCTGCTTAGTGGGGAGCCTGCTTCTCCCTCTGCCTCTGCCTGCTGTTCCCCCAGCCTGTGCTCTCAATGTCTCTCTGACAGATAAATAAATAAAATATTTAAAAAAATGATAAGTAAGGCAGATACTGTTCATAAGATCTTTACGTCTAATGGGAGAAGAAGGAAAATAAATTAATAGTTGGCATGCAGAATGATTCACACTATGAGAAATGGTGGAAGATGTTGGAGGCACAGGGGAGTGGAAGCCATACCAGACTGTAGTGATCAGAGAAACCTTTTCAAAGGTAGTAATGCCAGTCATGAGTCTTGAAGGGCAATTAGAAGTTGTCTGATGGGAGCTTGCTGCTTCATATGTCTGGAAGTTGAGGCTGACTGTCAACCTAAAACTTAGGTGGGTTTTGTGTGTGTGTGTGTGTGTGTGTTTTTTCTTTTGTTTTGTTTGTTGTTTTTTGGTTCTTTGGAGGTTTTTTTTTTTTTTTTTTTGAGAGAAAGAGGAAGAGAGAGAAAACCGGGGGCAAGGGATAGTGGCAGAAGGAGAGAGAAAATCCCAAGGAATCCCAAGCAAGCTCCATGCCCAGTACAGACCCCAACATAGGGCTTGATCTCACAACCCTGAGATCATGACCTGAGCTGAAACCAAGCTGGACGCTTACTGCCACCCAGGCGCCCTTTAGGTGGGACTTTGGGCAGAACTCCTTAATGCAGCCTCTCTGTGTGACCTGCGCTTCCTTACAGGATGGTGGCTGGGTTATAGGGTGAGTGTCCTGAGAGAGAGAAAGTCAGAGGGACACTGTATGCCCTTTTATGACCAGCCTTGTGCATTATGCAGCATTACTTTCTTTCAAGTTCTCTATTTTTGAGGCCGTCAAAGGCCTCAAAATACACTCTACTTCTTCCTGGTGGAATGGCAAGATTCTGAACTGGCAGGATTGCCATGGTCATTTTTTGAAAATACGGTCTCTTGATGCACACAGTTCACACCCCTCTTACATGTGAAATAGACCTATGCCCTCCTCGAGATTCCTCAGACCTCATTCCCTCAGGGCATCCGGTTCAGGTTTATGGTCCCAGACCCTATAATCTAAATGATGTCCAAGGGCATGATGCCCCTCAGTTGTAGTTCCTTGAATACAATCCTCTGGTATAGATTTTCTTAACCTGAAGACCAGTGAACGAAGGAGACGAATTCTCTACTCCCCATGCCCTCAACAACAATGGCGAGAAAAACCATAGGGTCAATTCTGTAGACAGTTCCATTAAAAAAGGAAGAAAATGGAAGACACTCTAGATCAATTCTGAAATCCATTTGGGCATATTTATGATTTCCCTCACTAGGGGCTTAGTCGTCTACCCAAGAAACGGCGCCTTATGGCTCTTGGCTCTGTCCTCTGAGTAATCTTCCTTTTCAAAGAGAATTGTCCCATGTTTGCTGCTGAGTGGTTACCTGCACATAATATTCCGAGCTCAAAAGTCTTCTTTTAAGTTTTTTTTTTTTTTTTCTTTTTCCAATATGGAGAGAGAACCTGGTGCAGATGGCAGGGGGGACGGAGTGGTGACTTGGTAGAAGATGACACAAGAGAAAGAGACTATGGCAGGTTCATCCGCTGAACTGGAGTCTTAGCCAATCAGTGCAAATCAGAAATGTCAGTTTCTGCTACTTACTCTCTTTTGCTAGAATGTTTCTGGAAGTATTCTTACTGTTTTAAAATATGTATTGCTGAGGTCAGAGAAGGTATGTTTGTAGTCAACCATAGTTTTAAATTTCATCTTGGTTAAATTTTGATTGCAAGATGCTATCACATGCATGCTCTCTTAGTGTCCTAAGTGTCCTGTGTGCGCAGAGGATTTTCTGGTTAATTGCTTTATATCCATCTCATGTGTATATTTCATATCCCAGGTTGTGAAATACTGTTTCTGTCCAAGAATTTCAATGCTTGGATTCTAATACAGCTTCTAGGAGAGTACTAGTTCTGTTCCTAGACTGTAATAAGAGAAATAAGGCTAACAAGTCACTTTAGATGACTGAAAATCCATAAAAGTTCCTCCCCTATTTTAAGTTTCCGTGGATGGATAGATTTGAGTTTGCAAATATTCATGACTATTTATTGGTTTTTAATATCAATAACTCGATCTGGTTCAGAAAAGTTAGTTTTCTTAAAAAACACATTATTTTCTAAGATCTTTAAATCGCAAGCATATTATTACCTTCGAGAGTCCTTCTGTTAATAGCTAACCAGTATTTTTAGTCAAAATGTTGAGCAAAAGAGATCAAGCTGAAAGCTACCATATATTTTATTCCCCCGAATTAATCACTCCATGTAAAAGCTCTAGGGTACGAATAAGGCATTACTGCCGCAACAGATAACATCACCTAAGGTCCACAAGGGTGTGAATACAGAAGAGAAAAATTAGGGGAGATGAAAGGACATTCGAGACAAATGGCAAATTAACATCGATGTAGCTTTCATTCAGTTTGACTTAACCAATATTTTTGCCTAACATTTGTCTATTTCTTAGACTCACTAGAGGGAAATATAATTGACTAGGATGTGGTCCTTGCCTTTCAGTTATAAGCTGTTGTGTGGGTATGGGGTGTGTGTTGCAATTCTGTGTAATTAGGGCAGTAATTATGTATGCTACAGTTGATGACAAATAAGGTGTGCAAACTGGGCAGTCTTTCCATGCCATGGAAGAGGTGAGAAGAAAAGGTAGGAGGATAGAAAAACACACGATGTCTTCTGGAAAGGCTGAATACCTTATTTTATTGAAATGGAGAAATAGGAAGGAATGACTTAGTAAGGTGGATTGTACATAGATCCTACAAGACCCGGAATGCTAAAGAAACGTCCTTTTTTAATTTTTTATTTGTTTATTTTATTTATTTATTTATTTATTTATTTTTGGTGTGGGATCAGGGATATTATTGAAAATTTTCGGGAAGCTGTGTGGCATAATTAGATGGCAGTTTTTGAGAAATACATATCTGATAGCTCTGTGAGTGATGGTTTAGAATAGAATTGATAACATGGGGTTAAGTTTTCTACCATCGGAAGATTAATCTGATTCCAGTGTGTGTTTTTTAGAATGCCAAGAAGACTGCTCTGTGCATAGTTTTGGTGAGCTTTGATAAATTTATTTTGAATGAATAATGGAGAAAAAGGCTAAGCTCTATTTAGCAGTTTTATTTCAATATCTGTTTACTTATGAGTGTAATTCTACCAAAACATCCTAACAAAGTCAAAGGACAACTTCCCGAAATATCCACAGCTGATGTGATGAACAGAGGGTCAGTACCTTTACTATCAGTTTAAGAGACAGTGTGGTGTCCTGGCTAAGAAGATTTTGTAGCTAAGCTGGCCTTGAGATCTTATAGGTTCCCTATCCCTTTGTTATCTTATCCATGAAGTGGGATATTACCTGCTCACAGAATTGTCGCGAAGTTTTAAATGAATTAATGTACACAAAGTGCTTACATCGCTATTGTTTTTGTTTTATTAACAGTTACTATTGTTTATATCAGGTGAGTATGGATGAGAAGCATTGTTTTTTACTTCCTAAGTCTGTAGACCAAGAAAAGTCACCCTCAGGACCCAGTGTAGAAATGGCCGTGTATCACCTGTGACCTTGGACCATGCTTAGCATTTTATTTTATTTTATTATTTTTTATTTTTTTTTATATTTTTTAAAGATTTTATTTATTTATTTGACAGAGAGATCACAAGCAGGCAGAGAGGTAGGCAGAGAGAGGAGGAAGCAGGCTCCCCGCTGAGCAGAGAGCCCGATGCGGGGCTCGATCCCAGGACTCCGAGACCATGACCTGAGCCGAAGGCAGCGGCTTAACCCACTGAGCCACCCAGGCGCCCCATGCTTAGCATTTTATTAGGAAAACTAATAATGAAGAAAAAAAGTGTTCACGGAAATCATGAAGTGGAAAGTAATAATCCTAATCATTTTGCATAAAGAGAAATGTACATGGTTACTGAACATATAAAATATTCGATATATTGTATATCAAATATATAAAATATTCGATTTTACTATTCACAGAAATAGCCATGCGCTACCGTGTCATTAAAATTAAGAAAATAAAAATTAAAATAAATAATTTAAAAAATTAAAAAAGAAAAGAAAAAGTAAAACCAGTATTTGGCTAGAATTTGAGAAGTTAAAGATTGGTTTCTCTTTTAAGCCCAATCCTGATGGGAATGTAAGCATACACTTTCTCCAGAGACAACTGGAAAATGGAAATTTGGACGATTTGAAAATACATTATCAAAAACCTTAGGACATGAATAAGCTTTGTAGTATCGAACATTATATAACCATTAAATCTTAGAAAAGGAGAACTCTTTATTTGATATTGCTAACAGGAAAGAGTCAATTTATGAAAAATAGTAGGTCTAATATGAGTCAATTATAATAAAAGATAATATGAATGTTTGTGCCCAGAAAAAGCATAGAGAGATTTATAGTGGCTATTATCGAGAAGGGAAATGTTGTAGTTAGGTTTTTTAAAATTTCCTTTGCTAATCTACCAAATAATTCTTCTCTGTTCAGTGTATAAGCCATATCAACTTTCAGAGGCTGTTGCTGTGGTCAACACCTGGGGTTATAAACTTTCTCTATAAAGGGCCAGACAGTAAATATTTTAGGGTTCTCGTATCACACAGAGCCTAGCATGACTGCTCAAGTCTGACTTTGTATTGTAAAGGCAGTCACAGGCAATCTGGTAACACTTTATTTACAAAGACAGGTAGTGGGTGGGTTTGGCCCAGCGGCCCTAGTTTGCCAAGCCTTGGTTCAGAAAAGGGAAGACTGACTTGACTTTGAAAGTGACACTTTGGTCAGGAAGGTGGGAATAGGCCCATGTCCACAGACAATGAATGCCCAGGTGCCATTTGTAGGCTTTGGAGACAGTCTGTGATGCAGAAGGAAAGGAGAGAGTGAATCCTGCCTCTAAAGTTTCCATTTCGGGCAGCACTGAAGGATGTGTAGCAGCTGTCTGTCAACACAGAGCACTCATGAGAAAGGGCAGATCTGTGACCCACGGGAGAGAATCAGTTTATGACTTGAGTGGCGTGCTTGGTGGGCGGAAAGGCATGTATGTACGTAGGCCTGGTGCTGGGGGATGTAGTGAGGTGTGGAGCCGTGGATTTAGATGTGTCAGTGCAGAAGTGATAATTTGATAATGGACACCATGGGGACTGATGAGATTTGGCCATTAAAAAAAAATCAGTGTGACTTGTAGGGGCTTGAAAAAGCCCATATTCTAGCTCTGAAGATGTTCCAAAGGATATAGGATGATTAGGATCCTTCACCATAGCCTACCCTCTCTCTCCTCCCTCTGGCAGTGGGAAAGATAGCTCTGGAAACAGAGCTGATGTACCCCCCGGTGCAGGGCCAGCGTCCTTCTGTATTTCATCAGCAGAGAATGCAGAAGTGGGAATCCTGCTTTCTCAGTCCACAAAAGCAAAGGGCTGCATCCACATCTCACGTCAAAGATGCCTATTTTTAGGATTTTGTCCTAGGAAGCCAATCTACTGCTGGGTGATAGAAGCAGTCAGGATTTCAGCAAATCCATTATAGTGTATCTTGCCCTGTTAAGGAATTAATTAAAGATGGTGTTTTTGTTTTTCTCCACACACACACGCCAAAAAAACAAACAAAAAAAAGTATGCAGTTTAAGTATCTTCTGAATTCCACCCAGGTGGTTGAAAAGAAATGGTTGTCCTATCTGGTAGTATAGTGGTTTAAAAAATGAAACACAGAACAAACAAACAAATAACGGCAACAACAAGTAGAAATTTTTAAGAGAATCAAAAAAACCCGGGTAGAATTTAGGAAAAACATTGTAATTGTCTTCTCGATAGCACAATAATATTATCATGATCATTATTGAGAGATAGGGTCATTTACATCGATCATTTTTGATGCTGAGTTTCAATGTTTCCATAGGAAAATTATCCTGATACTTTGGCATCAGTGAAAAAAATAGGAAATGGGAAAGAGATTGAGGGCAACTTTTTAATAATATGGATTTTTTCCCCCTTCCACATAGTGCGAAAGTTACAGTGATTGCCAGAAGTTCTAAAACGGTCAGACCACTTTCAGAAATTCAGTCACCTCTTAAACACTTAGAGGCTGAAATGAGTGAAACCCGTTTTCAGAAGAGTTTCCAAGGAAGTAGAAAGTTTCCACACCCTACATCTTGTACTAAAAGAAATGGAAACTGGGCTCTGTCTGCCAAAAAGTCTGAATTATTGTGTCACAGGCTGTTGAACATTATAATCAGCAATAAAAATGTGAACATGCTTGATGCTATATTAAAATGCACTTTGAAAAGTTTACCCTAATAATATTTTTGGATTTCTTTTTTTTTTCTTTTTTCTTTTTTTCCTTTTTTTTCGCAATGCTAACAGTGTTTCCACATTCCCGATAACAATAAGAAAAACAAGATGATGCAGGGAGGGAGGGAAATGAAATGGAAATAGAGAGCTTCAGAATCAGTGTACTGAATAACTGCTTTTTTTTTTTTTTCCTCAAAAATCACTTGGAAAAATCCTCGTGTTGTCTATCTGATGGGTCCAAGATGGGGTAGAAATTTTTGTCTTTTTTTTCCCTGATTATGAACACAATACATGCTCATATAAAAATGTAAATGATTTAGAAATGGGCAGAGGACATGAACAGACATTTCTGCAAAGAAGACATCCAGATGGCCAACAGACACATGAAAAAGTGCTCCATATCACTCGGCATCAGGGAAATACAAATCAAAACCACAATGAGATATCACCTCACACCAGTCAGAATGGCTAAAATTAACAAGTCAGGAAATGACAGATGCTGGCGAGGATGCGGAGAAAGGGGAACCCTCCTACACTGTTGGTGGGAATGCAAGCTGGTGCAACCACTCTGGAAAACAGCATGGAGGTTCCTCAAAATGTTGAAAATAGAACTACCCTATGACCCTGCAATTGCACTGCTGGGTATTTACCCTAAAGATACAAACATAGTGATCCGAAGGGGCACATGCACCCGAATGTTTATAGCAGCAATGTCTACAATAGCCAAACTATGGAAAGAACCTAGATGTCCATCAACAGACGAATGGATAAAGAAGATGTGGTATATATACACAATGGAATACTATGCAGCCATCAAAAGAAATGAAATCTTGCCATTTGCGACGACGTGGATGGAACTAGAGGGTATCATGCTTAGCGAAATAAGTCAATCGGAGAAAGACAACTATCATATGATCTCCCTGATATGAGGGAGAGGAGATGCAACATGGGGGGTTGAGGGGGTAGGAGAAGAGTAATTGAAACAAGATGGGATTGGGAGGGAGACAAACCATAAGTGACTCTTTTTTTTTTTTTTAAAGATTTTATTTATTTATTTGACAGAGAGAGATCACGGGTGGGCAGAGAGGCAGGCAGAGAGAGAGGAAGGGAAGCAGGCTTCCTGCTGAGCAGCGAGCCCGATGCAGGACTCGATCCCGGGACTCTGGGATCATGACCTGAGCCGAAGATGGCGGCTTAACCCACTGAGCCACCCAGGCGCCCCCCATAAGTGACTCTTAATCTCACAAAACAAACTGAGGGTTGATGGGGGGAGGGGGTTGGGAGAGGGGGTGGGGTTATGGATATTGGGGAGGGTATGTGCTATGGTGAGTGTTGTGAAGTGTGTAAACCTGGCGATTCGCAGACCTGTACCCCTGGGGATAAAAATATATGTTTATAAAGCTGTAAAAAAAAAAAAAAAAAAAAAAAAAAAAAAAAAAAGAAAGGATGAATACCCAAGTTTTGTAGCAACATGGACGGGACTGGAAGAGATTATGCTGAGTGAAATAAGTCAAGCAGAGAGAGTCAATTATCATATGGTTTCACTTATTTGTGGAGCATAACAAATAGCATGGAGGACAAGGGGAGATGGAGAGGAGAAGGGAGTTGAGGGAAATTGGAAGGGGAGGTGAACCATGAGAGACTATGGACTCTGAAAAACGATCTGAGAATTTTGAAGGGGTGGGGGGTGGGAGGTTGGGGGCACCAGGTGGTGGGTATTGTAGAGGGCACAGATTGCATGGAGCACTGGGTGTGGTGCAAAAATAATGAATACTGTTATGCTGAAAAAATAAAAAAATTAAAAAAAAATTAAAAAAAATGTAAATGATTTAGAGGACTGTGAAAAGTAAAAGATTATTCCTAGATTTCTCAGAGATAACCATTGTTAATATTTCCAGATATAACTGCAGGCATCTGACTTCATGCACCTGTGTATAAGTACATAATATATGTGTAATATTGCATATGCATAATTTTACATAAATGGGTGGGTTTTGTTTACTAAGCTTTTTTCATTCAGCACAGTCTGGTGGATATTTGTCCGAGTCAGTAAATATGGGTTTACCACTTGATTCTGGGTTTTATTCTTTTATGTAGGATTCTGTTACATGGATGTCACACAATTTAGTCTGTTGGTCATTTTTGATTGATTCCAGTTCTTTGCTATTTGAATAGTCCTAGGATAGCTATCCTAATGGTTGGATTGTCTTCTTAGCATAAATTCCTAGGATCCAAATTCCTATGTTTATTCAACAAACATTTATAGAGTGCCTATATTATGGTGGAGATTGACTTAAGCCCAGGGAATTACATTTTCAGGAGCAAGAAACAGATCAGAAATAAGCAAACACATGAATAGCTGATTCAGATTATAAGTGTTACAGCAAAAATAATTCAGGGTGATACTCTCAAGAACATTGGTGGTCCATCTGAGATGGAATGGGCAGGAAGACAC
Organism: Lutra lutra; assembly: GCF_902655055.1. Classification (NCBI taxonomy): domain Eukaryota; kingdom Metazoa; phylum Chordata; class Mammalia; order Carnivora; family Mustelidae; genus Lutra; species Lutra lutra. Next base: position 10,515,786 of record NC_062293.1, on the reverse strand, counting down.
CAATGATGAGGAAGTATTTGAGCCAAGATCTAAATGCCAGAATGTGTCCTGGTATATACAGATCTGGAGTGGAGCATTACGAGCAGAAGGAAAACAAGTGCAAAGTTCTTAAGGTAGGAAAGATGTTGGCATGTTCAAGGAATAGAAATAAAGCTAGAATGTCTGGGACTCTATGGGGTCATGGAGATCGACAGGTGATATAAGACAGGGATACGTGTCAAGGCCATTTGTGGGAGACAGTACAGGCAATACAGAGTGTTAAGACTAAAATTTTAGTGTGTTGGAAAGCCTTTGGAAGGTTTTATGAAAAAAGAAAAAAAAAGTAGGATTCTGAGTTTCAAAAGATCACCCCGATTGCTATATGGGATGTAGGTGTGATGTTGGGGCAAAAGTGAGAAAGGAGAGATATTCCATCAGTAAATTTCAGTAATCTAAGGAAAAGTCAAGGCAAGAAGTAGTTTTCTGGGGGTGAGGATTATAGGTAAAGAATTCTGTTTGATGGTGCCTGGGTGCCCTAAGTTAAGTATCTGTCTTCAGCTCAGGTCATGATCCTAGAGTCCTGGGATGGAGCCCTGCATCTGGCTCCCAGCAGGGATCCTGTTTCTCCCTCTTCCTCTGCCTGCCACTTCACCTGCTTCTGCTCTTTTGCTCTCTCTCTCTCTCTCTTTTTCTCTCTGTCAAATAAATAAATAAAATCTTTAAAAAATTCTGTTTAAATCATGTTCTTCTTGAAGTTCTTAGACATAATTGTAGATACACATTAAGCAGCTGGATATCTGAATTTGGAGCTTAGAAAAAACTGTAAGTGCTAGAGAAATAAATTTGGAAATTAGCATATGGACAGTATTAAAGGCTTGGAACTGGAGCTATAACTTAAGGAGAAAATATAGAAAGAGAAAAGTTAGAGGGCTTAGTACTAATCCCTGGAACACTCAGATACTTAAAGATGAAGCAGAGGCGGAGGAAGCCAACAGAGGAGGCCAAACAACCGTCAGTGGAGGCAGGAGGAAAATCACGGAAGGCCCAGGAAGAGATAGAATTTTAATCACCAAAGGGCAGTAAACTGTGTTGAATCCTGCTGTGGTCTAAGTCAAATGAAGACAGCAAAGTGACCACTGGATTTGGCAACACCTTAGGGAGTGCAGTCTGAGTAGAGGGGTGGAAACAGAAGTCTGGTCCAAGTGGGCTGAGGAGGGAATGGCTTACAAGGAACTGAAGACCATAATGGACAATTCTTTCAGGAATTTAATTTTGAAGGGGAGAGAAAATGTGGCAGTGGATAGATGTAGAATTAAAGATAAAGAAACTTTTATTTAGGTATTTATTTATTTACTTATTTGAGAGAGAGAGAGAGGCATAGGGTCAGAGGAAGAAGGCATGGGAGATAGAGAATCTTAAGCAGGCTCCATACCCAGCATGGAGCCTGATGCTGGGCTCAATCTCATGACCCTGAGATCATGACCCAAGTTGAAATCAAGAGCCAGACGCTTAACCCACTGAGCCACCCAGGCACCCATTGACAAAGAAACTTTTAAACATGGAATATCCTCAGTGTGCTTAAATTGGAATGACCCTGTAGAGAGGGGAAAAAAAGTGATAATGGAAGAGAAATAGGTTAAAATCAAGGACCTTCATTCTTGATTTGGCAAGAGAAGATGGGATCCAGGAAACTGGGGGCAAGGTATGCTTTAGGAGACCTCCATTATGCCAAGAAGTATGGCGGACAATGTGCATGCAGACCTGCATGCGTAGGCCATTAGACTTATGGTGGTTCTTTAAGGGAGTCCTCAAAATAATGTTTACTCAGTCAAGAATGTAGGAAGATAGGTAAGGAGTTGATAATATGGTGAGAGGAGAAAGTGGGGGCACTTAGAGAAAATATGAAACAGTTGTTTCAGAACACCCTAGGCATGTTTAGAAAGATTGCCAATCAGTATTTACTGCTGGTATACAATGTGGTTATTAATTTAAATGAAGCTTAGAAACAGGGTTATGTGATTTTTTCCTCCAGCACCGTGTAGCTGCATGAGTGCAGGTATGGGATTTAAAAAAAAAAAAAAAAAAGATAGATGAGTATGACGGCAGAGGGATAAAGAAACAAGGGGCTGAAGGTATTTGTAAAGATGATAGAAATGACAGACTATGGAATCTAAGCTGGATAAGGTGGGAGTTGAGGAGATAAGAGTGTTGTAGGCCAAACTATATCCCCTCCAAATACCCCATACCTCTGAATGTGACTGTATTTGGAGTTAAGTCTTTAAAAAAGGAATCGAGTTAAAATGAGGTCAGTAGAATGAGCCCAAATCCAAAAGGACTAGTGTTCTTATAAGAAGAGATTAGGACAAGGACACATACGCAGAGAAAACCCCATAAAGACTGAGGGAGAAGACAACCATCTCTAAGCCAAGGAGAGAGCCTTCAGGAGAAACCCACCCTGCCAACACTTGATCTAGGACTTCTAGCCAATAGAACTGTGAGAAAATGAAATCCTGTTGTTTCTGTCACCCATTGGTATTCTGTGGTATTTTGTCATGGTAGCACTAGCAAACTAATACAGAAAGGTATCATGAATATATTAAAAAAGAAGGTGGGCCAGCAAATTATATGTTCAGCTGACCACACAGAATAGTTGGCATAAGAAGATGAACACAAGCGAGCTTGGAAAATAAGAAGTAATGGTCAGGGAGCAGGATGCTTCAAAGCAAGATTCTGAAGGTGGTGAGATCCCTGGTAAGGACCAAACCAAGGGTGAGCCTCTGGAAGTGCTACTGTGGGGCTGAGGAAAAGATTATTGGAAGAAAGGAGAGAAGACTGAGAGGACAGGGTCTTTGGTGAGTTATTTATGTGGATGTTGAAATCACCCATAGGGGGACAGGAGCAGGAATAAAGAGTGAAATAGTGAATTAAATGAATAAAATACCACCACCACTCCCCCCAAATGAGAGAAAGAACAGCCAGGATTTGCTAGATGATGGTAAGGACAAAAGTGGGCATAGGTATGTTCTGGTAAGACTCAACTCAAGGAAGCCTTCCAAGGAAGAAGGAGGGGAAAGAGTTTAGAAGAGACAATGGTGATGAGGAAAGAGAACATGGTCACTTCACCCCTAGGCCCTGACTATTGGGGTCTGAGCAAAAATCAGCCTTTAGTGTGAAGGTTGCCAAGGAGGCAGGGTCTACGGGGGTCCTCCCGGTTCATGGAGAAGGCGGTGAAGGAACATATCCAAGTCAGAGTTGAGGATGTAGAAGGGTTTGCTTATTCTGGACCATGAGTTCTCTGTGGGGAGGGCAAAGTGATACTGAAGAAGATTGTGAGAGTGACTAATTTAGGAGCCCTGTCTTTGGCCTCGAATGCTGCTGATTCAAAGAGTGTATATGGATTGATACAGGACCCACGGCTCACTGGGGAGAAATCCCAGATGGCCATACATGACCCAGACACAAAGGAGATCATTCTCTGGGAACAGCCAGCCTGGTGGGCTGGATAAAGCCCCTGTAGAGTCTGTCTACCCTGAGAAGGGGGATTGTCTCCACCTATAAATGCCGAGTTGGACACCCTGATATACAAGCTATGTGAGACTGGCTTCATGATGACAGGGACTTTCACCTGCTGAATGGGCCCCTTACCAGGTCATGGTGAATGCTGTGGGTAAGGGGCTCCTTCCACATAGCACCCCATAAAATCTGATTGTCATAGAACTGAACAATAGTCAGAAAGCTTCATCCGATTTGCTATCTCAGCTCCCTGTGCTGGGTTTTACAGATGCTAATAAAAACTTAAGGTTTATTAACGAGAATGAGAAGAGGTGAGGGAAGCCTCAAGGGACTCTTCCCAATAAGATGGAGATTTTTTATTTTATCTATTTTTATTCATTTGTAAGATCTTATTTGTTTATTTAAGAGAGAACATGAGTATGGGAGAGGCGCAGAGGGAGAAAGAATCTCAAGCAGACTCTGTCCTAAGTTCAGAGCCTGCCACAGAGCTTGATCCCAGGACCCTGAGATTGGGACCTGACCTAAAATCAAGAGTCAGACGCTGGATCGAATGAGCTACCTAGGCACCCAAGATGGAAAATTTTAAATGGTTATTAGGAAAAAAGATATATAAGGTGTATATTGATAGGAGGGAAACAAAGGGGAAAGAGAGAGGGGAGTCAGGGGACTCCTCCCATTTGAATAGACATTCTTAGATGGTGGTTGGGAAAAGGGATGGATGAAATGGACATTGATGAAGTTAGAACAGAGGTTTTAATATAGCACTGCCCAAGGTTGGGGGAGCTGAAGCAACCCCCTACTAGTTCCCCCAACCAATCTGCTCCCTTTATCCCAATTTGGAGAAATTAGGAAAGCTGGAAGACAGATTACCATGGGGTGTCTGAGCATGCCTTGCTTGGGGCAGTGGTTGGGCAGATCAACCATGTTAAAGATGGATGAAAGGACAAAGCTCCCTGGCCTGACCCCTTACCGGGGACTCAAAGCCTTTGGCACAAGGGTGGGTAAAATGATCTGGGAGTGGAGAAAACAGGTCTCCAGGACTCCTTGACACAGAAGTTCCACAAACAGTTGTACCAGAACTCACTGGTGGAGCCCTGACTCATGCTACAATGAGAGGGAGAGAGTGTCAGAACATTAATGGTTGATGGGATTGTGAAAGTTGGAATGTTTAAGCAGAGAATTATTTGAAGTTATATCAACTTGTCCTGAATGTTCTGTGGGAATAGATATGATGTCTGGCCAGGGAATACTTCTCCTACACTCCCTCCTGTTGTCCAACCAGAACCTGTTGATGGAGACCAATGGGGGCCACAGTGAGGGATGTGAGGAATTTGTGCATTATTTATGGTTGATAGAATTAAGGCTAAAGTTTGTGGGAGAGTTGGCATGAGTGAACAAGCTTTATGTAAAGTGGTTGTGTCTCTTTTACCTGACTGTATTATGGGGATGGACACTCTGTCTGATGTGGAAACCTCTCTCTTGCCAGTAGTATCAAACAGAAAGCATGGAAAGCCACCCCTTGAGGTATTGTTAATGGGGCACACTAAATGGGAATCAGTAAGATGGTCTGAGCCCACACAGTGGGAACAGAGACTGGGCTGCTGGTAGGCACAAATTCTCTGGGTGATGGTCCCCTCTAGACTGGGGTCCCAAGTGCAAGAGCTTCTGTCCCTGTGGAGTTGGAGTGCATTATCCTCCCAGTGTGAATGCATTTGCTTACCTGGAAGCTCTCCCAAACCAACCTTGGAGATTTTTGTGGGGGCTTCCTTTGGTAGGCATGACCAATCATGAACTCCATTTTTAAAATTTGTAAGTTTTCATTTTAATCCCAGTTCATTAACATACAGTGTTGTATTAGTTTCAGGTGTGTAATATAGTGACTCGACATTTCTGTGTTTCAGCCTGTGCTCATCACAACACCTGCCCTTCTTCATCCCCACTATCCATTGAACCCATTCCCCCATCCCCCTCCCCTCTGGTAACCATCAGTTTGTTTTCTATAATTAAGAGTTCATTTCTTCACTTCTTGATTTCTCTCTCTCTCTCTCTTATTTTTTCCCCTTATTCATTTGTTTCATAAATTCCACCTACGAGTGAAATCATATAATATACCACATCTTCTTTTTCCATTCATCAGTCAATGGATACTTGGGCTGCTTCCATACCTTGGCTATTACAAATAATACTGCTATAAACGTAGGGGGACATATATCCCTTAATGTTCTCTTGTTCTTTGGTTACTCAGTGGTGCAGTTGCTGGATCATAACATAATTCTATTTTTAATTTTTTGAGGAGCCTCCATACTGTTCTCCACAGAGTCTGCACCAGCTTGCATTCCCACCAACAGTGCATGAGTTTTCTTTCTTTTCCATAACTACCCCAACACCTGTTGTTTCTTGTGTTGTTCATTTTAGCCATTTGGACAGGTGTGAGGTGATATCTTATTGTAGTTTTGATTTGCATGTCCCTGATGATGAGTGATGGTGAGCATCTTTTCATGGGCCTGTTGGCTATCAAGATCAACGTTTTACAGCTGGTGATGTCCAAGAGGGAGCAGAGAGAGAGAGAGAGCTCCCTCAGAGGACTTGTTTGGTAGAGAATTGGAATGGACAATTAAAACATTGGTTTTCTAAAAGAGGGGGAGGTAAAAGCATGAGGAGCTGGCTTACACACCTACATGAGTGTGTGCTCACACTCAACATGAATATGAAGGGAGGCCAAAGGAGTGTCCCCCCAACCAGTAAGACCTGGGGAAGGACCTGGAGAAGGCTGGTGGGGGAGGGAGGTGCTGAAATCTTCCTCACATCACCTCAACTTTTGTTTCTCCCCCTTTGCTTGATGCGGTGGTCACAGGGCCAGGGCTGCTATCACAAGAGTCAGAACAGGGATGAATCCTAGCCAGAAACTATGTTTTGAAGCTTTATGCCACAATTCCTTAGGGCCTGATGGGACAAGATGAACCTTCACCCATCTGCCAGATTGGGATCAACAGTGAATTCAGCCACATTGCCTGATGGTAAAAATAGCTCTCTAGTTAGACCATGTGAGCAGGAGTAGACAGAGGGGGAGGAACTTGCTGGAATGGTATTGCTGCCTGCCTTCTAGACCAGCACAGTGGCTAAACCTAATGTCCCTTCCAACGGTGGAAAAGTTTTGGTATAAATGGAGAAAAGAGAACATTGTATCTGAGGGTAAGGGAATGAAGAAATGGGTTATGCAATGTGAGAGGGATGCCAAGATTACATTAACACCTCAAAAGAGGCTCAGAGTAAGAGATGAATTGTTTCTTAGCTCAGTTCTAACAGATCTCCGAAAAGGTGAAGCCCCTATTGCTGAAATTACTCCTGCTTTTGGAACCTGATACAATCTATGAAAGCCTGTGAACCGGAGTGGCCTCACCCTGGGAAACATGTCCTAAGATACAGATATAATAGTTATTAGTGACTGAATGGGATTCTAGTGATGTACCAATATCTTTTGACTTTTATGATTGTTTTGCTGTAAGAGACCCACGTTCAAAGACCAGCAGGTGATACTGTAATTTATAGTAAGAAATAGAGATTTGATCTTTATCCCATTTCTAGCAGAGCTCTTAGAACCCTTGGAATTCCCTAGGTGTTAAAAGTCTCATAGGTATCTTTTGTTATGTTAACAAGTGACCTCTGGACTGCACTGAAGGAGGGGTGGTGGTTGCCTGGACACCCAGCCAGGTGATAAGAGGGTTTTGAAACTTCCAGTCCCTCTGGGGAGTGGCTAGAGGCAATAGGTTGAATCAATATCCAGTGGTCAATGACTTAATCAGTTGTGCCTCTGTAAGGAAGCCTCGAAACCCTGAAAAAAATGTTTTCAGAGAGTTTCTAAGTTGGTGACCATTACAAGTGGCGACCTGGGCTTGCAAGGGGCATCTGAAATGGAAGGCCAGGGAGGTAGTCTTATAGGACTGAACCCTTAACCTGGGAGATCTGAAGCCATCTCTGGGTCATTAACATCAGAATTAAGTTGAATTGTAAGATACGGTGCTGGAGTCCCAGAATTGCTTCTTGGTATGGGGCAGCCCACTGCCTTCCTCACCCGCACCGTGCACACACCCACACACTGGTACTGGTGACCAGAACCTTTGTGGGGGGTGGGGAGAAGAAGTAGGGCTGAAAAGGGAGATAATGGATTAAATGAAGCATGTGATGTTACAGATCTGGGCAGGGGGGGGGGGTCTCAGTTTGAAGGCTGTGTGTTGCAGGAGAAAGGAAGTAAAAAAAAAATGGAGAGTCTGAAGAAGCAGGGGGTTGTAGTCTGATGGAGTAAAATACTGGAAATTAAAATTTCAGAAGTAAAGAAATTGGGTAGTGATTGCATATAGAATATCATCTTGGATAGTAGATGGGAATGTCATAAATGAGGAGGACATCAGTACAGTTGCAAATGAAGCATTGATACCTTGAGGTATTAGTCAATTCTTTTTTTTTTTTTTTTTTTTTTTTTTTTTAATTTTTTTATTTTTTTCAGCATAACAGTATTCATTATTTTTGCACCACACCCAGTGCTCCATACAATCCGTGCCCTCTACAATACCCACCACCTGGTGCCCCCAACCTCCCACCCCCCACCCCTTCAAAATTCTCAGATCGTTTTTCAGAGTCCATAGTCTCTCATGGTTCACCTCCCCTTCCAATTTCCCTCAACTCCCTTCTCCTCTCCATCTCCCCTTGTCCTCCATGCTATTTGTTATGATCCACAAATAAGTGAAACCATATGATAATTGGGTATTAGTCAATTCTGACTGTGGTAGCAAACAACCTCAGTATTTCAAAGGTTTATGAAAATGAAAACCTCTTGGGGCACCTGGGTGGCTCAGTTGGTTGAGCATCCGACTCTTGATTTTGGCTCAGGTCATGCTCTCAAGGGTCATGAGATGGAGATCCGCATAGGGCTCTGGGCTCAGTGGGGAGTCTGCTTACAATTCTTTCTCTCCCTCTGCTCCTTCTCTCCCCTTCCCCACTCATGCTCTCCAAATAAGTAAGCAAGTAAATAAGTAAATAAATAAAATCTTTTTAAAAAATGAAAACCTCTTTTGCTCATGTCAGCATGAGGTTGGTTGTGATCTGGCTCTGCTGGGTTTGGCTACATGCCCAAGCTGACCAAGCAGCCCCTATTTAGGATATGCAGTTCTGACGGTGAGGACAAAAGAAAAACAGCATCAGACAAGGGAAGCATAGTTACAGGTTCAGCCAAATGTGGTGTACCTCCCATTCACTTACGTTTGCACTGGCCAAAGAACGTGGCACGGTATCTCCCAAAATCAGTGGTTTAGGGAAAATATATTTTGCCTACAGCGAAACATGATCAACAAATAATACAATCTACCATAGTTGATGGCATGGATATTGAGGTTATGGGGTCTTAGACGTGGATAGATGGTACAACGGTTGCAAAAGCCTAAAAAGATAATCATTGTAATAGCTAGAAATGTATAGCTAATGTAAGGGCCTATTCAGCCAAAGCGGCCCCACCCGGGTTGAACTGCCATTTTGTTTATGAAGTAAAACTTAAATTGACACATCCCCGCCCCCTCCGGAACTTACTTAAAAACAAGTCCCGGAAACCAGTCCCAGGTAACAAAGCCCAAATACATGGGTGGGTCAGGGCAGGTGGAGACATCCCGTCAGTGAGGGGTTGCGTACTTTCTCCCTAGCTACCAAGGAGTATGGGCCCCGCCCTTTGAGCACCTTTTGGGCACCAATTCTGACCAAGGTGATAGGCTAATTCAAATATCTACTAGGGTAAATTGTAATTCAGTTGGTCACCTAGCATGACTGGGTAGCTTTCTCTGTGTGTTACTATTTCATTGGCCACCTGTGCGAGGCCAGGCCCAACCGCATGGCCTTTGCCCTTAAAAGCTAGTCTGTGAAGCAGAGAGAGGTTGCCCTCTCTATAAGAGGGGCGGCCCTAACCGGTCTGTTTGATGGTCAGTTTGATTCTTTTTTTTTTTTTTTTTTAAAGATTTTATTTATTTGACAGACAGAGATCACAAGCAGGCAGAGAGGCAGGCAGAGAGAGAGGAGGAAGCAGGCTCCCTGCTGACAGAGAGCCCGATGCGGGGCTCGATCCCAGGACCCTGAGATCATGACCTGAGCCGAAGGCAGCGGCTTAACCCACTGAGCCACCCAGGCGCCCCGTCAGTTTGATTCTTGATGCTTGGCGCGAAATAAAGCGTTGCTTGAACTTCGCTTTGTATCAGTCTCTCTCCTTTAATCACGGACCCATTCCTGGGGGACCTAACAGCTAATACCATAAAAAACTGTCAAAAAGATCACATTAGGGGCTCCTGGGTGGCTCAGTGGGTTAAGCATCTGCCTTCAGCTCAGGTCATGATCTCAGGGTCCTCTGAGATCAGTCCTCAGGCTCTCTGCTCAGCAGGGAGCCTTCTTCCCCCTACTCTCTGCCTGCTGCTCTGCCTACTTGTGATCTCTCTCTTTGTCAAATAAATAAATAAAATCTTAAAAAGATCACTTTAGTATCAAAACTGAGGGGCATTGATCCAACTTTGGAATTTCCTTTGTATCGTCTTGTAAAACTCTATCTTTCCACTAAAAACCAACTCCGTAGTTCAGCAAGGCAAAGTCAATGTGGCAAACTAGATATAGATCTGTAAGAACTCATTGCAATTTACTTGTTTTCCCTTTTCGGCAATTTCTTTTTCAAAAACCATCACAATCCCACTACCTTTTCCTGTTGATAACTGCGCAGGAGTGAAATGCCAGCCTCTTGAGTGAGCTGGAAACTCTTCTTGTCTACAATCAAAAGCTTGGCTAACTTCTTGCATTTCTTTCTGTATTTGATTAGATGTTAAAGATATAGAGACATGATTTTCTTGGAAAGTCCAACTAGTCGCATGACTAAGCCTTAATTAAAACAAGGACCTGGTTCTGCTTCTGCTCTGTCTGGAGGAAGTACCCATGGGAGTCCCCTGGTAAGCCTTTCTTCAGCTCCAGCTTGTCACCAAGGAGGGAGAAGTAAAAACATGAGCCCACTCCTACAATATAGTTTTCCCAAGGAAATCTCCAACGCTCTCTAGATTTACCAAAATCACAAGAGAGAGAGTACCTTATGATGTCTTACGCTCGACAATGATACACTTAGCCAACATTTATTGTGCTAAGTACCAGGCACTTTCTTTGTACCTAGGTAACCTTAAGTGGATCCTTGTAAAGGACAACTCTGGAAAGTAAGATCCACTTTTTTTTTTTTTTTCCCAGATCCATTTTTTAATTGAGTAAACTCAAGCATGAAAAGGTGAAGTACAAGTTACATAGGTATTACGTGTTTAAAAACCTGAATTAATAAAATATACTGGTGGTTCCCAAACTGTGTGCTGAGACACTCTGGGGTACCAGAGCTAATACCTGGTGCTACCTTGGGATATTTTAATTTTTTTGGAAAAAACGTCTCTTAGATATTTAGGTCCCTGTATCTAAGTGATTTGGACCTAGCTACCCAAAAAATGGTATCGGTATTCAGTACTTCTTTTAGGCTGGTGGCATCATGAAAAAGTTCCTGAGACACTGAGAACAGTGTGCACTGAGGACTTTTGGAAACCTCTGTCCTATTCTGTCTTCATACAGGGACTTAAGTACTGGATGCAAATTAAGCACATCCAGAAGCTTCCAGACTTCTCCACCGTGGACCACTGGCATCTTTTGCATCTGAATCATCAGCATTGTTGTTTCTAATTACTTTTTCCTATTAAAATTGTTAGTATTTTTTTTTCATCTTTACTCTTTTCTCATTACTAGTAACATTATTGTCTTCAGTATTTGTCATCATATTTGGAAATAAGGATGGCTTTAAAAAATGTATCAGGACGTTGGTTCTGCTTTGTTTGGCCCATGCTGGGTACCTGAATATTGAATAGGAAGGGTCAGCCTGACCCAGATATTCACGTATAAGAAATCTTAACTCAGGGGGCGCCTGGGTGGCTCAGTGGGTTAAAGCCTCTGCCTTCGGCTCGGGTCATGATCCCAGGGTCCTGGGATCGAGCCCCGCATCGGGCTCTCTCCTCAGCGGGAAGCCTGCTTCTCCCTCTCTCTCTCTGCCTGCCTCTCGGCCTGCTTGTGATTTCTGTCTGTCAAATAAATAAATAAAATCTTTAAAAAAAAAAAAAAAAAAAAAAAAGAAATCTTAACTCAGGACTTGATATCAAGAGGAGAAAGAATGTATTGACATTAGCTAACCACGTTATCTGTAATGAGAGCTGTAGCTGGTTTACTATTCAAGTTTTTATTTGACAGGTGTTGTCAAATTTCTCAAGAAGCTTCTGGTATTAAAACTGGTCACCGGTCTGGGTCTTCAGTCCCTTCTCCCTAAAAATTTTCCGGGTGATAATTCTTACTGACTGTAGTTATACAAACAGCTCAATTCTGGACTGAAATTTTCTTCTGGATTTTTGGGATGCACTGTGATGATCCATTTCCTCTGTTCAATACCTGTTTCTTGCCTTGGGGCACTCATTAGCCGCCGAAGCTTTCTCAATCTTGGCTTATCCACTTAGTCAAGATTTATATTGAATTCCTAGTATTGATTAGCAATGTTCTTTGGAAGGTTATGCTTTCATCCATTGTGCTTTGCCTTTGCTGGCTACCTCCTCTTTCTGCTGTAGAAAGTGACAGTGCAAAGCTCTGTTTTTCTGCTTTTCTCACCTGTTCACTGTGGACTTGCCTTTTCTCTGCAGTAATAATAATTAGCCAGCTAAGAAAATGAGAGGCGTGTTTAAAACCCTTTGAGTTAAGATCAATCTATCTGCTTGGCACACACCAATCATGTGGATTCCTTGTTTCTCAACAACATGGCTTCACTTATGTAAGCCATGGTATATGAATCTCTACCTCCCAGTCTACTGGGTGGTAGTAGCTGGAGTCTTCCTGCCCAGGGACCTGCCTACTGGGCACTCCTGCTGGGTGACCTTGTTGACACATAGTGGGAGACTGAATGTTTGTACGCCTTCAACACCCATTTGTTGCAACCCTAAGCCCAGTTGTTTGGAGACCTTTTGAAATTAAGTGGGGTTAGAGGTCATAAAGGTGAGGTCCCCATGATGGGATTAGTGACTTTATTTTTTTTTTTAAAGATTTTATTTATTTATTTGTCAGAGAGAGGGCGAGCACAAGTAGGGGGAGTGGCAGGTGGTGGGAGAAGCATGATACCCGCTGAGCACTGAACTCGATGCGGGCTCCATCCCAGGACCCTGGGATCATGACCTGAGGTGAAGGCAGAGGTTTCATCCATGGAGTCACCCAAGTGCTCTGGGATTAGTGACTTTATAAGAAGAGGCACCAGAGTTTCCCCTCTGCCTCCCACCCTCCACCCCCTCCACACACGCACTCCACGTGAGGACCCAGAAAGAAAGCAGATATCTGCACGCCTGCAAAGAGAACTTTTACCAGAACCTGACCATGCTGGCACCCTGCTCTTGAACTCTCAGCCTCCAGAACTGTGAGAAAAGTAATTTCTGTCATTAAGGCTCCCCAGTCTGTGATCTTCCTAATGATAGATCTAACGGACCAATGAAAGTAGGTACTCAGCATTTTGGATTGCTTGTTTGATGAATGGTCAGCATCTTAACGTCTTGTCCCCTAATCTCTTTTAACTTAGCCTGTCAACCTATGGGTACTACGAATTGAGTGAAATAATGTCATAAAGGTCTATAGCAAAGCATCTACCTATTTTTACCTGAAATGAACAGACAGGCCCTCCAACTAATTTGTTTTGGGCCGAAGAGGCTCTGTTACCAGTTGGCATTTTGAGCATGAATTCACGATTGAAAGTAGACAAGTAGCGTAGACTTTTATTGCTCGGAAATCAGACCCACCTTTGTTGCCAGAGCATGAAACTGAGCTGGGAGTGAGGGTGTATCCCACCTGTCAAACTTGAGGAAAGGTTCAGACATTGCTTCAAATGCAGGAATATGCCTGAGCCGTGTTAATGACTTAATAACAAGAACTGTAAACAGGGATAATCGTACTAAGCCTGGAAAGCTCCGCGTGCTGGCACGACAGAGGATTCATTGCATTTTATGCTGAAATGAATGTAATTTTAGTAATTTGGGGGAATGACTCTCTGAATTCCCAAAGTTTCCGCTTTTATTTTTATTTTTATTTTTATTTATTTTTTTAATTTGTTGAAGACTTTTCTGGAAGATGGGCTTGTTCATAGTTGCTTTGGTGAGTGGTCATTCAGAACTGTAGGCAAACCTTAGCGCACCAGTAAGACTGCTTTTTCCATACCGAAGTGGAAAAATGAGCACCGTGCTTTATTTCTTGTCATTACACTTGTGAATTGTAACAAATTTAGCATCCAAATATTTGTAAAACTTTCTATATGCTGGAGTGTATTAATGGATCTTTTATTCAGGTATATGCATGGATATCATATATAATAAGGTTGACATGAGTGATAGGCCACTTTAATAAGCCATTCCACTCTACTTTTAAAAATTTTTTTTATTGTTGGGGCGCCTGGGTGGCTCAGTGGATTAAAGCCTCTGCCTTCAGCTCAGGTCATGATCCCGGCATCCTGGGATTGAGCCCCACATTGGGCTCCCTGCTCGGCCGGGAACCTGCTTCCCCTGCCCACCTCCCCACCCCCGCCTGCCTCTCTGCCTACTTGTGATCTCTGTCTGTCAAATAAATAAATAAAATCTTCAAAAAAAATTTTTTTTTATTATTATGTTCAATTAGCCAACATAGAGGGCATCATTAATGTTTGATGTGGTGTAGTGATTCATCAGTTGCGTGTATCACCCAGGGCTTATCACCACTATACCTTCTGACAGGTCTGTAGGAGTCTGGTACGAATGGGTGGGGCAGGAACAGAGACAGACACAAATAAAATCACCTGCTATTGATATTAGATAGTTTTCAATTATTTTTTGTTAGAAACCCGAAGCTCTCCAAAAATGGGGTGCTGTGAAGAATCAGACCTCTCATCTTACAAGAATCATCAAAAGAACGGCCCCATAAGGTAGAAGCATAACGCTAGTTTAGAAGAATGTAATTACAGAGGATTAAAAGGTCCCTAGGAGTCCTGAGGATTGCTATGAGTTCTTTTGTAACAACTGAGAAACATCTATGCGGTCAGATCAAATTCCTTGGTCACTCCAACATGGCCTTCTAGTTGCTTTTTCCTCTCAGAGGCCTGCTGACCTCGTGCCTCATTATTTCTGTTGGATTTTTTTTTTATTTAATTTTTTTTTAAAGATTTTATTTATTTATTTGACAGACAGAGATCACAAGTAGACAGAGAGGCAGGCAGAGAGAGAGAGGGAAGCACGCTCCCTGCTGAGCAGAGAGCCTGATGTGGGACTCCATCCCAGGACCCCTGAGATCATGACCTGAGCCAAAGGCAGCGGCTTAACCCACTGAGCCACCCAGGCGCCCGGATTTTTTTTTTTTTTTTTTTGACAATATATATAACATGAGCCATTTTAAGCAAGAGGATGACAATAATACCCACTAAATGATGGTGTAAGTGCCATTTATGCTGATGGGGAGAAACCCCAAATTTTAAATGCCAAGAATTGTACTGATAGTGCTGAAAGATGAAATGGTTTTGATTAGATATTTGGGATTATTTGATTAGAAACAGGTGAATGTGTTGGGTCAGCCTACATGCTTTGTGGCTCTCAGGTCGAGTGTCTGATAGCCTGTGTGTATTCAGACGGAGCATAATACAGGATGCTGTGAGGCAAAGTCCGTGCTTCATCTAAGCAGAGACATGGCTTCAGACTTGGGGAATGAAGACATGTGTAAGGTCATACAATGTGCTCTCCGAGAGCAAAGATGCTCATTTGACTATGAATTCCTGATAATTCCATGGGTTTATTTCATTTGGCTCAGCCACAGACGGAGACAACTAAAATGATCAGTCTGGATCGTCTCTCTTTCCTTTTTTTTTTTGCTGTCTTTAAAGGAAGTGATCTTCATCTAGATTCTCAGCTGACTTTTACTCTGTATCATCCCCTTTAATTTGTGTAAGTTTGGAACATTTTAGGTGATGGCACACTTTAACATTTTGTTTAGTTGCATGAGTTTTTAAATACGATCTATCTACTCTACCATATCTCATTTTTATCAAAATAAAATTTGAAGCCCTTAGAACGCAAATGAACTTCGTCACTATGGCTGTGGGACAGAGGAAAGCCATGGGCTCTTTGAAAGGGACACTTTTCTTTTTCTTTTCTTTCTTTCTTTCTTTTTTTTTTTTTTGGTAAGATTTTATTTATTTATTTGAGAGAGTGAGGGTGTACTGGCAGGGAAAGGAGGAGAAAGAGAGGGAGAGGGAGAAAACGGACTCCCTGCTGAGCAGGGAGCTTGATGTGGGGTCAATCCTAGGACTCGAAGATCATACCTGAGCCAAAGGCAACCGCCAAACCAAGAGAACCACCCAGGTGCCCCAGGACAGGCAATTTCAGTGCAGATAGACAAAGTGGGAAATGAGAGTTTACAAATTCTGTATAAGCACCAGAGTCTCAGAACCTTGACTGCAAAGTGTTTGGTTATTACTTTTCTTGGATACTCTTGATTCTTTCAGATCATCAACGTTTCTTTGTCTAGCTACGTAAAAATCACAATAGATGATTTCTACCACTTTAGCAAAAATCATCTCCTCAATAGTCAGGAGCGGGGGTGCACTCCCCATTTGAATCATCTCCTCAGTAGTCAGGAGCGGGGGTGCACTCCCCATTTGAATCATCTCCTCAGTAGTCAGGAGCGGGGGTGCACTCCCCATTTGTTTTCATTCTAACAATCCATTTTCATTGGAATAAAATAATTTGGAATAAAATAATCATTTTAACACTCCACAGAAGTAAGCTTGCAAGAAGGTTACAGAAAGGAAAATTGTGGAAACTGAATGCTAGATTTCCCCCCCACTAAATCTACCAGTCTGTGATGTGAGGCATTATTTGAGACCTGGTGATCCTCTTGGGCTTCTAGCATTGATGACCTGACGATCCATGGATTTTCAAGTCAACTGCCATTCAGAGAGTGCATGAACCCACTGCAGGAAAGTTTCCAGAGCCTTGTTTCTCATCCCCACTGGTTTTCCTTGATTTGTTTACACTCTTGTGATTACTGTCATTTGATTGTCCAACTACGTCTCACTGATAACTATTCATGTTCATGCAATGATTATGATGAGAACAGGAAAGTGAACACAATGTACTCCGTTCTGTCTACAATCAGAGCTATAATCTTGCGGCTGCCTTTGGAGACTATAGCAAAAGAATACGATGCACTTTCTTCTAAGTTTGGCAGAGGGCTCATGTTTGGATGGGAAAATATGTTCAGATTAAACTGAGATCCACGTTTCACGTGTTCTTGCTAATATATAGTGAGTTGGAGAATCGGTAGTTGATGGATGCAGAAAAAAAATAGCTTCACATTCGATCGCTATTTTGCCAAACACTGTAGTAATTTTCTAAGAAAACGGGGAGTAGCTCAGTCCATTAAGTGTCTGACTCTTGATTTTTGGCTCAGGTCAGGATCTCAGAGTTGTGAGATAGAACCCATCTTTGGGCTCTGTGCTGGGCTTGGAGCCTGCTTGAGATTCTCTCTCCCTCTGCTTCCTGACACATCCCCACCTCCAACCCCGCCCCAATCATACGCACATGTGCTCTCCCTCTCTCTGAAATAAATGAATAAATAAGTAGGTAAATAAGTAAATAAATAAAGCGTACATAGGAATCATCCATTGCTGTGCTGGAAATTTGGAAATATACTTGATGAGTCAATAGAGGTAAATTTTCTTTGGGAAATTAGATATGCAAGCAAAAGGTTCACAATGAACTCTGAGTTCGGTGACTAAAAGAAATAAAAAAAAATAAGGTTGATTTCATAGCTGGAGAGCTGTCTTCATCTGTGGTTTTGATGTATTATTTCTAGGACACAGCTGGTGATGTTGGATTTTGATACCCTTTCTCACTTTTCCTTTGGAGTCATAGTTAATTTACTAAGGTTTATAAGGAACTAGTTGACCAGGAGCAATAAAGGATGGATCCCTTATGTCCCCCTGGAAAACTGACATTGGCTATATTCTGAGCCCTTTGCATGCCTTGAACAGACATGCAAGTCTTTATTTAAAGGACTTTTTGCAATGTTTGAGACTTGCCTATTGCTCATGATACGATGTGCTCATTCACAGAAACATCAGGGGTCTCAGAGCCTTTGATGCAATTACAACTGATTGACGTCTGGGTTCTGAAGGGAAAAATTGGTTGTCTTGCTTGTGACATTTCCCTCACCTACTCTCTGTGAAGTCAGTGTTTCCAAGAAATACCTTCTGTTATGATCCTCAGCTGGCCCGCTTATCTGGTTCCCACAGATAAATGTTACATAACTTACATGGGCAGTGACTCTCCCACTTAGCCCCAGTGCCCAGCCCATGTCCTAGGCATCTGTTCAAAGGAGAGACACTTTGCTTTAATTCAGAGACACCCAGGTCAGAAACAAGTTCATGGTATGTTTTTGATCAGTTCCAAATGTACCCATTCGGAATGGGATAAAGGAGTAGAAGAGACATGCATGAGAATTTCTTCTCTTTCTGGAAGCATAGCGCCTGAAAGTGTTTCCACAAAGATACCCGGCATTCTTCCAGGGATCTGGGGGAGTAACCTGCACTTTCCTTGAAGTGGGAGATAAAACAGTAGCCTGACTCTTATGTGCTCTGCCTGCAGATAATCTTATCAAGGGTGTGAACCCAATTGCCTTTGGAAGATCCTCCAATTCTAGAGGTGGGGACCCGGGCTGGACCTCCTCAAGCCTCTTTTGGAAACTGTATCAAAAAACTTTTTACAAAGCTAGCTGAGTGCACTCAGCACTTTTACTCTTCTAAGACATTTGAAAATTTCTTCCATTCTTTCTTTCCTTCATTTACATGTAATGGTTTAAATCCAATGTTTTTATAGTAGTTGACTTCTTACAAGGACCCGGGTTCTTCTGCCTTGTGAGTATGTGTTCCAGGCCAGTCCCCCTGTCAACTGCTTGGAGACGGCAACGAGTCAAGGCATAAAGTTCATTTGCATGCCATTCACTATGCAGTATATCATTGTTCCTGAAATCTCCAAATTCAACTTAGTATAGATTTTGGTGGTTGGGGGGTGTCAATTTCTTCTCAAAGTGGTGATTTTCTCAACTTTACTGAAAGTACAGATCATTGTAGCTCTTTAGAGCTCATAGACAATCATGGTCCCTGGACACTAACAAAAAATAACTAATACTCTTAAAAACACCACATTTAACTCTCATCAGAGGTTTTTTGTTTGTTTGTTTTTAAACACAGGAACATTTAGTATTTCTTTTTTGTTGTTGTTGTTTTATTTTGTTTTATTTCTGAAATGCTATCAACAGGTTTGGGTGAATTGGTCAAGGCATTTTCTATTATTTAATTTATTTTAAAGTAGTTCAAGAACTGGACTGCTTTATAGTCCTAAAGCTTCCCTCAGCTATAAACACCAAAATAGTCATGCGGCTATTTTTTATCTGCCTTTTTTTTTTTTTAATATCTGCTTTTTTTTTTTTTTTTTTAATCTGCTGCTACTTAAGGCCAAGCTTTGAATCATTTGTGGGACTCTGAGCTTTCTCTGGGAGTCCACCAACATCTAATTTCTGTATATGGGTAGATAAAAAAGGATTAAAAAAAAGGATAATTAGATGGCATTCTTATTTCATCTCATTTCCTCCTTTTTCCATATTTTTTAAACTTCAGCCATCAAAATACCATACTTCTGAATCTGTTTATGTTTTGTTGCCATCTTCTTCGATGGCAGGGTACATTTTCCCTTTAAAAGACATTCACATTTTTTTTTCCATGCCCAGGAATTGCTGATTTTTGAATGATGGCAGGCTGCCCGCTCTGTGCCGGGGCTGGATACAGCAGGGCTGGATACGGCAAAGTCTGAGCCGTCTGGCTTGCCATTCAAGGGTTGTCATTATATATATATTTTTTCTCCTGCTAGCCTTTGCACATGTGTGGGAAGGGAAGTCCATATGGAATTTTTTCTCTCCCTCATTCACCAATTAACTTCCTGCTCCTAATATATTATAGGCAATTGGTCACAGAGAAGTCCAACTGCTACCAAGTTAATAGTCATTTTATAGAACAGGCTGATTTTTTTTTTTTTTATCAGCTCACTCTGCTCCAACCCTTTTCTTTTCCTCTTTAAGATATTATATAAAACCAACTTACAATGGAATCTGGAACATTAGTTTAGATATAATCAATGTTATGGAATACCTATGGTCTTTTTGGGGTGACACTATATTGAATGATTTACACTACATGTTGGGTGGATTCCTATTTCTTATTTATTTTTATGTGACCCAATGGCACTTTTCCTTCAAAATCCTGACCATTTGACATTAATTTCTACCTTTTTGCTTTCAAGTCCCTGAGACCCAGTGAGATTTACCTCTGTTGGCCATTTGTCATGAACGGTTGTAGTTATTTTGGTCTTGCCTCATCTATGTCTACTTTTCTCTCTCCCTCTCCTGTTGGTTTCTCTGGAGAATACTGACTAATATACCTTCAGACTACCTTCCGATGAGGGAAGGAAAATTAACATGGCCTAGGGGCGAGACTATATATACATACACTTTTCTATCCTGTGCAAGTCTCTATATTCAGGAGAGCTGCTGATGAAATTCCTGTCCTAATATGAATGTCTGAGGACCAGAAGAACCAATGGGATCACATCACAGAAAGGGTGTTGAAGAGCTGGACATTTTTTTTAAATTAACATAGAATGTATTGTTTGCCAGGGGTACAGGCCTGTGAGTCATCAGTCTTACACAATTCACAGCACTTAACATAGCACATACCCTCCCCAATGTCCATCACCCAGCCACCTCATCCCTCCCTCCACCACCCCTGCAGCAACCCTCAGTTTGTTTCCTGAGATTAAGCGTCTCTTATGGTTTGTCTTCCTCTCTGGTTTCATCTTGTTTCATTTCACATGATCTCACTGATATGAGGGATTTGAGGAAACAGGACAGAGGATCCTAGGGGAAGGGAGGGGAAAATGGAACAGCGGGGCATTTTGTAGAACATCACTCCAGCCTGCTATAGGGGTGATACTGTGTCATTGGACTGGATGAATAGGAAGTGGGAAATCTACAGGAGGCGGGGGTGGTCTTCATAAGGTATATGTACTTGAGGTGTGGTCAATAAACCCTGTGCAGATTCAGGATCCCATCATATTATTAAAATTTTCAGGAGTCTAGGAGTCTGGGGCATGCCAGGATAACCCCTCCAAAGTACTCCCCCTGCTACATGGAGAGAGCACATCAGGCATGCCTACTTGGGTTCTGGAGGTCACACATTTCTAGAGTATTAGACTTCTGTTTTTCTTCCTGTGTGTTTCAAAAATAGGCATTGTGCGTCAGCCCCTAAAAACTAATGAGATAAAATAATAACACTAATTAATAATACTAAAATAATAATAATGATAATAATATTAAAGACTCACCATTCAGGCCAGGGCTCCCAATGTCTCCTGCCTTCATGGGTGGTCAGCATTAACCAAGTGAATCTCTATTTTCCTCCGTTCAGTCATCCTCAGAGGATACTGCAATGGGCCATCATAACCACAAAGGACATAAGAGGTAAGACAAAGCTAACAGCTAAAAATAGAATTCATTTCCTACCCACTTGTTCTATGCAATGGTTTTCATCTGGGACTCCCCTTCACGTGATCCCTCAGTCACATGGACTAGTCTGGTCTCACAAACATCAAGGGACTTTGCAAAATGGCTAACTATGGCAAATGGGATTATACTTTAATATAAAAAAAAAGGAATCCTGTTTGAAAAGTTATACTAGATATTTTCTACGGCTGTTTAGGTCAACTATGAGCTACTGATGTGTTTGTCTCTCAAGCCTTCTGCATTGTTTCCTCCCTGTTGAGTTCATGGGCTCTTTTGAAGCATTAACAAGAACTCCCAAAGACCCTAGGTGTGCTCAGATGCCCCTGGTTATGAAACATTGCCTTGGACAATATTTTTCTAGGTCATTTAGCTAACCAAAGTCTAAGTCAGAAGCATGAATGCAACAATCTGAAAAGAAATAAGAGATACTCTGTTGCTACTGAGGCTATGGGAATGCTAGTTTTCCTTGGATATATCCTCTGCCAGAGATGCTGCGGTCAGAAGTTCTAGATGTTACTACATTGAGAGGTGGAGCAATTCCTATATATTTGAAAATCA
The DNA here is from genome assembly GCF_902655055.1 of Lutra lutra. Lineage (NCBI taxonomy): Eukaryota > Metazoa > Chordata > Mammalia > Carnivora > Mustelidae > Lutra > Lutra lutra. Next base: position 10,494,042 of record NC_062293.1, on the reverse strand, counting down.
GAATCTGTGCTCATCCTGCATTATTGTCATTTCAGTGGAGCAGATAAGTGCCATTAATACTGTGAGCTGTTGCTTAGGTTTCTAGTTATTTCCACGGTTCTAGGTTCAAATAAGTATTTATTCTGTTACTTTGGCTTCATAAAAATACTTGATATATATGCTCATTTTTAAGTAAGCCCCTCCTGAAATAATGCCATAGTGAAATTATTAATGATGATAATTTCAATAATAGTGGTTAATAGATAATGAACACTTGTCTTACATAAGCATCTTTCCAGTGCTTTGCAGGCCCTATCTCAAAGCATTTTCACAATAACCCTTTGAAGGAGGTACTACTATCCCCATTTTACAGATAAAACAACAGAAGCTTATAATTTGAAATAACTTGGCTGAAGCCCTGCATCTAGTAAGAGGTAAAGCTGGGATTTCATCTCAAGTCTTTCTAACTTCTAAGGCCTTGCATTTAATTGCTATGGCATAATGCCTCTCTAGTGGAAAAGAAGATACAAAAACTTATTCATTATTTTATGGGTTTTTTAATTTTTTTTTATTTATTTAATTTTATTTTTAAAAAAGATTTTATTTATTTATTTGACGCAGAGAGAGAGATCACAAGTAGGCAGAGAGGTAGACAGAGAGAGGGAAGCAGGCTCCCCACTGAGCAGAAAGCTTGATGTGGGGCTCGATCCCAGGACTCTGAGACCATGACATGAGCTGAAGGCAGAGGCTTAACCCACTGAGCCACCCAGGTACCCCTTTATGGGTTTTTTAAAGATTTTATTTATTTATTTGAGAGAGACGGAGATATCGAGAGAGCATGAGTGGGAAAAAGAGAGAAAAGTAGGCTCCCTGCTGAGCAAGGAGCCCGATGCTGGTCTTGATCCCAGGTCCCTGGGATCATGACCTGAGCCGAAGGTAGACACTTCATGGACTGAACCACCCAGGTGCCCCGATTTTATGTTATTTCTTTATTCACACAAGAGGGTTATCTTCATAAAGAGTTAACAATTTTAGTATCATTGAACTACAGCTTACATGCAGTCAAAGACAGTATATAGCAATGTGTACAATCAAATGTATCCATGTTAAGTGTTTCAACTTGACAAGTTGTATACACCCATGTAACCACCATCTAAATCAAGATGCCAGACAGTTCCCTCAGCCTACCTCTCTGCAATCAGTACCCCACCCTATACTCCAGGCAACCACCAGTTTGATTTGTGTAACTACAGATTAGTTTTGCTTGTTCTAGAAAAATTATGTAAGATCAGAGAGTCATATAGAAGATACTCCTGTATGTGAATGATTCATCCATGTACATGACACATTTATGCATCAGTAGCTTGTTTCTATTTTTTTGCTGACTAGTATTCCATCATATGAATGGCCACAGTTTACCATTTATATTCCTGTGAAGTGATGGTTGGACTGTTCCCAGACTTTTAAATAACCGTATTTAGGCCAGCTGTAAACATTGATCTACCAATCTTTCCATAGATATGTTTTCATTTCTTTAGAAGTGAAATTACCTAGTCATATGGTAAACGTACATCTTTGTAAGACCTGGCCAAACTGTTTTCCAATTTTTTTTTTAACATTCCTCCAGCAAAATATGATAGTTTGGGCTGCTCCATACCCTTGCCAGCATTCAGTATTCTAACTTTAGAAATTTTAGAAATGTGTATGAAGCATCACTCGTGTTTGAATTTATATTTTCCTAATGGTTGATGATATTGAACTTGTGTTTATTGATCATTCCTATATCTTTTTTTTTGTGAATTGTCTGTTCAAATCTCTCACCTATTTTTGTTGTTGTTGTTGTTGAGTCATTTATCCTTTTACTATAGAGTACTGACATATGCATTCTGGATACAAATCCTTTGAAGATTGTCTGTCTGTCTGCCTGTCTATCTATCCATCTATCCATCCATCCAGCCACCCATCCATCCACCAATCATCCATCTATCTATCTACCAACCTGTCACTCTATCTCTCTAGCCATCCAACCACCCATCCATCCTACCCATCCATCCTGTCTCTCTGTAAGTTGGTGAGGGAGCAAATATTCATTCAGTTTGGGGAATCATATAAAAATCCCTGGGGAAAGTTAACCCTCAGTTGGGCACAGAATAAACAGTTGGCCCATTGCACATTAAAGTATCAGAACCTCAAGTTTCTCTTTTGGCTCCATTAACTATATTGTATTATGGTCTACGGAAAACAAAATACTTGCATTTATCATGTTTGGTTTGAGGGGAATCTGGCTTTTTGCCCCTGTTGCTGGTTGTCCAAAGTTGGATGTGCTGTTTCCTAAGTTGTTTTAAAAGTGGTTGCACTTATGTAAGTTGAGATTTTTGAATCATTTAAAACATTTTTGTAAAAATGAGCCCATTCTTAGACATCATACTTATTTCTCAAGTGGTGGCACTATTTCTAAAAACAAAGGACTTCAAAACCTTCAGTCACATTTTTCAGCCATTACACAATGTGTTCCTCAAGCATATGCAAAGCACAATGACAGAGGGAAATCAGTCAGCAAAGAGGGGGGAAAACAGCAGCTCAATTGAAAAGTTTGTTAACAAATATTGTGATTTGTTATTTAACAGTTGGCTTCATTTGGCATTTGGAGATTTTTTCAAATGCAAGAGTGCATAGTATATTAAGATTTGTTTGTGTATTAAGCAAACATCTTTGGTTGAAATGTGGCTGGCATATTTAACTGAATCAAAAATGAGGAGGTGACATATCCTGGAGATTGATAATATTTGGAGAAATATTTATAAATGTGCAAAATATTTTGTTGATTCTCCAGAATTTTCTCTGCCTCTTCTTGTCTGTAATTTTTTTTAAATGAGGAACATTCAAAATAAGTACTCAGATATCTTTTTCTTTCTTATGTTTCAGCACAGACCATATTTGTAAGATTTAGTACACTGTCTAATCCTGTTCAGGCTTACATCTCATTGGGTCAGAGTTAACATCTCTGTCCTCCACTCTTTTTGGATGAGTTCATTTGTCTGTGAACATATATATTTTTTTCCACATGCATCATTTGTTCCCTTCTCCTAACAAGCTTAGACTTCCAGATTCTTGTCTTGGAAGGATGAGTGGCTGAATGCATGGTTTACAATGGGATGCATGTAGGATGTTTGTGAGGTGGATCTCATCGCCTTCTGATTGTGGGGAAGATTTGAAGCACTACAGGATTTAAGACTAGTAGAGCTTCTGCAAATAATGAAGGAACTCAGATATCCTGAGAACTCTTTATCTCCATCAGTTTTGTAATAATTTACATGGGTGGGCATGGGTACAGCTTTGTTAGAGATTTCTCCAATTCTCTGACTTATTTGTGATTAGATGTAAAGACATTTATTGAGATATGTGATGGCATAGTATGAAAAATAAGTAAAGGGACTTGCTGGCTTTTTGAGGGGATGTAGTTTTCACTCATTGGGAATCATGGGAGATAAAGGGCTATACTAGTGTTAAGAGTTAGAGTCTCAGCCTCCTGGATGAGTGCAATTAAAGTGCAATTGAAGATGAATGCTTATTAGAGACTTTCCCTCTGCAACAAACAGGAAATGTTAATGTTAATATTATTCAAGAACTGAAAGGAGAACTTGGAAAGGATTGGGTGAGTGTATCTCCACAGCCCTTCGGGGGAAATGACTGTTTTTTTTTTTTTTTTTTTTAAGATTTTATTTATTTGACAGAGATCACAAGTAGGCAGAGAGGCAGGCAGAGAGAGAGGAGGAAGCAGGCTCTCCGTGGAGCAGAGAGCAAGATGCAGGACTTGATTCCAGGACCCTGAGATCATGACCTGAACCAAAGGCAGAAACTTAACCCACTGAGCCACCCAGGCGTCCCAAGAGACTGTTTTTTAATGGTAGAACCACTGGTTGCATCAGTCAGGCTGTTTCTGTAGATTCCTTCCCAGTTATTACTCATCAAGCAGCTCAATCTTCATTTGATTTCCTGAATAGACTTTTCTGCTAAGAAGAGAATGTGTTGAACAGCCAACATGAATATCAGTCTGCTTGGCAGTCAGAGCCTCATAAATTATTCTCTTGGTTCTTTGACACAAATCAGTCTCACATGAGTTTGAGTTGCATAAGCTGGATTATATATATATCTATATAGATATATATATATATTTTTATGCCTGATAACGACTGGCAAAGCTGATCATTAAATATCATCTTGATATGTACCTATATAACCAAGAAGACAAAACCTTGGAGTAAAGAAGGATAATTGAAATATATTTCGTAAGTACTCACCCATCTACTTCACCCTTAATTGTTAAAGTAACATAGGCTCCCTATATACATAATAGTAGAAAACTATTAACTAAACAATTTTAGCTCGTTGTATAAACCATTGTAGACAATCACTGTAGACACTGCAGAACATTATAGACAGGGTTAGATGTCTTCCTTCTGGTCTTTTTTTTTTTTTTTTCTTTTCTAAACATAATATATATGGTTAAAATTATATAAACATAAAACATACACAAATATATCTTGTATTTATTGAACACATGACATAGTAGGCACTGTTGAAGTACTTTATACGTATTTATTTGTTTTAATCCTTAAAACATCCTGAAGTGCATAGCATTATTATTCCATTTTATAGGCGAGAATACTGAGGCATTGAGATTTTAAATAACCTGTTTGATGTTGCAGAGTAAGCAGTGGAACTGTGATTTAAAGTGCAATGGTCTGACTTTACAGTACAAATTTTTAACCGTCATTATACTGTCATACTTTATTTATACTCTGCACCCTGCTATCGATTCGTACAAGTTAATGCATTCTCTATATAATTGTAAGGCTTTGAAAGCCTTTCTGACCATCAACCAACAAAACCCTCAAGCCGTCAACACTACAAAACCCTCAACTTGATTTTGCCCAGAAAAGACTCAAAGTTAAATTTCTCAACTAAGTAATAAAATCCTTACCTCCTGCTGGTAGCAAAGTCAGGCTGTTTAAGAATCAAATAGAGAACTGGGTATGGTGTAAGAGCTAAATGTTCTGTTCTGTCCCCTTAATATTATTCCTAAATTATAATGTGTTATATTAAATCTTTGAAATTTGAGATGAATAATAAAGTTACAAACATCCTCTAACATCATTGCCTGGGCCAAGTATTAGTTCAGATTGTCCCAAGACAAGGAATGACAAATGAGAGAGGTCTAATGAAACGATATGATACTGTGACTTGTTCTGTTTCAAAAAAAATGTTATTCAGAGTACAAACTAATGAGCTGTATATAATGTGCAAATGTTCTTCCTTCTGATCTATTTCTGACTAATGTGATTTTAGTCATTTCTTTAGTTCATGTCTACAAATGGTGGACAAAGGAGTATTGGGGTGGGGGTTTGGCTCTCTCTTTCAGGTGATCCTAGGAGATCATGTCTGTCTGTGATTTTTTTTGTCTTCTGTGTAAGAAAGGCCTACTTATACTTGAATACAAAAATTGAAGATAAACAACAAAAAGCACTGTAAAGACAATACAAATATTTTGCAAAATCTTAAGAAAATAAAATAAATTAAACAAGAATGCAAAGTTTTGACCAAGGGTATGGACCTGAAAACTTGATGTCTGTACAAAAAACTCTAGCCTTTCGTTTTTCCTTTAAAATATATTTATTTATTACAATTTGATTCATAAAAAAACATAAAAAGCTGGGACCTTCAGGTGTTATCAAAGGTTCACTAAGATCAATTGTATTCAAACTTGTCACATTTTCTGTTCCTTCCTTCCTCCCATCCTCCCCACATCCTCCCTCCTTCCCATTTTTCTATCCCTTCCCCTTTCTTTCTTTTTTTTTTTTTAAAGATTTTATTTATTTATTTGACAGAGAGAGATCACAAGTAGACGGAGAGGCAGGCAGAGAGAGAGAGAGAGGGAAGCAGGCACCCTGCTAAGCAGAGAGCCCGATGCGGGACTCGATCCCAGGACCCCGAGATCAAGACCAGAGCCGAAGGCAGCGGCTTAATCCACTGAGCCACCCAGGCGCCCCTCCCCTTTCTTTCAAATAATAATATACTAATAGATTGAGCAAATGCTTTTTCTTAATGTGTGTTATTTACACAAATTAAAAAAAAAACCCTTATGATATCTTTGTCAGCAAGGTGAAGTAATATGTAAGAAGTACTTATATAGTAGAAAAAACATGACCATTCACAGCATCCCCCTTCCAAGAGAGTAAAGGGGAAGAGAATCACCACAAAATGAAATTGTCTAATGAATCACTTCCAAATTTTTTTTGGGATGACTGAAGAGGCAGCCCCAGTATCCTTAGTAGAATTATAAACTGCTATTAACTTACACAGTATCAGAAAGTTAGTAGCTTAGTCATTATAATAATTTAGTAATAATCTGGGGTTTTAGGTAAATCCAAGCAATAGTATTAAGGTAGGTTCGATTAAAAAAATAGCTAATACCAAATTAAACATCATGCGTGGAAGTTTACTGTCTATAAGAAGAAAGGTAACAGAATCTTTGTACTGCCTAACAGATCGATCTCATCTTAGTCTTCTGTTTATTTCTAGGAGATGCGTTTTTAGAAGTACATTGGTTTCTAGATTGGAGTACATTCAAAGAAGGGCTAGCAAGGCGTGATGGCAAGAAACTACTTTTAATGAAAAAAAATGATGAAATTAATGATGGTTAGATGAAACATTTGAAGGCTGAATGATCTAACATTAATTATCTCAAATATTTAAAACAGCAATCTTGTAGAAGAATTAGATATAGTCTGTAATGTTATAAAACATTAATGCTAGAATAATGATTGGAAGTTATGTGGAGTCACATTTTGGCTTAATGAAAGGAAGAACTTGCTAAGAATTCAAGTTTGCCCCCAATAGATTTCCTCACTGAAAATTAATCCCAATGTAGGTGTTCAAGAGGAGGTGAGGTGACTGCATGTCAGATGCCCTTTTAATTAATTAATTAATTAATTAATTTGACAGAGAGAGAGAGATCACAAGTAGGCAGAGAGGCAGGCAGAGAGAGAAGGGAAGCAGGCTCCCTGCTGAGCAGAGAGCCTGATGCCGGACTCCATCCCAGAACCCTGAGATCATGACCTGAGCCGAAGGCAGAGGCTTAACCCACTGAGCCACCCAGGCCCCCCCTCAGAAGCCCTTTTAAAGAGAATGAATCCTCAGAGACTCTCTAACTAGAAAGCCCACAGTGTTGTCTCCAATGCTGAGATTTCTTAATACCATGAATCTGTGAAATTCTTTCTTCTGGATTCAGTTAGATTTAGATTTATGGTCCTTTCACTTTTTTTTTTTTTTTTTTTTTTTTTAAAGAAAGGCAGACTACCATGTGCAGCGCATCATTTGGATGTGTCTGGAGTCTTGGAAGCTTGACGACACTATGTTCTCCTACAAATGGACTTTGAGATCTTGTTTGGAGGTTCTAGCTGGGGAGTGCAGCTACTCATATACCCTCCACGGAAGAACGATCCCCTCCGCTATCGGGGAAGGTCCTCCTCCTCGACTGAGCACGCAGCTTCCGGCAGGGCGCACATGGAGCAGTGAGGGATGAAGGGGATACTGGCCTAGCCGGCCAGATCAGCCGAATCAACCCTGGTGATCAATGGGGTGACAGATGTCGCAGCCAGATCGCCCTCACATCCAGTCCTTTCACTTTTAAAGTAAACTACTATGATGCACACTTTATACATTTAACCAGCCTAGACAGTTAATTAAATCTAAAAAGAACTCCAGCTCACAAAAGTGCTCACTGCTGGGCTGTTCTGTCCTCCCGGAGGGACAGATGATACTAATAACATTTATTTTCAGTTCTTTGTGGAACAATGTTGGGGACTAGCCAAGTGGCTATTTACAAGGCTTTATTAAAATGGGACAGATATAAATATGATATGCATTTTCTGTGAATGTTGCAACTTAATTGTAAGTGGTTGTGTTGGCCTAGAGAGTGGAAACGTGGAAGGGGTTTACATCATTGGATGTTGGATTTTTCCAGTTGACTAAACAACGTGGAATTCAATATTTCCTATTTAAAAAGTCTATAGGGATAATTCAAAAATGTGCATTTGAAAAATTTGTAAACTCAGATCCAGGGGGAAAAAAAGTAGTTTGTTTGTTTACATTGAGAAGATAGATGGTAGAATCTTGCCAGAGTCCAGTACTTTTTAAGGATATTTAGCTTTTCTTTTCTGATGGTCAGACTTGGAGAACTAGTTGTTTTCTTTGATTTTGAATGACTCAAATATAATATTGAATATAATTTTTTGTTTCCATTTTGATTTTAACTGTATTTTTTATTTTTATTTATTTTTAAAAAGATTTTATTAATTTATTTGGCAGAAAGAAAGGGAGAGAGCATAAGCGGGGGAGCAGGAGAGGGAGGAGCAGGTTCCCCATTGAACAGGGAGCCCAATGTGGGTCTCGAACCCAGAACCCTGGGATCAGGACCTGAGCCAAAGGCAGTCGCTTAACCAACTGAGTTACCCAGGTGCCCCTATATTATTTTTATTTTTAATTATACGTTTGTTTTTAATCTGCAGTGCTCAAATGGTAAATTCTTCATTGCTCATGCTGCCTACTTATTAACAGGCAGCATTAACCTCTTACGTGAGTTTTTGTACTAAATGTATTTTCAGTGGCATTTGGCATGTTTGCAAACATCTAGGTGGAAAAAAAATATCTAGATATTTCTAAGTCTTTAAACTTAAAATGCCAAGATGACTATTAACTCTCTCGTTCTGATGTTGTAAACTTCAGAACAAAGTTCCAAAACCATGGTCAGGTAAGCTATATATAGATATGTATATGGTTGGACTGTAAAATATAGTTGAATTAATTAATTCATCACTTATGGCAACTATGAACTTTCTAGGTGACTATTTAGAACAATAAGATCATCTGATCTTTTTAAAAATCAAAGTACTTTATTGTTACAGACTAAATTCCACACCCATCACAAAGTCACAGGAATTTCTGTCATAACATGATAAATGTATTCCTGACAGGTGGTAAAAACTTGTTTTGCAAAGGTATACACTAAAAATAACAAGGCTTTGGGGGGAAACTGGGCTGGGACAGACCACACAAAACCTATGCAATTTTTTAGTCAATGCACTAATAAAAATAATGACTGATACTTAAGGAGTTAACCTGGGCAGCAGCAGGCAGCTCAGTCTGCCTAGAACTGCTTCAGCAGACATTGAAAATGCAGAAAAAATAAGGAGAGTGGAAATGCTGCCTTAGAGGCATGGAGATATGCAGATGGCAGGGGAACTCTATCAGGGGGTGTCTCGATGGTGAGAACAGGAACCAGTGTCGAGGGTGAGAAGCAATGCAAAGCCAGGGCATGCCCTTTTTGGGAAGGAAGCCCTGGGCTTAGGGCTCATTTTAGTTTTTTTTTTTTTTTTAAGATTTTATTTATTTATTTGACACAGAGCGAGAGGGAGAGAGAGAGAGCACAAGTAGGCAGAGCAGCAGGCATAGAGAGAAGGAGAAGCAGGCTCCCTGCTGAGCAGAGAGCCCAGTGAGGGACTCCATCCCAGGACCCTGGAATCATGACCTGGGTTGAAGGCAGATGCTTAACCGACTGAGTCACCTAGGTGCCCCTCATTTTAAATTTTTAAAAAAGAGGCTTGAAAGTGCTTCCATTTCTTCGATAAGCTAGCAGAGGGATTTTCCCCCTTTTCTGCTAATGTTTATGATTGTGATCTCAGTATTTTTTCTTCTAATACCTAAAAAAACAACACATATGAAACAGGAGAACTCCATGTTTATGAGCTAAGCAATGTTACAGAAACTTACTTTGTCGCACAAGGTTCCTGAAACCCGAGTATGTATAAGAATTACCTAAAGAATATCTTAAAACAGATTTCTAGGTGCCATTTCTGCTAGATGCCCAGGTGAGGCTGGTGTTGCTGGTCCCAGACATCATCTTTTCATAGTGGGGCTGTCATGGGACAGATGGATAATGGGCTCTTGTCCTTCATGTGCAAACCTTACATTTGATGGAGATCATATTGAATACTGGACCCATGCTTTCAGAAAAGGAGGCCAAATAAGACTATCTCACCAGAGCCTTTTTGGTGATGTTTGTTTTGTCCTCCAGATGACTTCATCTTCTTTCTCAGGTGGCTCAGGACAGTGGCAGACGCTGATTCACAGTGATGCAGAATTACAAAATTACTTCAATAGGGTCACCCTTTGTCAGTTTAATTAATTATTAGGGATCTGGCAAAACAGCATTTGGAACAAATAGGTACATGTGTTTGGGTATGTGTACTTACTACCAAATTAAACATGTTTCTGTAGGGCACCTGGGTGGCTCACTTGGTTGGGTGCCCAACTCTTGGCTTCAGCTTGGGTCGTGATCTCATGGATTGTGAGATGGGGCTCTGTGCTTCCTCTGTCCCTCCCCCTCCCCTTTATCTCTTTCTCTCTTTCTTTATCTCTCTCTCTCAAATCTTTAAATGTGTTTCTACATACAACACAAAGCTTTCAGGGACACCAACATGGTTCTAGAAGGTCTAATTCAGTCTATATGTTGAATATGGTTTCTTGCCTGGTTTTGTTTCCTCCTCTTTTGAGAGAATTATTTCTAACAGGAAAAATGTTCATCTTTGTTTTTGGAGATAAACTTTTAATAGAGTATAAACTCATATCCTGTTTCTATTGCATGCACTTTACCTTATGGGATGTACTATATGCCATGCATTGCTTTGTGTTCCTTGGCTTGCCGTGTCTAGGTTGAAAATGAAGGGGGTAGGTTCAGGGTTACTAAAATTTACTTCAATTGCTTTGTCTATGGGTCTGAAATTTGTAAGTTAGCCTGGTAAGAACCTTTCAATTGGACAAATGACTTATTTTCCAAACAATTTTCTAGATACATGAAAGAAATCACTTCTCTCATCTTCTGGGTCTTTCTCTTCTTTCCATGTACCATCAATGCCACTGAAGAGCCCAGCATTATTGATGACAATAAAGGATTAAGTAAAAATTTATTATTTTTTTTATTTTTTTTAAGATTTTATTTATTTATTTGACAGAGAGAGATCACAAGCAGGCAGAGAGGCAGGCAGAGAGAGAGGAGGAAGCAGGCTCCCTGCTGAGCAGAGAGCCCGATGCGGGGCTCGATCCCAGGACCCCGAGATCATGACCTGAGCCGAAGGCAGTGGCTTAACCCACTGAGCCACCCAGGCGCCCCTAAGTAAAAATTTAAATAATGAGAATTTATAATGTTCACAACACTACCTCTAAGAGGTTTCATACCTAGTTAGGAAGAAAATAAATACAGCAGATTAAGTATGAGAAAACAACAGTAGAGAGCTATGTTTCAAACGGAGTAGTAGAAACAGGTGCAAGAATGCAACAGATAGTTTTTCAGAGTCCATAGTCTCTCATGGTTCACCTCCCCTTCCAATTTCCTCAACTCCCTTCTGAAAAACAATCTGAAGGTTTTGAAGGGGCGGGGGGTGCGAGGTTGGGGGAACCAGGTGGTGGGTATTAGAGAGGGCACGGATTGCATGGAGCACTGGGTGTGGTGCAAAAACAGTGAATACTGTTACATTGAAAAGAAATTAAAAAAATTAAAAAAAAAAGAATTAAAAAAAAAAAAAAAAGAATGCAGCTGACAGGAGACTGGCCTCTGGGACTCTGTAGCCACTTCTTCCATCCAGAGCACATTTGCTCATTAATTCATTCAACAGTTGTTTATTAAGTAACTCTTTTGTGCCAGATATACTTTTAGCCACTAGAATGCCTTGTTGATCAAAAATGGAAACAGGTCCTTATTGCCATAGAATATGTAATCTAGTCATTGTAGTGGGTATGTGAGGATAAACATTAACCTAAGAATCACACAAATACATATAAGAGTATAACTATGATAACTGTTCATGAAAAAGCAGTGCACATACTCCTGAATATTGAAGGGAGGGGGATTTGATCTAACCTTGAACTTCAAGAAATATTTTTTTGAGGAAGATGAGATCTGGGAAGATAGGCATGATTTGGGTAAAGAGAAGTGGGGAGCTGAAGGAAGTGTTGGTGGATAGTTTTCTGGGTGAAGAAATGCATCAGAAATGCCTTGGAGGGGCACCTGGGTGGTTCAGTGGGTTAAAGCCTCTGCCTTTGGCTCCGGTCATGATCCCAGGGTCCTGGGATCGAGCCTCTTATTGGGCTCTCTGCTCAACAGGGAGCCTGCTTTCCCTTCTCTCTCTCTGCCTGCTTGTGATCTTTGTCTATCAAATAAATAAATAAAATTAAAAAAAAAGAAATGCCTTAGAATGGAAGATTGAGAGAATGGAAAAGCTCAGTGTAATTTGGATTTTGTTGTAATTGAAGTGTCTGGTGATGGTAACCTGTAGAATGGTGATTAACCCCACTGATAGAGAAAGAAATAAGTGAGTTTGAAGACAAGTAGGATGTATGGTGGAATTATTGTAGGAGATAAGCAAGAGATTGTAGGAGATTATCAAGGATGTTTTCTAGGTTTAACTAGATAGATGAATGGATGGATGGGTGGATAGAAAGATAGATAGGTAGGTAGAGTGACTAGATTATTGAAAGAAAACCAAGAATGCTTTGCCATAGAGGTCAACAGAGGACTGTTATTATTATTATTTTTTTTAACTTACAAACAACAGAAATTTATTTCTCTCAGTTGTGGAGGCAGGAAGTCTGAGGATAGGAGCCAATATGATCAAGTAAGAGCCCTCTTCAGGTTGCACCTTCTTGCTGTGTCCTCATGTAGTGGAAAGTGCTTGGGAGCCCTGGAGGATAACAGAGGAGTGTTATTAAGGAAGGAAAGGTTAATAGTGTCAAAATGCTGGTTAGATACCAAGATAAAAACTAAAAAAAAAAAAAAAATCTATTAGACTTTGTGACATGGAGGTCACCAGCAAACTTCTCAGAGTTGTTTTTGTGAAGTCATTGGAGCCAGACAAAAGTTTGCCTCAGAACAGTTTAGATGAAGAAATGTTGAGTAAATTGCCTCTCAGTGACAGAAGAGAAAGGTCCGTGGTTCAAGGGAAATGTGTAGTTATAGGTATTTTTCCTTTTTGTTCATTTAGTGGGAGAGACTGAGTATGACTTACTATCTATGGGAAGAATCCATTTGAGATAGAGATTTTGATTATACAAGAATGAAGGATAATAGATGATACAGTGTAGTGCTTCTAAAGTGTCATGAGCTTGTGATTCAGCTGAAGATCTTATTTAAAATTTCAATTCTGATGCAGTGGGTCTGAGATTGGATCCAGGGTTCTTGATTTCTATGAACTCTCAAGTGATGCTGATGCTGTTGGTCTGTGGACCATGCTTTGAGTAGCAATGTTGTAGTAGAACTGCTGGACAATGTTGTGAGCCCATTTAAACTGGATGACCATATTTTTACAGTGGGACACGTTTACTCTGTTATTTATTTATTTATTTTTCTAGTACTGCTTGGTTGCTTGGGAGTAGGCAAGAAGAAAACAGAAAGTAAGAGTTTAAGTTGGAGGTAGAAGGAACTAAAAGGGATGGATGGATTTGGAAAAAAGCAGAAGGTCCAGAGTACTCTAGGTCCTGATGAAGTTGAAAAGCTGTCATCGTGGAAGTAGCTGGAAGACAAGGAGTTTGATGAGTATTTTGAAAAGGGAGGAATTACAGATGATGACAAGATCTAAGACATAGCTCTGGAAGCATATGACTGAAATGGCAGGAGCTGACAATGGCTTCATTGCTATTTCATACCCAAGGAGAAGGAGTCCCAAGGGAGAGGGCTGATGAGGGTGGTTTACTTCAGCACATTCATGGCCAACTGCTGGGAGAGAGAAATCACAATGAATGAAGATATTTAATCTCTAAGTTCATGTGGGGACTGGATTGTCTTTGAAATTTATCTTTGGATTATTTCATTTGCAGCACATATATATTGAATATTTACTGGATGCTGGACATTGTTCTAGATACTGTAGGTATCATATTGAACAAAATAAACAGGGCTTGCATTCTGGAGAATTCATGCCTCTGGAGTCCTGGGTTCTATATAAATGATATTTCAGGAAAGGTCAAGGACCTGCCCTCCCCAGTCCTTCTCACCAAACTGGAAGGAGATTCCCGGGGCAGGAAGATTAGATTAGCTCTACTGTAGCCCTTGTGGAAAAACTTTTGTCTCCATCTTTTTCTTCATGTGAAACTTTGGCCTTAATTTTCCTCATCATTGGAATGAGCACAATTAGTTTGTGGGAAAATTAGCAAAGAAATTTGCTTGCCAGCTTTGAAAAGCACTACTTTTTTCAAAGCTAGAAGGACCCTTTTATTCCATGTTATTGAGAGTTACCTGAAGATGTGCCACAGGAGCTTATAGAAGATATGAAATGTACACATAGCAAAAGATAGCAATTGGAGATTAGAGACTAATGTGAATTCTGATAATCCAGAACTAAGAACATTGCTCACCATTGAAATGGCAATATAAGAAGAGCAGATTCAAGAAATTTATCACTATTGGGGCACCTGGGTGGCTCAGTGGGTTAAAGCCTCTGCCTTCAGCTCAGGTCATGATCACAGGGTCCTGGGTCGAGCCCCGCATTGGGATCCCTGCTCGCAGGAAGCCTGAGTCCCCCTCTCTCTTTGCCTGCCTCTCTGCCTGCTTGTGATCTCTGTCTGTCAAATAAATAAATAAAATCTTTTAAAAAGAAATTTATCACAATTGATCATCTCCACCCATTTTACTTTTCTAGTGTTTAGTGAACAGCATAAGATAAGCCAGTAATATAAACAAATTTATAATAAATATTTTGATTTACTTTTTAGTAGCGTGTAGTGCATAGGAAAATAAGGTATTTAGCATCTCATGACCTGAGTTTGCTGCCTGGTTGTGCCATTGTTCTATTATTTTTTAGTATTTCTATCTGTATAGTAATTTCTTTCTGACTTTGTGTTTTCCTAAAATCTGCTCCTGATGTGCGGTCAGTAGAAACCATTCACCTCATTGAATGGACTGCGGATCAGTTCCATAAAACAAAGGAAATGCTTCTCTCATTCTTTTGATACATGTGGATTTGGTTTTGGCATTAAGTCTGGCCCCTGAAGTATAATGAGAAGCCCAGCTATTTCTTTTGAGTTTTGATGAGTAGAAGACCGTACCCTTTACCTTTGAAATCTGGCTATGGGATCATACTACACTCCAAAACATTAATGTTCCTCCAGAATTTCTTGGAACTTTTCGCCCAAAGCTTACTCTCTACTTTCCTGGATCATTTCTGAGACTTTGATCCTTTTATATTAGGTTTGTCCTTATCAGTGAGAGCATTGATGTTAATGTGAGTGGTGAAAATTAGATCAGCACCATGCAGGTATAATTGGAATATTGTGATAAATTACAGGAGAGAAGAAGTCAGTTTAGGAAGACAGACTTTCCAAACTTAAAACTCACTCCAGCCTTATGAGGTAATACATTTAGGAGTATTCTTCAATCTTCTTTTGCATTTATACAAGCTGATGATAAATTGCAGTTTTTCTGTTTCAAAGGAAAAGGACCACAAAGCATCTTTGGGCACCAAAGAGCTCAGCTCTTACAAAATGTTTTGATGAGCTAAGTGTAAATGAATCAGAAATCATATGGATTGAATTTCCACCATTATACTCATGGAAGGCCTTTTTTTTTTTTTTAATTTTAATGAGAAAAGGAAATGCGGTTAACAAACAGGGTTTAGGTTTTTCTGAATCAATTATTCACAAGATTTTCTTTTGCATTCTCAGTGAGCAAACGGTCATTTGCCCATTCCTCATTTTATCTTTTATTTTGATTTCCTTAGCATTTACTTGTCCAGATGCCTCAAAGAGCAAGTAAATAAACTTGAGAAAGCTTATCCTTAAGGTGAGCATCCATTTTAGAAACGTCTCCAATAAAATTCAACTGTTAAAGAGTTAACTCTTTATTAATGTCAGAAGGAAGTATTTCCTTTGAGAATGTCATTGGTACTTCCATTTTAATAACATTAGATAGTCAGATAGGTTTGACAGAAGATTGCATTAGGGCTGTCTTTGGGCCAGATTTTGACACAAGTGAGCTTTTTTTCTTTATTGCCCATTCATTTCTCATGTTTTGGTGTTTCTTCACCTTCTTTTGATGCCTTAGCCTACCTGATGACCAGTACCCTGGGCTTTTACTTTTACTTTCTTTTCTCCATTCATTCATTCATTCATTTGAGGGTGAGACAGAGCACAAGCAGGGAGAAAAGCAGAGGGAGAGGGAAAAGCAGACTCCCTGCTGAGCTGGGAGCCCAGTGCAGGGCTCGATCTTAGGACCTGGAGATCATGACCTGAGCCAAAGGCTGAAGCTTAACCAACTGAGCCACCCACTTTCTTCTAGCTCCCTGACAGTCTGCCAGCAGGCATACTACTGACGTGACCAGGGCCCCATTATCAAAGCTTCTACTTCCCCAGGACCAATTCCACAGTGACCAAATAGTACATGTCAATTCAGTTACACAAATTGCTCTGAACTATGTTCAAATCTTTTTTTAGCTGGGGTGCCCTTTACTAAACTTAAATCTTATCAATATGTGTAAACCAGTGAGATATAGAAATGGCGACAGCTTAGGGGGATGTTTCCAGAAGTCGAACCAATCACCTTGTTTTCCTACTGTGATACATTGCATCAATGACCTCAGTTCTCCTTCCTTTGAACCCTTGCCCTTTGCCAGGCGACTTTGAAGTTGCTTCCACTTAAGGAGGGAGAGTATATGGTCCAACTTGACTTTGAATTTGTCCATGTGACTGCGTTGACTAATGAAATATTAGTGGACATGAGATGACCACTAGAGGTTTAAAAAGCTCTTGAACACTGGGTGTGGTACAAAAATAATGAATACTGTTATGCTGAAAAAATAAAAAAAATTAAAAAAAAAATAAAAAGCTCTTGAACAACTGGCTTTTCACTCATTGTCATATGGTACACAAATGGAGCAGTACCACCCCAGACACACTGTCCTAGACAAGCCCAACTGAGGACGTCTGACCCCCAGAAGCATGAGTGACCCTGTTGAAGATCAGTAGAGCCCCCGAGCTGAGCTGAGCTGAGCTCCGCAAACCTCCAGTTGAGCACAGATGCATGAGGTAGACCAGGCTTCTTGTTGGATGCCACTGCATTTATGTACTGGTTTATTATACACCATTGCACTGAGTGTAGCTAACTGCTAACACCCCACTATATCCTCCTCTTGGACAGTTCTGGAAGGGGTTCCTCTGAATGCAGTTAAAAACATCCATATCTGTAAATCCTCACTGATGATACTACTTTTAAAACAGATTTAGTTGGGGGTATCTGGGTGGCTCAGTGGGGTAAAGCCTCTGCCTTTCACTCAGGTCATGATCCCAGCATCCTGGGATCAAGCCTGCATTAGGCTCTCTGCTCAGCAGGGAGCCTGCTTTCCCCCCCCTCTTTCTCTGCCTGCCTCTCTGCCTACTTGTGATCTCTGTCAAATAAATAAATAAAATCTTAAAAAAAAAAACAGATTTAGTTGTCAAGAAAGACTTTCAAAAGTGATGGGGATACAAAGTGCCTGTTCAAGGTCTCAAAACTCACATTTTAATTAGTCTTTCTATATTTCTATGAATTTTCAAGGTGCCTTAAAACTATGTGTCACTTGTTTGTGCCTTGTCCCCCACCTTGTATTATCCTGTTTATCAAGCACCTTCCATGGGCTTGATGCTCTTCTAAATGCCTTACCTGTGTTAACATGTTTATTTTCATAGCTATCTCTTATATAATGGGAAAACTCATTCTTTCCCTCCTGTTGGAGGGCACAACCCCAGTTCAGTTTATCTCCTGTATGTCTTTTTTTGCTACTCACATGAAACACTTCATTTATGACATTTCTGGTCACCAAATGTGGGGGGAGGGGAGTTTCCTACAATTTAATTCAGTTCTGAAGTTGTCTAGCTGGAGATAATGTCAGATCCCACGGGGTCAGGGCTCTGTCCCACAAGACTGTCCCCCTGCCCCCACCAATTCAGATGCCAATCACGAGTCCAGGTTGCCACCTGTGCTTCCAACCAAACATCTACAAATCGGAGGTTCCCATGACCTCCCCTTTGGGTTTGATTAATTAACAAGAGTGGTACAGAACTCAGGGAAGTACAATTATCAGTTTATTAAAGGGTGTGATGAAGGACACAGATGAACAGCCAGATGGAGTGATACACAGTGGTGAGGTCAGGAAAGGTCTCGACTTCAGGAGCTTCTGTCCCTGGGGATTGGGGGCGTGTCACCCTCCCAGCACATGGATGTGTTCATTCACTTGGAAGCTGTCCAAACTTTGTACTAATAGGATTTTTATGGTCTCTTCTCCACGTAGACAGGATCAATCACTAATGCCATTTTTAGCCCTTCTTCCTTCTCAAGACAATGGGGGAGGGGCGGAGCTGAATATTCCAAGCTTCTAATCATGGCATGGTCTTTCCGATGACTGGCTCTCATTGAGGCACCATCTGGGAATCCACCCCAGAGTCACCTCATTGGGACAAAAGATGTTCCAATCACCCAGGATGTTATAAGGGTTTCAGGCGCTCTGTGCCAGGAACTGGGGGGCAGAGATAAAGATATATAATTTTTCTATTTTCTCCCACTATAGGACAGAAAATATTTACTGTTTCCTCATTTATGAATGCCAAAACTCATTTGAGCTATCTTTATACAAGCAGTGTGATATGAGTAAGTCAAGTATTGTTAAGCCCATTAACTAAGCACTTTCTATGAGCTTTACATATTTAAAAAATATATATTTTATTTATTTATCTGAGAGATAGAGAGAACATGAATGGGAGTGGGGAGGCAGAGGGAGAGGGAAAAGCAGACTCCCCACCAAGCAGGGAGCGTGGTGAGATCCCAGGACTCTGAGATCCTGGCCTGAGCTGAAGGTAGATGCTTAACTGACTCAGCCACTCAGGCAGCCCTAGACTTACATATTTTATCTCCTTTAACTCACATATGAACTGGGAACCCTATGTGAACATCCCCGTTTTGAAGAGGAGAAAGTCAAAGGTCAAAAATATTAAGTCAAAATATTAAGTTTGCTTAAGGTAAAAAAGTCAAGGTCAAAAATATTAAGAATTTGCCTAAGGTCACAGCTCCTATAACCATGCTGAGGAATTCACAACTCGGAGACTACAATTTGGCCCTAACTGTGCTGACAGTGGGGCTGGGGAGCCAGGACTCACACAGCTCCTTTTGCTAGTCATCTTCATTATCAGTGTTCTGCTCAGAGAGGCCATTAACAGGGACCTTATGTAATACTGGGTCGGAGTTGCTTCCTTCGCAACACCAAAGGAGACAGATTCCAAAGCCTAGTTGACAAGGCCTTAAGACTGCCTACCTAGGGGTGCCTGGGTGGCTCAGTGGGTTAAAGCCTCTGCCTTCGGCTCAGGTCATGATCCCAGGGTCCTGGGATCGAGCCCCGCATCGGGCTTTCTGCTCAGTGGGGAGCCTGCTTCCTCCTCTCTCTCTGCCTGCCTCTCCTACTTGTGATCTCTGTCTGTCAAATAAATAAATAAAATCTTAAAAAAAAATAGCTGGATGGCTCCTGGATCCCCTTCCATAGAATCTGTTTCATTCACAGTGGACCCAGGTGTCATTTGAGAAAGACCTTCACCATACTTAATAATAATGGTGATACTTAACACTGAGTTCATTTCAGATATTTACCATAATTCACTTGGGGTAACATTTTCCCACAAAGCCAGGGAAATGAAGGATAAAGAAAGTGAACTTTCTTTTTTCTCCTTAGCTGTTCTACCAGAATATTTTCTGCTATTACTTCTCAAGTTCAAGTATGAAAATTTTCTTGCCTGTAGGGCTGGTTAGTGAGGTTAAATCCTAGGTGGGCTTCCCTCCCTTTTTTTCTCCCCTTTTCCTCTCCCTGGTCTCCAAAGTAGATCTGTGATGTGAACTCAGCGGAAGTTGCTGGAACATAGCACTTTGGCTTCCTGAAGTACTCTTGTTTAAGCATGAGGGCCCAAGTTGGGGTTTCCTATTAGCCAGGAGTGTAAGAAGTGATTTAGCTGGTGCCCTTGATATAGGGAGAAGGCATGAATGAGGCAGCCAAGTATTTGAATTGGACAGGATGACACAGAGCTTGGTGAACTGAAATGAGACAGACCTGTCTTAGGAATTATAAATGCAAAATTCACCGGCACATTTCAATGAGCCGTTTAAGATAATTGCATGTGATAATTAAGTATATATACGGAGAGGTCTTTTATTAAACATATCAGCAACTGTGCTTTCTGGATGATTATGTAACGGTCTGGATAATTACCATATAACTTGTAAAAGTCTTAATAACCTTCTAATTATCCAGTAAGCAAGGTGCCGTGTACCTTAGGAAGAAAATATTTTGCTAGTGGAAGCATGGCCTATACTTAATAGTTTTAATAAAACACTAGACTTCAGACTGAGATATTTGGAGAAATTCGGAAAGCTTGTTATCCTTGTAAACGAATGAATGAACACATGATCCTGGGTATGTCTAAAGAAGAATGGGAATGAAAGCCAATATGGAGTATCATAGATGACTCTTAAGAGCCTTATCCTTTAGCCTTGATCTTAGAAATGAGATGGAAGTCCAGAGGCCCTGAAGTTTAAGTCAAATCATTGCAACTTATTTTCCAAGGCAAATCCAATATAAGAGGAAGGCATTGCTCAAAGAGAGTTAACGAACCTAGGGAATGAATACAGAGTGACTTGCCCACAAGGGTTGGGGTCAGAGATGGACGAAACAGTGGTGCTGAGTAGCAGAGAAGCAAAGATTCAGGAGTTGGATGAAGTTTTGAATCCTGGCTCTGCTTCCTACCAGTTTTGAGACCTGATCAAATTATTTGACTTCCCAGGCTTCTGTCTCATGGCCCACAGGGTATAATAATATCTATCTCCAAGTAAAAATTGCTATGAGAACCAAATGAAATCATGTATATACAGTGGCCAGTAGCAAGTGGGACTCTGTACATACTAATAACTTTATTCATTTCCTTCTCACGTTCTCTTGTTATTGCAAACTGTGCCTTAATCAAATCTGTATTCCCTTTTTGTATCAAGCTCTGTTCTAGTCCTAAAAAAGGGTTCAATAAAGGCTCCCCTGTGAATGAATGAGCCAATGGAACCATGTGAAATGACTTTAAGAGTGCCCTCTAAAGTGTGACCTAGGTTTTTGGTAAAGTGCCATTCAGAAAGCCAGGTTCCCTTTAAAAAAGAAAATCTGTTTTTCATTGTGATATATACATAACGTGAAATTTACCATTTTAATGATTTTTAAGTGTACACTTAAGTGGCATTAAGTATATTCATTGTTGTGCAATCATGACCAGAGCTATCTCCAGAATTTTTTTCCTCCTGCAAAAGTTATTGAACAATAACTTGTCCTCCCCCCCAACCCCCCATCCCTTAGAAACCACCATTCTACTTTCTGGCTCGAAGAATTCAATCACTAAGTACTTCATATGCATAGACTCATATACTAATTCTTTCATGACTAGCTAATTTTGCTTAGCATAATAGCTCCAAGGTTCATTCATGTCATAGCATGTCAAAATTTCTTTCCTTTTTAAAGCTGCATAATATTCCATTGATGAACACACCACATTTGGTTTATCCATTCATCCACGGTCCATCCACTGATGGACACTTGTGTGGCTTCTACCTTTTGGTTACTTGAATAATGCTTCTATGAACATGAGTGCACAAATATCTCTTCAGGACACTGCTTTCAGTTCTTTTGGCTACACACCCAAGGGTGGAATTGACCAGATCATAGGGCAATTTTATTTTTAGACTGTTAAGGCATCATCATACTCCTGTCCATAGTGGCTGCACCATTTTACATTCCTACCAGCCATGTGCAAGGGTTCTGATTTCTTATCCTCACTGACACTTGTTATTGTTTCTGTTTTTTAATGGTGGCCATCCTGATGGATACAAACTGACACCTCATCGTGGTTTTGATTTGCATCTTCTTAATGACTCATGATGGTGAGCATCTTTCCATGGGCTGTTGGCCATTTGTACATCTTCTTTCTGGTTCAGTTTTCAAAACTCTACAGTTCAAATACTGGTTTTCTCTCTTTTCCCCACCAACTCTTATTTTCCCCAGAGAAAGCAAAACCACCTGCCTTCAAAGTCCTTCTGAGTATGTGGAATGTAGCAGCCAGAACTGCCAAACAGTCTCTATCCTTGTTATGCTGTGCCAACATTTGGAAACTCACACATTTGGCAGCCAGAATGTGGGGAGGATACTCAGGTAGCCACTTTTCCAGATCTACGTGGCTATCATTTAGCTCAAGCAACTTCTTCAGAGGATCCTGATTTCATAACTTATGAACTTATCAATATGCAGACTTTCACATTTCCTTTCTGCCTTGGTAATTAAAACTCAGTGTTCTGGCCTAAGATTTTTTTTTTTCCCCACTGAAATCCAAAAATTCATCTCAATGGAGGAGGGTTTAAGCTAAGAAGAGCAATGGATAACTTAAAGCAACAACAACAACAACAACAAAACAAAAAAACACTGAAAAGAATGGTTTCATAGTGTAGCTTGAGAGATTTAAGCTTGATATGAGCAATTCTTCCCTCCAGCAAATGTTAAATACCGAAACAACTTGTGGAGAAAAGTTAGAGACTCTTTTCCTTGGCAAAGATTATATTACTTTAAAATCGATTAAAGTGTACAATTTGTATTATCTTTAAACCATGGTCTCTAATAATTTTGAATGAGTACCCATGTTTGTGTATGTGTCCCTAGTGCAGAAAGCATAACTCGAGTAGCCACTTGCCATGTCAGGAGAGTGTGGATAATTACAAATAATAAATACACATAATTAAATAAAAATATAAACAATAAAAGAAAAAAATTCCACACCCTAAATTTAAATGTGATTATTGTAAGTATGGCTGAAAGCAAGTAGAGAGCGTGATACAGTATTTTAGAAGGATTATATTTCAAAAGTCTTATTTCTGTAAAAACAAGCACGTTGATGACATCTGGTAGCAGTTTGTACATTTTGACTCCAATTTCTTTGCTGTGAATCTATTTGAGGTGTCATTCTGTCTTTTTAAATTTAGTCTGGGATCTTTTATTCCATTCAAAGCATCTTCTTCTTCAATGTTTCCTTATGTAGCATTCCTATAAACTTAAAAAAAAAGTAAGTAGGTATTTATTAGCGAGATTATGCTTGTCTGTTACATCTTACCTTTATTCGTTCAAGAAGTATATTTCATTGTTGAAGTATACTCTATCAAGTACATGTTTAGCTAAGATCTATTAGAAGGTGTTTTTTTTTGTTTGTTTTTGTTTTTAAATTCAACTTAACAGTAGTTGAAGCTCTCTAACAGTATCTAACAGCTAATCTCTCCAAACCTTCAGCAACTCTCTGTGTCAAAAGAATTTTCTGGTAAAAAACGGTTTGCCACATGTCATTTTAGCTGTTTCCACCCCGCTAGGAACAACATTTGCATGCCCGCAGAACATGGCTGTTGTTTTATTTGTTAGGTAGAAAGGCCCAAATGGGGCCTCTGAGCATAAATCAAATTTAGTAAGATTTTTGAAGAGTTTGTATTATGCACGGCATGTCATCAGAAGTGCTGAGAAAATTGCAGGTTTGCCTTCCTGTTCCCAATGCTTAACCTCTCTGCCTCTCTCTCAGACATATGTGTATATCTTAGCGATGTCTACATGGCTTGAATAACTTCAGTAAGAAATTTATTGCTAATGATAGTGGCTGGCAACTCACATTACAACCAGCCTTGATAATTGCAGATGACTAAATCTGGTTAATCATCAGTGCTTTTGCCCTTATTAGCAGGATACTAATAATAAAAGCTTTTTTTTTTTTAAAACATTACACATTGCGGGCTTTATTTATTTAATTTGCCCAACTGACCGCTGCCGTAGGGATGGGTTTCATGTTACATTCTAAGTGACAGGCAGAGATGGTACACAGTGGGATCAAATAACTTCCCAAAGTCACTGCTTTAGTACATCATAGTGTCAGGAATTTGAGCCCAGGGAGTCTGACTTGAGAACTACATTCTTATCCCATCTATCCTGCTTCAACTCCCTTTTTTGCTTTGTTTTGTTTTTCATGCTTTTTTTGTATTTGCCTTAGCAGTACCATTTCAGACCACGGTTTCGTTGTATGGATCCTATAAATCACTTGTCCCTTTTGTCAAAAGTGAGTTTAGTTAAAACTGGAGAATAGGATCCGTAATTCCAGTGAACTGGAGGCAGGTGGACTGGGGTATGTCTCAGTGAGATGAAAGGGAACCAGAAGGTGAGAGAGGGGACCATTGTTCCCCTCCCTCTGGTGCTGTTAGATGATGCCTCCCCTCTTTCAGGGAAACCTCCCAGGTGCTAGCTGAGCACGGACCTTTTTGATACAAGGCATCACTGAGAATACCAATGTTCACTCTGTATTCTGAGTTTTACTGAAATTGACTTCCCTTCTAATTTTTAGATTAAAAAGAAATATCGACAGAAGTCCGTCCCATTATTTTCTTTCTGTACCCACCATCAATTGTCTCCGACACCTTCCAGAATAGAAGTCGCCTACTTGGGAGATCACAGCAAGATTGCCAGATGATCAATTAATTGAGACTAGAGAAGGATGAATCATTTAGCATGGTACAGAAATTTTAAGAAAGAGTCAAAATAAGAGAGAACAAGAGAGGTCAACTAAGATTAACACTTTCAAATCTCCTCTGGTCTCCATAGAAACGGCAAATTCAGGCAAGCATTTTGCTTTCCAAGAGTTTTGAAGGATAAAATGTCTCTAAATGTCAAAAACGATTATCAGGCTGAACTGGAATTGGCTTTTGAGCCTCAGCCTGTGGTTATACGACACTCATCCTTCAACTACCCTTTCCGCAAGTGATGGCTGACACTTGAACCTGTGAGAAATCCAGCATGGTCTGTTCTGTCTGCCGACGGGCTCTGCTGGAAACTCAAAGTTTCAGCGGCTCTTTGAGGGGGTCAGTATTTGCTAGTAATGGAAGGCTTGTGCATAGAACGACACGAGGCCAAATT
This sequence comes from Lutra lutra, assembly GCF_902655055.1. Taxonomy (NCBI): domain Eukaryota; kingdom Metazoa; phylum Chordata; class Mammalia; order Carnivora; family Mustelidae; genus Lutra; species Lutra lutra. The sequence goes on along the minus strand of NC_062293.1, from coordinate 10,468,978 downwards.
GTTTATTTAAAAAAAGTTCACGGTTAACCTCTACGTTTTTCCACTGGTGAACCTTTCCTGCTTTTGGATATGGAAATAGCTGATAATTTTATTGACATGCACATTGACTGTCATCTTATATTAAACAGCTGAGAGATTTAAGGGGTGTTCAAAGAATTACAGTGTCTCCGTGTAATGAATGTCTTATGTTACTGGGTCTGAGCCAAAATACCCACTACCTTATAATTTTTTCCCCTGATTACTTTGTTTCAGACCCTTTGTGTGTTGCTAACAACAACTGGATTTCACTACTCGCTCCAGTATGATGTTTCACAAATTCCTGGAGGCCATTCTGGCTTACTCTTTCAAGTAAATCTCCCCTTTCATAATTTATAACTGTAGAACTTCTGGTCTTACTGATGACCCGTTGATCTGCCTTACCAGGAAATCGGGTGCTAACAACCAGCCAGAGAAGTTCAGTGATATTTGGACACCTTTCCTAGGGTTGCCCTTGGTAGGTCCAGATGACCTTTCTATCCTACCCCACTGCAACCCTCACTACTAATTAACTCCATTTGGAATTATGAAACCTAGTTTTTTTTTTCCCCTCCTCTTTCATTCTCAGTCATTCACAGCACAATCAGCCAATAAAACTGAGCTCTGTGAGGTGTAGGTTTTTATTTTTCAAAATTTTCATTATTCTTTTCATAGACAAGCGATAGAATCATCAGACTGTTAGGGTCAGAAGAGTCACGGGAAAAGTGATAGTGATCACGAGATACCTTTTTGAGAAAGTCTAAAGTCACAAGCTAGTAAGACTGATTCCCATGACTTATATAAAACTTCAGATTTGATCCTAAGAATGGTCCATGAATTATAGGGCAAATGAACAACACCTGAATTTTAAGGAGTTTGGTTTATACACACATTTTATGGGTTATATCTGATATTTTAAATACATGAGTGTGTCCAAAGTTCACACATTACTGCTATTGTCAACACTGAACCTCAAAGATTTTCCAGTGAGTATTTTGAGTGGTTGAAGACTTGGGTGTCTAAGGTAAGCTCAACACCATGCTAAGAGAAACAAAGTCTCTGCTGTGAAGATTGAATGGTAACTGTGTTAAAATGCATTTTGGGGGTACCTGGGTGGCACAGTTGGTTAAGTGTCCGACTCTTGCTTTCAGCCTAGGTCATGATTTCAGGGTCATGAGACAGAGCCCCACATTGGGCCGCATGCTCATCAGGAAGTCTGCTTGAGATTCTCTCTTCCTCTCCCTTTGCCCCTCCCACCCCCACTCCTACACATGCGTGCGCGCTCTCTCTCAAAATAAATAAATCCTTAAAATGCATTTTTACCAGGTGATTCAAAATATTTCTATGTTGGGATCTATATAAAAATAATAATATAACAGTGGGTAGAGTGCCCATTACTTAATACTTAAAATACTCAGTAAGTGTTGGCAAGGATACAGAGGAAAAGGAACTCTTGTGCATGGTTGGTGGGAGTACAAATTGGTACAACCACTCTGGAAAGCAGTATGGAAGTTCCTCAGAAAATTAGAAATAGAATTGCCATCTGATCCAGTAGTTCCGCTGCTAGGTATTTATGTAAAGAAGATGGAAACACTGGGACACCTGGGTGGCTCGGTTGTTAAGGGTCTGCCTTCAGCTAAGGTCATGATCCCAGGGTCCTGGGATCAAGCCCTACATTGGGTTCCCTGCTCAGCAGGAAGCCTTCTTCTCCCTCTCTCACTTGCCCTGCTTGTATTTCCTCTCTTGCTGTCAAATACATTTTTGACAATGTATTGTCAAATACATTCTCTCTGTCAAATACATTTTAAAAAATCTTAAAAAAAAAGAAAATGGAAACACTAATTTGAAAAGACATATGCACCCCATGTTTATTGCAGCATTATTTACACTAGCCAAGATATGGGAGCAACCCAAGCATCCATTGCTAGATGAGTGGATAAAGATGTATATATGTATGATGGAATATTACTCAGCCATAAAAAAGAATGAGATCATCGAGTCCCATATGGGGAGCCTGCTTCTCCCTCTGCCTGCCTCTCCCCCTGCTTTTGCACTCTCTCTCTCTCTCTGACAGGTAATAAATAAACTCTTAAAAAAAAAAAGAAGAGGAATTAAATCACTCATTTCAACATTGCCTAGCTGGAAACTGGCAGAGGAGGAGTTTTAAACAAAGGTTATGAACTTTAAAATCCCAGCTCTTTAGCACTCTGCTCAATCACCTCTTCTTTCCATAAGGTTTTTGATGGGAAATCAAGTCATGTTTGCCTTCTAGCAACGGGAAAACGAGTGATTTGTTCCGAATCATCACAGTTTATGGAAAGCTCAGGTTAATGTGCAATTTAACAAAAAGCCAATGTAGTTTAGAAGGCAAGAATTTTCTGTATAGTTCCCATAGATGAAAAATAGTAACTAATACCTTATGGCACTAATATATATTGGACACTGTATGTTAAGTACTTTATCCTTTCATTCTAGTAATGCTTGCAACAACCTAATGAAGTAAGTACCATTGTTCAGCCCATTTTACAGGCAAGATAACTGAGGTACAGGGAGGGGAAGTATCTTGCCCAAGATCACACTGCTAGGAAGTTAGGGAACTGTAGCCTTGTTCCAGACTCTGCTTCATTGTACCCTATTCTCACCTTTCCCCTGACATCTTAGTAACTGAGTACCAAGCCTCTTGGTGAAACTTCGGAGCATTAGCTGTAGTCCCTTATCTTTTGAGTAGTACAGAACAAATAAATAATGTGTGAGATCAGCTAATAAGAGATCATGGAAATACTGAGTAGCAGACAAAATTGAAGACAAAATTAGTAATTTTATCATGAGAATATGACCTAATCTGGAGCTACATATGGTTCACATTGAATCCAAGCTTGTGGAATTTCAACAAATTCTGCCCCCCTTTTTGCTTTCCCTGTGAAGTCTATGTTGGCTAGACAAATGTTACTCACTTCATGTGTATCTGTGTGATGCCATTCCCTCCCCTTTATTCTTCTGTGCCAAATTCATAATAGAATACTGCAGGTACTCGGGCAATTTCTTTGATAATTCTGAGTAATTCTGTGGCTGACTTGCTTCTCTGTGGTCATATTTGGAATTCCAGATTAAGAGTTGGGAAAGGACCACCATTTGTTCCCCCTGATACCAAAAAAAAAAAAAAAAAAAAAAAAAAAAAAAAGACAGTTTTAATAACCTTGGATCATCTGTGCTAGAGATACTGGAGGACTGATGCTGTGCAATAGATTTGGCTGGTGTAGTAATAATAAGACAGGTCATAGCAGCCCCAAGCTTTCCTACTTGTGGAGTGACTCATTTTGTCCACATGACTATCCAACTGAGCCAGCACCATTTGGTGATATGACCACCTTTCTCTCTCTGCACTGTAGTTGTCTTTGTAGTAAATCATGGTGTCTATGTGTGGGTCTGTATCTGTACTCTTCCATACTATTTAGTCATTTGGACCATTTCTGTTCCAGTACTACACTGTATAAATCATGGCTTTATAATAGGTCTGTCATGCCTTTCTTTTCTTTCATACCTTTCTTGAAATGGCCAAGACCACCATCTCAATGTTGACTATAAATAGGTTAGTTATTGTTTCATTTTTACTCTTGGGGAAGGTTTTCTCTATCTGCCGTTAAATATGAGGTTTGCATTTTTGTAGATATTTTATCAGTTTAAGCAAGCTTTCTGCTATTCCTAGTTTTCTAAGGGTTTTAAAAATCCTGAACATTTGGGGCATGTGGGTGGCTCAGCTGAGTGTCCAGACACTTGGTTTTGGATCAGGGCATGATCTCAGGGTGGTAGGATTGAGCCCTGTGTTGGGCACTGTGCTCAGTGGGGGGCCTGCTTGAGATTCTTTCCCTCTCCCTCTGCCCCTCCCCCCTCTCCCTCTCTCTCACATAAATAAATAAATGAAAACTTAAAATAAAATCCTGAACATTTGTGTAAATTGTCAAAAATTTTTCTGTATCTATTAGCATGATCACACGATTTCTTTTGCCTAATGTAGGGAATTACACTGAGTTTTGAATATTAACATACTCTTGTCTATCAGGAATAAACTTTACTTGGAGGTGGCATATTACTCATTTTCTATATTACTGGAGTAAATTTTCTAGTATTTCTGTAAGGATTTACATTTAAATTTGTGAAAGACTAGTCTGTGATTCTGTGTTTTTCTTTCCTTCTTTCTTTGCCTTCCTTCCTTCCTTCCTTCCTTTTTCTTTCTTCCTTCCTTCCTTTCTTTTTTTTTTTTTATAATTTTATTGTCAGGTTGTAAATCTGTTTTGCTCCCTCCCCTACCCCCAAAAACAGTGTTAGGAAGTGTTTCCTTTTCTTCCTAGTCTCTGAAAGAGTTTGTGTAAGATTAGTATTATTTTATCTGTAAATGTCTGGATGAATTCACTAGTGAAGTACCCAGAGCTTAGATTCTTTTTGTGGGAAAGTTATTATAATTGCACATTTAAAACAGATTTTCTATTTCTTCCTTTTACAGGTTTGGTAGATTGTGATTTTAAGAATTGTAAAATTTCACTCAGTTGCATAAAGTTGGCATAAAGTTGTTCACAGTTATCCTTTTATCACTATTTTTAAAAATATCTGTAAGATCTGTAGTAATGTCCCCTTTTTCATTTCTGATGTTAGCAGTTTGTGTTTTCTATTTTATCCTCTTTGTTAGTATTATAACTGTATCATTAATTTTTTTACTCTTTTCAAAGAGAAAGGTTTTTGGCTTTGTAGAATTTTTTCTCTATTGCATGATTTTTAAAAAAGATTTTATTTATTTATTTGACACACAGAGAGATCAAAAATAGGCAGAAAGGCAGGCAGAGAGAGGGGGAAGCAGGCTCCCTGCTGAGCAGAGAGCCAAATACAGGGCTTGATCCCAGGAACCTGAGATCATGACCCGAGCCTAAGGCAGAGGCTTACCCCACTGAGCCACCCAGGTGCCTGCACGATTGTTTTCTATTTAATCAATTTCTGGTTTTATTTTTGTTATTTCCTTTCCTTCCACTTTCTCTGTATTTTGTGAGGCTATGTCTGTTCCAGCTTCACAGGATCTTAAATCATTGATTTCAGTATTTCTTTTCTTTTATAGTATATTTATTTAAAGTTGCAAATTTCTCTCTTAAAATTGCTTTTGTTGCACCTCATAAGTTTTGTTATGTCATATTTTCATTATCATTTGGTCAAATATTTTCTAATTTCCTTAGTTATTTCTTCTTTGATTCATGAGTTATTTAGAATTTTGCTGCTTATTTTCCAAATATTTGGGGATTTTCAAAACAATTCTCTGTTATTAATGACTGTCTTAATTTCACTATTTAGAAATGTTTCATTTGATTATTGATTCTTTGAAATTTGTTGAGGCTTGCTTCTGTTTGATCTGTGTTGTTAAATATTCTAATGTGCACATAAAATATAACTGAAATTATTGGATGTAGTGTTCTATATGTCAATTAAGTTAAATTAGTTAATTTTTAGTAATTACCTTAGAGATTAAAATATGCATCCTTGCCTTCATGACATTTTCCTTAATTTAATACTTTTATCACTTCACAGACAATGCAAGAGCTCCATTATCCTATCCTTCTATGCCAGTGGTGCTATTTGTCATTTTACTTCTACATATTTTCCTCACAAGATATTATTGCTGTTTCAAGTAGTCAATAATTTTTATACTTACTTACAAAATCATGCTTCCTTGTGTTCTTTATTCTTTTTGCTCTTCTGTGTGTTTGTCATTGATTATTTTCCTTTGGCTTGAAGAATTTCTTTTAGTATGTCTTATACTCTGGGTTTCTTTTAGTGCCATATCTCAGATGTTTTTCCTGAAAATTTTACATTTTTACTGTGTATAAAATTCTAGGCTTGTATTTTTTTTTCTTTCAACTATTTATAAATGTCTTACCATTATCCTTTGCCTCATGTATTTTGTTGAAAATAATTCTTGTTGCCTTTTAAGTAATGTTTTTCACTTCTCTGGATTCTTTAAAAAACTTCTTTTTGTCTTTGAGTTTTCATAGAAGTTTACTTATGTGTGTGTATGTGTGTGTGTGTGTGTGTGTTAAATAGAGATAGAGATACACTGATAGATACATACATATATAGAGAATGCTTATCCTGTGTAGGGTTGGCTGATCTTTTGAATCCATCTTTATTCCTTTTAATCAGTTTTAGATTTTTTTTCCAGCATTATTTCTTCAAATTTTTCCCATTCCATCTCTATCCATCCTGGACATTTGAATACAATGCTGCAGTTTGAATGTTTTCTGTATATATTTTCTTCTCTTTTTGATTGTTTTTCTCCTTTTCCTTTCTGTTCCTTAGCTGAGATATTTTTCTATCTGTATGTCTTTGACTTTTTTTTTTTATTTTTGCATTGTCTAGACCACTCTAATGGGCTATTCCAGATATTGTATTTTTTCATTTCCAGAACATATTTAGTTCCATTTCATATTAAAGGTATTTACTAAATTTTTCACCTTTGTATCCATTTATTTATTTTGTCCATCTTTTCCTCCAGTTCACTGAATATATTTATAATTGACATCCTAATTTTTTTTTTTTAGGATTTATTTATTTTAAAGAGATAGAGAGAACATTCTTGAGCCTGGGGAGGAGCAGGGGGAAGGAGTGAAGAAGGGGAAGAATCCCAAGCAGATCCCAGGTTGAGCACAGAGCCTGATGTGGGGCTCGATTGTACAACCCATGAGATCATGACCTGAACCCAAACCAAGAGTCTGATGTTCAACCAACTGAGCCACCCAGGTGCACCCCTGTCACCTTAATATTTCTATGCAGTATCTAGATAATCTGAGGGTCTGCTTCTTTTGCTTAATTCTTCTTTTGATTATCAGATACAGTATCTGCTTCTTTATCTTTTAAATTTTAATGTTAAGCCAGTCTTTTAAAAATGGATTCTAGATATTAAATATAATGTTCTTTTCCCCCAAAGTACAGTTGCTCTTTCTTTTGCTAGGCAGATAATGTGAAAGAAAAATCACCTCAATCAAATCGGGTAATTGAGCCTGATCAGGGCTGGGTCACACTTTTAGTTAGATTCAGCCCATCTCTGATGCATCAGTAATTTTCTCCCTGAAATATTGGTAGATGTCTGTCTTCATAATCTTTTGCCACTACAGTTCAATCCTTCTGAGTTTTGAGCTCAGCTCGTTAGCTTTGATCCCCCTATGTAAGTTCAACATCTTGTAACGATCTTGAGGAGGAGATGAGCCATGGTTTGATGTAGAACCCTTTATCCTAAGTACCGAGAAATTGAGGAAAATTTTACTCTACCTTTAGCTCTATCCTTCCTCTTAAACTCTTTCAACTTCTACTTCAACCAGTCCAAAATTTGGCAAATATTTTGTGTTTATCAAAGGATTTGTTCTCACAGATACAATGAGCTGGTAAATATTCCATCACCCGCCCCACCCTCAGCACTATGCAAATATCCTATGGGATCATGTGTTTGGCTCCTTCAGTCTCCATTCATCAGCGAGGCTGTATGGCTTTCTGAAGCTCCATTAGACTCAGTTTTCTGCTGTGGAGTCTCTCTGGCTATGCAAGCCTGATCCTCAGAATTTTCCAGAGGTGGCCCTCCTGGAAGAAACCACTACTGGTTGCCACCTCTCTTAGGACTCATCTCTCTTTGGAATTTTAGTTCATCTGGTCCTCACTCCTTCCATCATTTCCTGATGACTCTAAAAATATAATTTTGTAATTTATCTTCTTGTTTTTTTCTAGTTTTTCTAGCAGGAACAATGACCTGCTACTACACACAATATCCTACTTGGAAGACAAACTTTCGCTATTATTTTTTGTTACCATTAATTATTTTAGGAAGTTTCGTCTAGCTTTTTAACTAATCACTGGAAAAGTTCATACATTTTTAGATGTATAATATTGAGAAAAAACTGGATATCAAGTTTCTTTCATTTTTGAGCGATACAATTTAGAAGGTGTCTCAACAGACTGTCTTCTGGCTCTACTCCCTTAAATATCTGCCTCCAATACTGGTGTGATAATGTTGTGCCATCAACAGAGTGGGCCAAAGGAATTTTTCTGGAAGCCATTTCTACACTGAGATACCTAACAATGATTTAACTATATAGAATATATAGTTAACAATGATTTAACTATATGCGAACAAGCCTGTGAATCACCTACATACACCTGAGTAGCCCTCATTAATTGTATTTTGGTTTTAACTTCTCCTCACTTGGATTACTAACATGCCTATAGCCCTTCCAATGAACAACTAGTATGAGAAGTCAGAATGCAAAGACAGACTGGGTGGTCTTAGCTGTTCACAGTTAAAACATCTCAATTTAACAGATTTTATGAAAATACATTAATGTGTGACCCATTACTAGGGATTTTCCTCAAGACCATAGAAAGGTCCAGACAAGTAAGTAATCATGTGTAAATTCTTATAGCTTCATAGGAAGTTCACCTTCATCAATAGCATATGCACACATAGTTATCCCCACCACAATAAATAAATACATTAGCACAACCAAACCAAATCCAGTAACAGAAACAGGGTTACCTGATACCCACAAGTGGATTTCTGCTGGTATGATTTTGCTCCTATATGTGATAAAACCACCAAAAAGCATAAAACTTAAGGGATATATTTGTTTAAATATTCAAGGAAACAGACAGGACTTCTTGTAGGAGAAAAAGGCCTTATGTCATAGTGGCTCTGAAGCTTATATTTGAATCCGAGCACCACAGTGCACAAGCCCTATGACTCTGAACAAGTTAGACATCAAATGTTTTCATATCTTCATGTATAAAACTGGGATATTGTTTGCATCCATTTGTATATTGATATGTAATTATAATCTCTCTATGTTATCTATCTATCCATCTCTATACACTGAGAGAGCACCTAGCATATCATAAGTGTTTTCTAATATTTATAACTATTATTGTTTGGATCTCTTTTTCAGTGAAATAAAAAGATTATTCTCTTTCTACTATATTATGTTTGTTTACCACATTTAATAGGGAATTCACAAGCTTAAAACTTGGTTTAGATGAAAGACACAAGTCATTAACCTTCTCTGTACTGCGGCCCTGAAATACATCTTGAAGAAAGCCATCTATGAGGAGGGTTCCCCTCTTGGATGCCTCCATTTTTCAAATGGACAATATGTCTGCCACTAAAACCATCATTTTGCCTTTCACTTGGCTAAGAATGAGTGAAATTATGAATCCACTTATGAATTCATATTTCAAAGACACAAAAATGACAACAATTGGAAGTTCAGCTGTGGTGGTTTGTTTAGAGCTAAAGTATGAGAACACTGGAGAAGAAGGGCATGGTAAACATGAAATATGAGGGCTTGTTTTTAGATGTTTTTCTTGTATTTCATTCACTTGGCTTCTTCTGAAAACAAAATTATTTTTTTCCTAAGGAATATAATTTATAAAAACAGTGCTACTCTTTGCATATACTGCTGTTTGTTTGAGGGGGTGACTTAGGCATGATTGAAATATGTCATAGTTATAAGCTTGCAAATCTGGAAAATCAATTAATTATTTTGACAGCTAACTGGCTTCTAAATTTGTCTCAGTATCTGATTCTGATTGAAAAATAGAAATTTAAAATATTTGATAAAATGTATAAGTTTTGAAAAGTGTGCTATTTAATTTAGAAGTCTATATGATATATGTAAAATAAGTTGGCCTTCTTGCTATTGTGGTAGACTCTAAGTAGAAATAAACTTTAGAGACAGAATGACTTCTTATTTGAATTTTCTTGAATTTGAATTCAAGAACACATAGTTATCACCACCACAATAAATAAATACATTAGCACAACCAAACCAAATTCTTATTTGAATTTTCTTGAGGAAGTATATAAAAACCTATTTTGTAGATTGAGTGATTAAGATGTGGCAACAAGAGCATTTAATCTGCATAATTACCCATTAATTTAGTTGGATAGAAAATCTCCCTCTTACTGTACTCAATGTAGTCGAAAAGAGTACATTTTTGCTTCTTCTATTAGACTGTGTTTTGAGCACGATGTCATAGTTTCATTGTCTTCATATCCTGACTGCTTAATATAGTACCTATAGCTTAGAGAATGTCAGTTGCGATAAGCTGTGTATTTAGAAAGACAGGTACTTTGGAACTGTCAAGGTGACCCTGAGATTGTTGGTAGGTTGCATCCCTAATACACTGGTGTGCTGAGGTCCCACCATGAAGAGGATGGGTTAATGAAGGCACCTGCTTGGATTCTGGGTGGACAAACCAGGAGATTCCAAGGAAAGAATTCCAAGAGGAAGAAGTCTTGGATGGGAACATCTTGACTATATTTAAATGTTGAAAAGGAGACACTATAAGTGGAGAGGTTGAAGGCTGGGACAGAAATGACAGTTGACCAAGAGCACAAGGCCAGTGAGAATGTGCAAGGGATGGAAGGATGCCTTTTCCTTGGAACAGAGAGGAAGAATTCTGTTCAGGCTGGTTTGCAGGAAGGAAGGAAGGAAGTGGATTGGAAGGGAGGATTGGAGGGGGGGAGGATGGGAAGGAGGGAAGAAGGAAGGAAGGAAGGAAGGAAGGAAGGAAGGGGATTGCTCTCACTTGCTGGCTATAGCTGGTATGAAGTCAGAGGTAGGTAGGTTCAACTGCAGAGTAATGAGTTCAAATGTTGAGGAGTTTAAGAAGGTTTTAAATAGCTCCTTGGGGGAGAATGAGGACTGAATAAAGAAATTCAAAAAGAGCTGAATAGCATCAGTCACGTCTTGAGGGTAGGGGCTGTGTGCTGAAGCCTGGGCCTACCAGACAGCACCATTTCCCCCAAGCTGCACAGGGCAGGCAGTAAAGGGGGAGGGGCCTCGTGATGAGGAAGCACTCGTCAGGTTGGAGTTTGTGGAGAAGACTTCAGGGTAAGGAGTTAGGGAGCATTTGAGTCAGAGCAGTGAAGGCTGAAGAGGCTTCGGTGCGAAAAGATGTTCACATTTCAAATGATGAGAGTTACACAGGACCAGGGGGATGGGCAGCTAGTGGATGGTGCGGGTGCATCAGTGTGAGTGGTGAGGCTTGAAGAGGACAGGATATTACCAGTGTCACCTATGTGCCTGTGGAGCTCTCCCAGAACTATGGTAGAAACTGGGTGGAGAGCAAGACTGACAAGCTCTGTATCGATGGCATGAAGAGGGGAACCTGGAGGTTCCTGGAGCAGTACCTCAGGGAGACCAGAGCCAAAGGGCAGAAACTTCAGAGCACACAGGCCTTACCTGAGGCTAACAAATGGATGTGAAAAAACTATAGGGGAACCTGCATGGGCCACCCAGGCCCTCAAAGACACAGGGCAGTTGGCCCAAGGCACCTTCGTTGTACTGCTGCAGAAGGACCCCAGCCTACAGAGGGTACACACGGCAGCAAGGTAAACCAGCTGTTATCTGGTGTGTATCCTGAAGCACAGAAAGGAGCACATGGTAAGTCTACGACAGGGGCAGATAGTCTTACACAGGGTGGTGGGTCCAGCACAGGCTGCAAGGGGTCCTTATCCCTTGACAAGGAGATGTTCCAGGCCCAGAGTCCATTCTCTGGTGGCTGAGTCAGGGTGGAGAGATTGTAAGCCTTTCCCAACATACATGACAGGTGGGAATGAAGCTCTCCTGATTGCAGTTGTGGTGGCAGAAATGGTAAGTGAACCTTCAGAGGAAGGATGGTTCAAGTGAAAGAAAGTGGAACATTCCCTCAAAATTAACATCCCCCAAGGAGTGTTAGTTTTGCCTGAGAGACAGAGAAGCACTGACCTAGAACTTATGGAGCATCATGACTTAGCAGGCATCTGGGTCCCCATGCTGCAGTCACTGTGGGGACATTTTATTGTGAGAAGTGGTAGTGTCCCCCTGTGAGTGCCTGAGGACACCAGGAGGTAGGTGGTCAAGATGGCTTCCTGCCACTGTCTGGAGGGCTGATTCATGGACACCGGATCTCCTCTGACTAATGTTCACCTCCTGACCCTCAGCTCAGAGCCTGGGCTCTTGCTTGTTCCCTAGCAGGTCATTCAAGGCAGGAATTGTAATTTCCTAGGACACAATGCTAGGTGAAAGGGTTCATTGTATCAACAAGAATGACACAGTAATTTAAGCCTGGGAATGCAATTTATTCAACCTCCTCATTTCCTAAATGAGTTCAAATTATAACAGTCCCTTAAAGGACAGATTTTTAGAAATGTTGATTCTTTTATTTATTTATTTTTTTATTGGTGGGGGATGATGGTGGTGGCCTTGGGAGGCAAGGGGAGAAGTAGTCTTTCCAGTGATGACTAAATCAGGAATTGGGATTAAGAAACATGAAGTTTCTACAGTGGGATCCAAAGGGTTCTGTGTTTTCCAGAGAAGTCCAAGTGTGCCCTTTCTTTAATCTTCTTTCTTTTTTCCTTCCTTCCTCCCTTTCCTTTCCTTCCTTCCCTTTCCTTCTTTTCCTTCAGTTTCCTTTCCTTCTTTTCCTTTTTCCCTTCCCTCCTCCCTCCTTCCTTCCTTCCCTCTTCCCCTCCTTCCCTAGGAGGCAGTGTTTGTGAAATCCAGCACACTTCTCAGGCTCACTTTTGCTCTTTAACCATCTTGAACTATTTTCCAAATATTTTAGGTTCGAAAAAACCCAAACCACACTGGGCCAGACACTTTTTTTTTTCTTCTTCACTGCTAAACCTATGTGTATTTTAAGGGAAATGTAATCCATATGTTTCTGATTCCTTTACACTTAACTCATCAACCAGGATTTGTGAAAGCCGTTTGATGTCCTGGATGCTTTTGAACCATTTCCTTGTGACTTTCAAAGCCTTTCATTCTCTAGAAATAGGAAGTTGCATTTTATGAAATGTAAATGAGCTTGAACCCCCAAAGGTCTGATCTGGGTCAGAATTCTGAGTGATTGGAATTAGTTAGAAGCATGTTGTCTTCCACTCTTTCAGAGGAATTCTAGCTCAAGGAGTAGTTCCATATTTTTCATAAAACTGGCCAAACCTTAATTAGAATATATTGGGAGGACAAAAAAAAAATAAGCAAGAAGTATTTCATTGCAAGACTATATATCATTAATTAAAATGGATAAATATTTTTGAATAAATAGGAATTACCTCATCTAAATTAACCTTAAAACAAAATCAAACTCATCCAAATGAATCTCTGACAGTCATTGAATATGATCCTATTAACAAATTCCTCTTTTTATTTTATGGCCTTAAAGTAAATCTCAAGTAAATATTTTTTTCCCCCAGTACTTCCCGTAAGAACAATGAATTCTCCAGATACAAAGCTATGTTCATGTGTTGAAGAAACATCCTGTCCTTGTAGAACTTCTATTCCAGCAGCAGAAAATTTAAATTAAAACTCTTAAAGAAAGGTACAGTCGAAGGGTCATCTGCTTTCTGCTCTTTCTGCGAAGAAGTTCCAGACTCAGTGGGATGAAATAAAACAGGTTCAGTTTGGAGCCTTTGCAATTTTTCTTCTTCTGCCTGGAATAATCTTGCCCAATACCATCATGAGTCTGGCTCCTCTCTCTTCTCCTCAGAAGCTGGCTCTGACTGTGCTATCTAATGCAGCTCTCCCTTCCTCCTTCAGTAACTTTCTACTCTATTCTTCTGTCTTAGTATTTTTCACAGGAATTAGCACTATCTGAAAACCACTTACTCATGTCATGTTTGCACTTAGTGTTTGCTCTCACCTCTGGAAATCTAAACCTATCCAACAGGTACCACAATACCTAGAATGTTGACTGAGAAATGGCCATGTTTACATTTTTTTCAGGCAACACCTTTTGATAAACACCCACTGACTGACATGTATTTTACCTCAGAAGAGGTCGATTTGTATCTAATGGCTTTGATAAATGTGTTCTCAAGCTGTCTTAATCTTGCCACATGCACGTCATATGAAGTTTAGGATTCACTTGTAAATTTCCACAAAAATGGCAGTTGAGATGTTCATAGGCAGTGTGTTTTGTCTGTGAATCAACTTGGGGGGCATTGCCTTTATAGGAACATTGGTCTTTTACTCTGGGAACCCAGGATGTCTTTCTATTTAGTTAGATATGACTTAATTTCTTTCAGGAGTGTTTTGTAATTCCCATGTGAAATGGCAAGGACCCAGGATAGTCAAAGAATCTTGAAAAAGAGGTGCATGTTTTAGGACTCAAATTTCCCAATTTCTAAACTTACTACATTCAGGATCGTATAATACTAGCATAAGGATAGACATATAGATCAGCTTAGAGTTCGGAAATAATCCTTGCGTTTATGGCTAATTGACAAGAGTGCCAAGACAATTCATTGGTGGAAGAATAATCTTTTAAAAGTGGTGTGTCCATGAGAAAGAATGAGATCAGACTCCGACTCATGCTATGTACAAAAATTACGTGAAAATGAATCAAAGGCCTAATCATGAGAACTAAAAAACAAAAACAAAAACAAAAACAAAAGGCATAAATAACTTTGACATTGGATTAAGCAATCATTCCTTAAATATGATACAATAAGCATGGGCCATGAAGGAAAAATGTAGATAAATTGGACTTCATTAAATTAAGATTGTTGTATTTCAAAGAACACCATCAAAAAAGTCAAAAGTCAACCCACGGAAAAGAGGAAATGTTTGCAAATCATGTATCTGAGAAGGGATTGGTATCCAGAATACCTAAAGAATTCTAACAACTCAACAAATAAATGGACAAAGAGTTAAAACATGAAAAAATGCTGGGGTGCCTGGGTGGCTCAGTCTGTTAAGTATCTGCCTTCGGTTCTGGTCATGATCCCAGAGTCCTGGGATTGAGGCTGGCGTTGGTCTCTCTGCTCAGTGGGGAGTCTGCTTCTCCCTTGCCTTCTGCCTGCCACTCAGCCTGCTTGTGCTCTTTCTCTATCTCTCTCTGTGTCAAATAAATAAATAAATAAATAAAATCTTTAAAAAAGTGAACAAATGGACAAAGTATTTGAATAGACATTTCTGCAAAGAAGATACATGAATAGCTAGTAAGTACATTTAAAAATGGTCACCATCGTTAGTCATCAGGGAAATGCAAATCAAAATCATAATGAGATACCACTTTTAGTCCACTAGGATGACTATAATAATAATTTTTTAAAAAGAGAAAATAACAACTGTTGGTAAGGATGCAGAGAAGTGAGAATACTTGTATATTGTTGTTTGGAATGTAAAATGATACAGCTGATATGGAAAACACTTTGGTTTTTCCTCAAAAAGTTGGACATGGAGTTACCATAGGACACAACAATATCACTCCTCGGTAGATACCCAAGAGAACTGAAGACATTTGTTGACACAAAAACTTGTACGTGATTGTTTATAGTAGCATTATTCATAATGGCTAAAAAGTGGAAACAGTCTAAATGTCCATCAATGGATGAATGAATAAACAAGATCTGGTGTGCCCCATGCAAGGGAATATTATATTTAATAATAATATAATATATTATGAATATATATTCATATTTATTATTATATATATTCATATACATTATTAATATATGAATAATAATATAATAACATACTGAATAATATCATAATATATCATATAATATGTTATATGATATAATATAAATATTATATATGTAATATATATATGTATTGAATAATATAATATTATTCAGTCATAAAAGTCATGAAGAACTGAAACATGGCACAACATAGTTGAACCTTGGAAATACATAGTAAAAGAAGCCAGATACATTATGATTTTACTAATAAGAAATGTGCAGAATAAGACAGCTCACTGAGATAGAATATAGATTAGTGCTTGCAAAGTGCTTGGGATGGGACAATGAGGAGTTAGTGATCAACTCTACAGTGTTTCTTTTGGGAGTGATGAGAATGCTCTGGAATTAGATACTGGTGATGACTGCACAATTTTGTGAATCTACTAAAAACCACTGAGTTGTGTAGTTTAAAGAATGAATTTTATGGTATGAGAATTCATCTAAAAATATAATTGGTTTCACAATTACTCAATTCTTTTGTTAGTGTCTCAGTTCCCATGGGAGAAATTTTAAAAGGGAAGAGAAAAATGATATGTTTGATTTGAGAGCTAATCCTACTCATTGTTCATTGTCTTTTTTTTTTTTTTTTGGCTGTCTCAGTGCTTGGCTGTGAAAGAAGCACCTAGGAGCAATGCTTCCTTGCATGGAGTGGTATTAGAGAAATGTGTTATAAAGATTGAATGTGTTCTGTTCTTTCAAGATTGATCCTTGTGGTACCATGAAAGTGCTAGCAGATGTTTTGGGCAGAAAATGTGTAGATAGTCTTTTGTTTTGTTTGTTTTGTTTTGCATTTGGTACCTTATTAGCAATATTAGTCTTTGGAACTGGAAGTCTATAGGTTGATGGGTTGCACTCTTTTAGTTTAAGACCATGATGAATGATTAGCTCCTGGAAACATTTTGATACCCACTTGTTGGCAGACCAGGGAAACTCTTGACAAGCAAAGGTGGAATTAAGAGTTCTGAGAAAAAAATAGAGTAAATATGACCACATTAGAGCCAGAAGAGAGACAGTTGCCTTTTTTGATTTGTTTTCAAAGTCTACATAGATAAAAACTGTCCATAGTAATATGGGTGGGAGGGGCATTGCCCATAGCATGTATAATTTGGAATAGCATTTAAATGCTCCTATGCTTTTTTTCGTTGTTTTTTTTTTTTTAAAGATTTTATTTATTTATTTGACAGAGAGAGATCACAAGCAGGCAGAGAGGCAGGCAGAGAGAGAGGAGGAAGCAGGCTCCCTGCTGAGCAGAGAGCCCGATGCGGGGCTCGATCCCAGGACCCTGAGATCATGACCTGAGCCGAAGGCAGAGGCTTAACCCACTGAGCCTCCTATGCTTTTTTTCAATGCTGTTTAATTTTTAATGGAGAAAAAGGAAAATACATATCTGCCCTTAAAATACATTAGGATATGTAACAATTTAGGAAGTAGATTTTCTTTATTGTATTTCTTCATGGTTATATTATGTTGTTTTCTCATGGATATATAGCATGAGGCCATACCTTTGAATGTTGGAAGACCGAGTGGTGGGATATTTGTGATATTATTCTGCTGAGTGGATGCCATATGGATATAAGTGAAGATGACTGCTTAATTTCTGTGTTTGGTGATGTGATGATGATGGGTAATAATAAAAAGGAAAATTAAGTAATCATGACTTTCATTTTCAGTTCATGGTGGCGCTTTTTCAGATTTATGTGTTACTTCCTGTGGTTTACATCTGCCTATACAATTTGATAAAATTGGGTCAGATTGTGGACACTACTGTGTCTCATGTAATGGTGACTATGTGTTTGCAAATAAGCATTCTTTTCGACTATGACTACAAAATTTGAGTAATTAATATCCACGGTGTACTAGGGCATATTGATGTATTGATGAATGGTGGGATATCATCCCTACATTCAGAGTTTAAACTCTATAGGGGTCAACAAAAAATTAACCAAGAAAAGGACAATAAATTGCTATGAGATTGAACACAGGGGGAGTACACAATCCTAGAAAGCAAGGCATCTGGAAGATTTACCCAAGACAAGGCTAACAAGTAAGTCAGAACCAAGATTTATGCAGGGTTTTTAAAACCGGGTCAAGTTTTTGAGACTGTATTCTGAGGACTAGCAGAAACCATTATAGGGTTTTAATTAGACTTGCAGTTTTGCAAGGAAATTCTGCTTATATGTGTAGTAATCATATAATTTATTATTCAAACCAGAAAACTCTGGAGAATCAAAAGTGGTGCAATTTCTAAATATTCTGGGACTACAGGATATACATTTGGGTATCCTGGACAAACTAGGATGCATAGTTACCCCATTTCTAGGGACCCGCAATGGAATAAGGCTAGTATGTGAAGATAAGTTAGGAGAGAAGAAGGTAGTTTGGACTACAATGAAACTGTCAAGAAAGAATTAGATAAATTTAAGAGTTATTTTGCAAAAGGAACATGAAAGTTAGTGACCAAATGTGGAAGGGAGAGAGAAGTTGAGTCTACTAGGCATCTGACTTGGAGACCTGAATGGTTATTAGAGACACTGAGATGAGGATTCTTGGAGAAGTTTTAGAGGAAAGGTGACCGTTTTAGATACATCCATGTTAGGATGAAGGTAGCCATTGGGAACCCACAATGAGCTGGCATCAAGATTTATGTAGGCTAGTTGCTCACATATGGAGCCATCATCTGAGGGGCTTGGCTGGGCTGCAGTAAAGTGGAGAACAGAGCACTGGCCATGGCCCAAGTCTCTCTAGCACACTAACAGTTCTAGAAATATCTAGAACTCACTATATTCTCACTTTACCAGCAATTTATCATGATGGTTTGGCTCAAAGGTTAGAAATAGAATCTAATTCTGCATATTCATGCTGGCTCATCTGGAGAAATGCCTTAAGGTCTTGCCTCCCCATGCAAGATTTTGGAAGAAGTTTGGCGTGATGGGTCCCTTAGAAAAAGTTTACAACCTGCCTTTTTGGGATCTGATAGTCTCGATAAATTAAAGGTTGGTGTGTTTGATGCCCCAAAATGGAAAGTGTATTTTGCCTTGATTAAACTCAACTCTGCAATACAATCAGTAGACATTTCTGCTTTTTTAGAGAAGTGATTGCAGGGTTAATTTAGGGGGCAAAATAAAATTTAAATAATATGAGCTAAAAAAGAGATGCCTCTGTGTGTGTGTGTGTGTGTGTGTGTGTGTGTGTATGTGTCTGTTGAGGGGAGTTCACTGGTCACAATGTAGGCACGCCCTCATAGAAGCTACATCACTATCTTATTTTTCTCACTTATTCTAGGTAAAGTTGGTTCCTGAATCTTTTAATTAGAGTCCATCTTGCATTTGAAGATGAAAGATGGACACAACTCAGTTACACACATATACTTGAGGATTATGTGAAATCCATCAAGAATGTTATACATGCTTTCCTATGAGAGATACTCAGTTTTTCTTTCTTTCTTTTTTTTTTTTTCATTCCTGTCCATGTATACTTGGTGACCCAGTTTCCATTAGCCCTGATCTCTACACCGATGGATCTTCCACTGACTGGAGACTTGATAGAAACTCTACAAATATTATGAAAGGACATGCCCATTTATGGACCTTTGAGGCACAACTTTCTATGTAGAGGAAATATTATTCCTCTTGTCTAACAAAATGAAAAAGAGTAAGGTAGAAGATAACCTGAAATCCTTAAACTATATGGGCAAAATGCACTCAGAAGGGACAACTCTCCCTAGGTTTTCTGTCTGAGACGTGGCTTTGATGCCATTGATGTTGGCTGAGAGTGTTTCCAAAGCCTAAGTGTGGATCATGTTAATATGTATTTAAGAAACCTGAGTGGCCAAACTTGGGAATTGCAAGGGCTCATTCCCCCCACCATTGAAATGTACATGTACATCCTTGCTGACCTTGCACTTGAAACAGATATGGAGCTGATCAGTTGAAGAAAAATTCCCCAGCATTCCATAATTAGATCTGTCTCCTGTTACTTTCACTTAAATCTTGTAGCTTAAATCACTGCAACTGAGAATTACTATTGCTTCCTTTCATACAAATAGCAGAAAAACTAACTTTTTACTATATTTAACTGCAATGTCACCCCGTTCTAGAGTACTAGGAATCTTTGCCATCCCTTTTTGTGGGGGAAAAAAATGTGTAGGATCATTTGCTTCTCAGCTTCTCAAACAAAAATTTCCTAATTTGTTTAAATGTGATTCATGTTTCATAAATTTAAAAATTGTAGGGTAACTGACTCAGCGCTGTTTTAAAATGTCCGTATCTCTAACAATTTATAACAGTTGAGCATCTGTTGTATAATCTCTAACATGAAGATAATTTCCAATGTTCCTTCCAGCTCTGGGAAAATTCTATCAATATTCTAATTTCTTAGGATAAAACTTAACTGGATTTTCACCTTTTAAGATTATCCAATGCCTGCTAAGAAGTAGACTTCTCCTTTTTCATTTTTAAAGTTAATTATTTTATTACTAGCATTTTATGTTGGGAATACAGTATTTTTGTTCCCTTAGTCTTCTACAGTGCAACTTTTTAAAAATAACGATGCTGATGCCTCAAAAAAGAGGGATTCTAAATAATCTTGTCTTGGAAATTATCATTGGTAAATTTAAAATTGGAAGGTGCTGTGTTTGGTCACTTGGTCACTTGTCCCTGAAGAGTCACAGCCAACGAAGCAGATGAAAAAAAAAAACAAACAAAAAACAAAAACAAAAACAAAAAAACCTCTCTGGCTTCATACTAATGGTATTTCATTCATAAAAAGAAATTGTGCCCTGAGATTTAATTGAGTGGTTCCAGGGCTACGCTAGCAGAAAATCAGCTGGTTGGGCTCCTATATAAACATGATGACATATTGAGGGCGGTGTTTACTTTTTTCTAATTAAACCAAATTAGAAATTCCATTATATTTCTGCAGGGAGTTCTGACAGCAGCCTGCCCTGGGAATTGCTCATGGTACTAGACAAAGGCTTGCCTTCACTCAACATTCATTTGTTCCCTGAAGTTTTAAATTCATTCCAGGCGTTAAGTGTTGAAGCCGGCTCTAAGACCTCCGTTTTTCAGGATCATTTAAAAACAAGACTGAAGGACGCAATGGAATTCAGACCAACCGCTTGTGATGACATGAGATGTTCTCTGCCTTGAGGCTGGTGATTCTTTGGGCAGACCCTCTGTTTTCTTCCCCTCCATCAGTTCTATCAGTTTTCATAATATCAAGGCAAACCTTCAATTGACTTCCCAGTTTGCCAGCCAGAGATCAGTCGGAGGGACCCATACCACTAACAGAAACAACTCAGATGCCAAGGAAAATATATCAACTATGCAGCTAACATGGGTGCTTTTCTGGTACGACTGAAAGCCTCTTTTGAGTTTTAATCTGTCACAGAGCCGTTCTACCTAAGAAGACTTTGTTTTTCATGAATGAGACCCTTTTCTTGGAGTTTTAAGCCAGCGATGTCTGAGTTTAGATGTTTTTTCAAAAAAAGTAATGGCTGTCATACCTTTACCTGATAGCTATAAGAAGTTTTCAAAAACTTCAAAATTCAATGGCACTTTATTAAAATCCCGGCTAATGAGCAACATACTGAAGGAAAAAAAATGAATGTACGGAGCTCACTAAAACATTATTCATTTCTGCAATCAGAGTCACATTTTATTGCCTTGACCTTTTTTAAACTTACAATTTCAAAGCTGGATTTTAAGTGCCAGAAACCTTCTTGCAAGGAAGGTTGTTCTCAGGGGATCACCACCCCAGGGTTGCTGAGAATAGAGGTTCAGATGAAGTCACATGAGGTTTAGCAAAGCATTTAATCTTGTTTTACATATTCCTCCAAAATAAGAGTGAACTCTGGATCATGATGAGTTCATTGTTGGAGAAAATGTCAAGTTTACCCAAGAGAACGAAGGACACCCGTAATGAATGCAACTTTTACAGGCAGAACATGAAGAAAACCATGTTCTATCCTGAAGTTTTCTACACTAAAAAGAAAATCGCAGGTCTGTGACCTTAGCCAGAGCTGTAGTGTTTCAGTAAGTCAAATGCTTCTGTTATTTGTGATTGCTCGTATGTCTCAGAAAACTTAAAGCACAAATTATATATTAAACACAGAAATCAAATGTGAACCCTGGGTTAATACGGGCAGGAGTGTTTCTAAGATTCTTTCTTCTCTCAGACCATTTTGTTGTGTCTCAGCTTGTACTTTGAGGAGGAGAACAGGAAGACTTGGAAGGAGATGAGATTTTTGCTCATTTAGATGTGTAAATTGCTTGGAGTGACCTTTGGGTAATTCTTGGACGAAAATGGCAGGGGAAGAGACTGAGTGGGGTTTGGGGGACTACTTTAGTTTTCTCACTGTGCTCAGTTTTGTATTGCATCAAAAGTAATCAAGATCGGACTGTCAATAAAATTCAGTCTCAAGCATAGATAGCCGCCTACCCGCCCCCTCCTCAAGGCCCCAGCCCACCTGTTCATGCAGTCATGGAATTTCTCCTTTGACTGAAAGGAGCTATGTATAGTCAAATATCTCATAAAATAGGGGAGGGGGATCGTGAAATAACAAGGGAGAGTATTTAAAGGGTCTGACTTAAAGTAATGTGCCCAGATGAGTTTGGCCAATTGGGGTCAGTTAAGCCTCCCCTGACACCGACCATTAGTAATATTTTCCATGCACTTAAGTAAAACAATGGAAAATTCATCACATCTGGTTGAGCCTCCAATACCTATGCAGCTCGTAATGGTTTTTGAAATCTTGATATGAAACAGCACCGTGGCACTCAACAATAGGTTGTTAGCAAACAAAGAAGGCACACTTGTTCCAAAACAATGAAGAGCCGCGTAATACCCCTTCCCTTCGATGCTTCCCTCTGGTTCATATTGCTTGATTATTTCATCTCGATCCAAAGGGAGTTTGGGGTTATTTTCCTCCCCTCCTTCTTCCCCTATCTTGAGAGCAATCTGCAGAAGGCCTCCAGAACAACCATCTTCCCTCTCTTGTGGGGCACCTCGTTTTCCCATTGAGCAGCATTGGTTGGATGGATAAGTTCCTTTGAAGGTAGAGAAAAGAACTTTGGAAGAATGGAAAAGTCCAATAAATATTTGCTGCCTGAAAGGTCTTGTTCTCACCTTGCATTTTCCTTAAATTTTACTTGAGAGATTTGCAAAGAGGACGTGGAATGTACCTGAACGTCCTGAAGCCACACACTGGAGGTTAGCATGGAAGAATAATGTTACAAAGTCGCAAAGTACCCATCATCATTCTCCTTGCATAGAACCAAGAAATAAACTTTTTTTAAAAAAAGATTTTATTATTTATTTATTTATTTATTTCAGAGAGAGAGAGAGAGAGAGAGAGCACAAGCGGCGGGGGGGGGGGGGGGAAGAATCTTAGACTCTGCACTGAGTGTGGAGCCTGATGCAAGGCTCGATCTCAGGACCCTGAGATCATGACCTGAGCTGAAACCAAGAGTTGGTTGCTTTACTGACTAAGCCACCCAACTGTCCCAGAAATAAATTTCTTTTTTTCTTTCAAGATGTTTTATTCATTTGACAGAGAGACAGTAAGAAGCTCGATCCCAGGACCGTGGGATCATGACCTGAGCTGAAGGCAGGTGCTTAACGACTGAGCCACCCAGGTACCCCTCGAAGTACTAAGGAGCTCTAGTTCAGAGAGGGTGAGTCCATTCCTATCTTGCTCACTTTACCATACTGTAGCAGGGCCTGGTAAAACAGTCAATGCATGTGGTTTTGAATGCCGTTACCTAACTTTTCTTATTCTGCAAACAACTACATTTGTAGGCTGTTGTGTTGAGACAGCGTACATCATATTGCCAATGAGAAAGATACAGGAGAAGGTATACAAAGTCCTAGTGCTAATCCCAAATCAGTGATACTTGTAACAACAATAACAGCAAATGTTTATTGAGGATTTACTCTGTGTCAGGTTCTGTTCTAATCATTTTACATGCACTGACTCATTTGGTACCCATAATAATGTAGAGTAGGTGCTCATACTGCCAATTGCAGTTTTGAGAAGGGAACACTGAGGCATGCACAAGTTAATTATCTTACTCTAAATCAAGTAGCTGATAAGTGGCAAAGCTAAGATTGGAACCCAGAGCCCCTTCTCTTAAATAATTGCAACCAAGATAGTTGTGTCTTCTTAAACAATTCTTTTACCTTAGTTACCACTGTTCTAAGATGAGCATAATATCATCTATTGCAGAAGATTAGTGCAGGGTTAGTGGAAACGTTCAGGGGGGAATGTTTATGGGTAGACTTTCCAATATGAATATACATGAGACAGTTTATATTCCTGAAAGTCACTAACATTATCATCAGATGCCCCAGGAATCAGCGGTCAGGGCAGAAACCATTGAGATTCCCCTTTTTACCAGAGTTCAAACTCACACAGCATAGGGGACAAACAATATTCTTCAAAACAACTGAAGAAACTTATGGCATAAACTCTTGGAACAAAGTAACATATAGTAAAATGTTTCTGTTTGTAAAAAAAAAAAAAATCTTTCCATGCTACATTTTTATTTTTAGGTCCCATCTATGCCAGTGATTTTCCATTTCCTTCTTAGGAAGATTTCCTTTAATGCAAACACAGGCTCATACTTACAAATATGCACACACCCACATGCACACACGTGTGCAGTCACAGGCACACACACACACACACTCAATCACAGACGCATACACCCACGTGTTTCTGTGACGGGATCGCTATGTGCCTGACTGTTCATTGGTGGCAGAAGATGGTGGAATTCAGTCTCTGAGGGCAAGCTCAAGTCTTTCAGATGGTTGAGGGAAATTGTTTGTTTGTTTGTTTGTTTGTTTTAAAGATTATATTTATTTAAGATGGAGCATATGAGCACTGGGGAAAGGCAGAGGGAGAAGCAGACTCCCTGCTGAGCAGGGAGCCCAACACAGCGCTCAATCCCAGGACCCTGAGATCATTACCTGAGCCGAAAGCAGATGCTTAACTGACTAAGCCACCCAGATGCTCTGAAAATTCTGTAGTTTTATCTTCTGAGATCTTTGTGTGGATCCCTTTGGTGGGGAACTTTGTCTCCTCTCTTAGCAAAAGAGAAAAAAGAAGGATATTGAATAATACGATTTGTCACACTTGCACTGATAAACTTCTACACAGATTTCACCAGGGAATGATTTAGATGATGGAACTACAGTGTAGAGGTATTTATGTGTGTGTGTGTGTGTATGTTGTGTGTGTTCTAACCTTCTTTGAATCTCTCCAGGGATGAGATGTACTTGGTGATAGATAAGTACTCTGTCGTACAGATAGGTTAAGTCACATGATTTGCCAACAACATTAAATTAGCTCAGTAAGCATGCAAGTGAAAACCACAGACTGATCTCAGAAATCCCTCTGTGATGTGGGTTTGAAAGCACATGGAGAGTTATTGGCCTCTACTCTCTCCCTCTGAAATTAACACGCAGGGACATAAGCACTTCTCCGTTCGGGCCACAGTCCCTCCCATGTCCATGGCCTTCATCGTGTCTTCTGACTGGCCTTCCTTCCCAGGGCCTCCCCACTTTTCCCGGGCTTCTCCACGGCTGGCTGTCTTGACGTACCATGCACGCATGGTTGTGTGCTGTTGTAACTGAGTAGGACACAGTCATAGCTGTCAAGTGATCACATATCCTCCTACCTTGGTACTGCCAAATCAACATTTAGGACTATAGATTTTCCTTTACCAGATAAGCTTGGTCTCTAATCAAGGCTGTGCATTGCCCAACACAGTGTGTGTGTGTGTGTGTGTGTGTGTGTGTGTGTGTGTGTGTGAATGTGTAAGTAGACGTCATGTGAGCAGATCTAAGGGGAGGGTGTCCATTAATAATTCACTTCCACGGTGGGTGGCCTTTGGTTCTGACTCTTCCAAAGCTTTTTCCTTGGCTTTTCAGAAACTTAGTTAATACACATGGCCATCTTCTGACTCGGATGCCAGTGAGGGAGTCCCCCTAGAGCTTCCTTTAATGTCACTTTCTCACCTTCCGTCAGTATATCCTTGCTAAAGATTCAAATGGTGTTTCTTTTTTTTAATTTTATTTTTTATTTTATTATTTTTTAAATTTCTTTTCAGCGTAACAGTATTCATTGTTTTTGCACCACACCCAGTGCTCCATGCAATCCGTGCCCTCTCCAATACCCACTACCTGGCTCCCCCAACCTCCCACCCCCCGCCCCTTCAAAACGATCAGATTGTTTTTCAGAGTCCATAGTCTCTCATGGTTCATCTCCCCTTCCAATTTCCCTCAACTCCCTTGTCCTCTCTAACTCCCCTTGTCCTCCATGCTATTTGTTATGCTCCACAAATAAGTGAAACCATATGATAATTGACTCTCTCTGCTTGACTTATTTCACTCAGCATAATCTCTTCCAGTCCCATCCATGTTGATACAAAAGTTGGGTATTCATCCTTTCTGATAGAGGCATAATACTCCATAGTGTATATGGTCCACATCTTCCTTATCCATTTGTCCTTTGAAGGGCATCTTGGTTCTTTCCATAGTTTGGTGACCATGGCCATTGCTGCTATAAACATTGGGGTACAGATGGCCCTTCTTTTCACTACATCTGTATCTTTGGGGTGAATACCCAGTAGTGCAATTGCAGGGTCATAGGGAAGCTCTATTTTTAATTTCTTGAGGAATCTCCACACTGTTCTCCAAAGTGGCTGCACCAACTTGCATTCCCACCAACAGTGTAAGAGGGTTCCCCTTTCTCCACATCCCCTCCAACACATGTTGTTTCCTGTCTTGCTAATTTTGGCCATTCTAACTGGTGTAAGGTGGTATCTCAATGTGGTTTTAATTTGAATCTCCCTGATGGCTAGTGATGATGAACATTTTTTCATGTGTCTGATAGCCATTTGTATGTCTTCATTGGAGAAGTGTCTGTTCATATCTTCTGCCCATTTTTTGATATGATTGTCTGTTTTGTATGTGTTGAGTTTGAGGAGTTCTTTATAGATCCTGGATATCAACCTTTTGTCTGTACTGTCATTTGCAAATATCTTCTCCCATTTTGTGGGTTGCCTTTTTGTTTTGTTGACTGTTTCCTTTGCTGTGCAGAAGCTTTTGATTTTGATGAAGTCCCAAAAGTTCATTTTCGCTTTTGTTTCCTTTTCCTTGGGAGACATATCTTGAAAGAAGTTGCTGTGGTTGATATTGAAGAGGTTACTGCCTATATTCTCCTCTAGGATTCTGATGGATTCCTGTCTCACGTTGAGGTCTTACTTACAAAGGAAAGCCCATCAGAATAACATCAGACCTGTCCACAGAGACCTGGCAAGCCAGAAAGGGCTGGCAAGATATATTCAGGGCACTAAATGAGAAGAACATGCAGCCAAGAATACTTTATCCAGCAAGACGGACATTCAAAATGGATGGAGAGATAAAAAGTTTCCAAGACCGGCAAGGCTTAAAAGACTATGCAACCACCAAGCCAACACTGCAGGAAATATTAAGGGGGGTTCTATAAAAGAGGAAAAATCCTAAGAATAGCATTGAACAGAAATATAGAGACAATCTACAGAAAGAAAGACTTCAAAGGTAACACGATGTCAATAAAAATGTATCTATCAATAATCATTCTCAATGTGAATGGCCTAAATGTGCTCATAAAATGGCACAGGGTTGCAGATTGGATAAAATGACAGGACCCATCCTTATGTTGTCTACAAGAGACCCATTTTGAACCTAAAGATACACCCAGACTGAAAGTGAAGGGATGGAGAAGCATCTTTCATGCCAATGGGCCTCAAAAGAAGGCCAGGGTAGCGATTCTCATATCAGACAAATTAGATTTTAAACTAAAGACTGTAGTCAGAGATACAGAAGGACACTACATCATTCTTTTTTTTTTTAAGATTTTATTTATTTATTTGACAGAGAGAAATCACAAGTAGGCAGAGAAGCAGGCAGAGAGAGAGGAGGAAGCAGGCTCCCTGCTGAGCAGAAAGCCCGGTGCGGGGCTCGAACCCAGGACCTGGGATCATGACCTGAGCCGAAGGCAGTGGCTTAACCCACTGAGCCACCCAGGCGCCCCGACACTACATCATTCTTAAAGGGACTATCCACCAAGATGATCTAACAATTGTAAATATCTATGCCCCCAATATGGGAGCAGCCAATTACCTAAGAAAACTGTTAATCAAGATAAAGAGTCATATTGATATGAATACATTAATAGTAGGAGATCTTAACACGCCTCTCTCAGAAATAGATCATCGAAGCAGAAAATCAATAAAGAAACAAGAGCATTGAATGACACATTGGACCAGATGGACCTCATAGATATATACAGAACATTCCACCCTAAAACAACAGAATACTCATTCTTCTCAAATGCACATGGAACCTTCTCAAGAATAGACCACATACTGGGTCACAAATCAAGACTCAACTGATACCAAAAGACTGAGATTATTCCCTGCACATTCTCAGATCACAATGCTTTGAAACTGGAGCTCAATCACAAGGAAAAGTTCGAAAGGAACTCAAACACCTGGAAGCTAAAGACCACCTTGCTTAAGAATGCTTGGATCAACCAAGAGATCAAAGAAGAACTGAAACAATTCATGGAAACCAATGAGAATGAAGACACTTCGGTCCAAAACCTATGGGATACAGCAAAGGCGGTCCTCAGGGGGAAATACATAGCCATCCAAGCCTCCCTCAAAAAGTTGAAAAATCCAGAACACACCAGCTGTCTCTACACCTTAAAGAACTGGAGAATCAACAACAAATCAAACCAACTCCACACATAAGAAGGGAAATAATCAAGATTAGAGCTGAGATCAATGAGGTAGAAACCAGAGATACAGTAGAACGTATCAATGAAACTAGAAGCTGGTTTTTTGAAAGAATAAGATCAATAAACCATGGGCCACACTAATCCAAAAGAAAAGAGAGAAAGCCCAAATTCATAAAATTATGAATGAAAAGGGAGAGATCACAACTAACAACAAGGAAGTAGAAACAATCATCAGAAGTTATTATCAACAGTTATATGCCAATAAGCTAAGCAACCTAGATGAAATGGATTCATACCTGGAAAACTATAAACTCTCAAATGGTGTTTCTTGGAATTTGGAGGACCCTGGAGGAACACAGACAAGAGCCTGAGCTCTGGGCCAGGAAAGAAGGGTGACACCCTACTTTGCATATCTGTGTTAGTATTTGCAAGTCCTACAACTTTTAACACCCTCAGGAGAATCGGGGTGGGAAAACATGCTTTGATGACTGTTGCTAGTGGTAGTAATCTGGGAGTCTAAACTCCGAAGCAATATATTCGGAATGCAAGGTGTTTTGTTCTCCATCAACGTTGCTGTGTTGCTCTGTATGAGGCAGGTTGAAATCTACAAGGGGGAGGTGTGCCCACACGCTCTCAAATACAAATAATACAATGAGATAAATTAATCAGCCATGCAGCTGGAAACAAGCAAGTTGAGGGTGGCTGGGTGTTTGTAAATAGACATAATTCAGCCACTTCTTGGCCTCGTCGCAGCATTAATTTAGTCATTGTGTTCTTTATGTTTCTAGAAGTTTTGTCCTGAGTCTCAGGACACTTGGAAAAGTAAGCTCTATTAGCTAGACTCACAAATATTTACTTAGCATCCATTAAATAAATATGTAGGATGGAGAAATTAAATGCTTAATAAATAAGTGAATAATGCACACGGAGGGCTTCCTTCATCGAGCGGCTAACAATTCCTTTATGAAAAAAAACCATGAATATTTGAATAATAATAATAATAATAATAATAATAATAATGCATGAACTTTTGAAGTCCATAATGATGCAAGAGGGAAGTGACAGTGCCTGCAACAGCGGAAGAAAGGGACAAAGGAAGCTTATAAGCAGGTGCCATGCAAACTGACACACCGTCTCCAGAGAAGGGAGATGCTGTCAAGTGGGATAACCTGGGAGTGGGCCACAGCTGATCTAAATCTGGAGTGCTAGAGGGCAGGTACATTTTTTACATGAGAAGAAAGGAGAGTTGGAATCCTGAAGGGTGAACAGCATGAACAATGACACAGAAGAGCTTTTGCACCATTAAATGTTTCAAGGAAGTGAGTAACTGATGACACTGTTGGAAAGGCATGTTGGGGCCGGACTCCCAAGCTGTGAATGGTGGGCTCAATCCTGCTGGCACGGTGGCTCTGTCTATATTTTGGGGTGCGGAAGAATGACACTGTACTTCAGGAAATCAAGAGACTGGAGGCCAGTGATTGTGACTTATTCGGGATGAGGTAATCCTTAAGGGAACCATTGTCATCTATCAGACAGGCATGGAAAAGAGGTCTGTGACCACATTGTGAAATTCACATGTTGTGCCTTATCAGGTCATGACAACATCACACTTGGGCCTTCCGTTTCCAAATACCTGTTCTTTGTTTCTTCTTTGATCTCTCCTTCCCTGAAAAAAAATTCTAAGTGCAGCAGAGTGAGGCAAGTACAGAAACAAGTAAGTGCAAATGGCAGACCGAGCTCAGGATAAGAAGGATTTTGGTTCACTGATTCTGTGTCCTCCCCAGGAGCGAGGTCAGTTCAAGGGTATATTAAGGCAAACAGGTGGAACCTGTGTGTCCAAGAGCAGAAATTGGAAACGAACTCAAGAGGCACGGAACAACCATTTCTGGTTCCCTTTTCACTCTTCTGCCCAGCCTGTTTGGTAAACACGCATCATCTGTGTTAAAGTCTTACTGCTTTCCTCATGCTTGAGAAAGCTCTGGAAGATAAGCAAAAAAAAAAGCTGCCAGATTAGAGGGCCATATCTCAAGAAGCCAGACGCAGTGGACTCCACCTTTGAATTGCACATTATAAGAGGGTTCTGAAATAAGTCACCCTGAGTCCATTCTACTCAGACTGGTTTGAATGCCAAAGCAAAGGGATCATACCAATGTCAGTCCCAACTGTCAAAGGACCAGGAAGGATGAGCCCCACCGTGGGGGCACAGGACTGCCTTCACGAACAGGAGCCGGATAGCGAGCTCCCAACATGTTTGGGCCTTCGTAAATGGCTAGTGAGATGTTCGCTACAGTTATATTTTAAAGCTAATTTTTGCCAACTGGGGTCTCATGAATGTTGCTGTGTTAGTTTTCTGTCACCGTAGGACATATTACTCTGATATCTAGCTGCTTAAAACAATACATGCTTGTTCTCTCCCAGGTTCTGTGTATCAGAGATCAGGGCAGGGCCTGGTTCGGTGCCTCTGGCTCAATGCTTCTCACGCAAACAGCATCGTCAGGGGCTGCCTATCTCAAGGCTTGACCTGGAAGTGATCTCCCTCCAGACTCTCTGCTGTGGCTTTTGGCCAGAAACATCAGTTCCTTGCCATGTGGCCTCTCCAAGGGCAGCTATCCACACACACAGCCACAGAGAAGCTAGCTTCTCCCAGGGTGAAGGTTCCGACAGAAAGAGGATGGATGAGAGACCCAGCTAGACTAAAGCTACATTAGTTTTCTTACCTGACCTCAGAAGAAACATGCCATCGCTCTTGCCATGTTGGGTTGTTACAGGTGAGTCAGTAGGTCCTGTTTCCACATGGGTGTGGGGGGGTGTTGCACAAGGGTCTGAGCGCCAGGAAGGGAGATGATTGGGAGCCTTGTTAGAGACGGTCTTCAGCAGACAGTGTAGGATAGCACTCTTGCTATTTCCATTGTGGGTCCAGGGACCAGCAACATCAGCACCGTCTGAGAGTTTGACAGAAACACAGAATCTCAGGTCCACACCCACCCCACCCAGAACTACTGACTCAGAACCTGCATTTAACAAGGTCCAGAGGTCTTCTGGGTGTGTATCAAAGTTGGAAGCTCTGCGACCTACAGAATCTTCACACATCGAATCTTAAAGGAAACTAACCTTTAACTGATCATTACCCATCAACATCCCTATCTTGGAGCAGGTGGTGATGAGTTAATGAGATTCCGCTTCCTATGTTCTTCAGAGAAGGGCATGGGCAGGCTAAGCCATGGTCTTAAAATGCACACAGAGTCACCGTTTAATGGCTTAAAGATGAAGTCTGAACTTTTGTTGGCTTTCAGACATAACAATGACCACATGGACGTCTTTTATTCCTGTGTAGCATTTATAGGGAAAACCAGATCCTTTGAACTCATGAGAAAGCCCAAAACCCATCATCCAAGCATCTTTCATTCCTGGAGATTATCAGCGTTTTGTTACAGGTTAAATTCTTTGTAACTTTTTCATGTGGGAACTATCCTGTTACCTCTTGTTAGCTCTTCCCCTGCTGAGTACAAATGGAGGGTATACTCTACTTCCTCCAGCTGCTTTGGATTTTGTTACATTTTCCAGGTTTTGAAAAAAAAAAATGTGCTGACAGAACGTGGCTTCATCTCGAACTCTCGACTGATTTTAAGAGTATAAACAGAAATATGTTTCCTGATTGTATGTACCAGTGAAATCAAAATATTATCCTTACATCCAAAGATCCACTAGCCACTTTATTTTTAGAAACTGGGTACTAAAGAGAAACAGAAAAATATGTTGGGGAAAGGTCATTATGAGATAAAGACAGCAAATATGGCTAGACAAAAAGAAAAAAAAACGTGCTTTTGGTTTGCGCTATTTTCAATGAAAGATATTTGCTTTTTAAAATGGAAAAAACTTTCCATTCGCATCTGGGCAGAAAGTCAGATTCAAATAGATGTAATTGGAAAAGCTTACTAAATGATGGACTTATGTTACATTTTCCCCCCTAACGGATCCTTTTTGTTTTATTTTACATAATGGAGCAAAGTCCTCTTAAATAAATATATTTGAAAGCAAAATATTCAAAAGTAACATTTTATTTTAACAAGATGAAGCAAATAAAAACTCAGATCTGAGCCTCCAGAAGGTAAAGAGTTTTGCTTCAGCTGCACGATTACACCTGGTCGGGAGGGACTATCTTCCTTTCTGGTTTTCAGGTATGAGCTTCTGAGTAATAAAATTGCAAAGAAATTTTGGTAAAAATCCTCAAAGTGCTTTTGGTCAGCCCAAGTAGACAGAGTATCTAAGGGTAGAGGAAAAAAAATGGGTTGGGGGACAACATCTATTGGGATTTGGGAGGTGGGTGACATGTTAGGAGGGGAAGTTAGGACCATGTTAGGACCTCTCAACAAAAAAAGGACAGAATGAGCCCTTGTTCATTGCTGGATAGATCGATCCTGGCAATGGAAGCTGGGAAACCCAAGGTCCAGGCTTCGAAGGACAAAGAAACTGAATTAGGATCCGCAATTCACATTAGGAAGTCTGCTCTGGATGACAATGCGTGGGAGGCAGACAGTCTAGGTATGCAGCAGGTGTTGCTCTGGGAAATGTGACCTTGCTCAAAGTCTTGTATCCCATTTAAGGTGGTTGACAAATCCTCAACGGACCCCCATTATAAGATTTAAGGTCTAGAATGGGATCTTCAATCACATGCTCACTATGGACCCCAGGCAAAACTCAGCAGCATGACCTGAAATAGGAAAGGACTAAGGAATTTTGTGAGTTGAGAGAGGGAAGAACTTTCAAAGAGGGCCAGCTCATCCCTCTGGCACAGTGGACACTGGTTTGATTGACAAAGGAGACTGGGATACGGACTGAGGGATTGGAACACAACATAGGACCCTAGGTTTGGGATTCTGGGTATGAAAATGTCCATTTGTTTTCAATCCCCTTAGGTAGGCACCCCCTAGCAAAGAAGGGGTGCTTTCTGCTGAGTTGCTAAAGTATTTGCAGGGGCCGGTCTGACCTGAGCCTGTGATGAACCATCCAGACTTGGGAGAAACAATATGAAGGAGAAGGAAGACGACATTGACATCATCTGGTTTCACGCTGGTCATTAACGTTTCTCTAGAAGCTGGCTTCCAGCCCTGCGTGTGCCCCTGGGCCAGGGCGATGAGTTGGGGACATACTTACAGGTTTCTGTTGTTTCATTTTATGTGGTTTCTCATGAGCAAGAGAGAAAGTGCTGATCCTCGTAGCTCTATAATCAAGAAGACACCCCTTATTAGATCCCATTCCGGTAAATAGGAGCAGTATCTAATTTCCTTTGGAAGCAAGGCAGGAGAGGGAAAAGGGTATACCACCATGAAAGGCAATCTCGCCTGGAACCAATGTGTTTGACTATTGAACTTTGGGTCACACTGAGTTTTTCCCAGCAATGATATTCGAATACATAATTATTCTGCTCTTCATGTGGTATTGGTAGTGCAAAGAGCAAGTGTGTGTTTTGTATTTATTTTCCAGAGTTCCCATTTATTGTTCCCCAAGCTGAATGACGAGGCAACTTTTATTCCACTACACTGAGAGATAGCTGCTCCTGGCTTCAGGAAGCTTTTTGATTCCTTTCTTGTTATTCTTTGCAAATCCTTCCTTCCTCTGGTTGGCGACTGGGTGTCGCCTTGTATGCCATCTTATTTCAATAGTGTGCTTGCTATCAGGGGTCATATCCCGATCCAAATATTTAACAACTAGTGTGGCTCTGATCCCCACCAAATGGAATGGATGCTGGCCATAGCCCTTGAGCAGAAAACCAGGGGACACAGAGGATAGAGGACAGAAAGGGGGATTCATGGCCATAGCTCATATGCCAGCTGGGATGGAAACATTCACATATCTTAATTATTGATACACTCAGACCTGTGCTTACTGTGCTGTTTATCAGGACTGATACTTATGTTGGGGACACCATGACAGAAAGGTGACATTTTAAACTGTGGAGAAGCTCTGATGACTAAGTCCTTGGGAGAGAAAGGGGGTGGGGAGGCTAGCTCACATAGGCCAGCGTAAGAGATGGGATGTTAATCCGGGCCTGATAGGAAGCCATTAGACATGTATGGTCTGAATTATGGTTTAAGAGTATGACTCTGGCTGATGTGTTGAGAAGGTACTCTGGGAGGTATGAGTAGAAACCCAGTTGGGTCTTTTGTTTTGTTTTTGTGTTTATTTTTATTTTTGTTTAAATCAGGCAACAGATGATTAGGGGAGGTTACTAGGGCCTAGGAAGTTTGCATGGCTAGTTCCAACTTACACTCTGTAAGTCTGGTCCCAGTTCCCAGGGATCTCAGTGCCTTGGTCAACATTAGCTGCCTATGAGTATAAGAAATATGGCACAGCCCCACAGAGGACCTGTCACATGCCCAGACCACACAGCTGCTGTCCAATCATACCTGTCTCTTCGAACTGGGAAATTTCTAACATTGTTGGATGATTGACAAAAACATTGAAAGGACATGTAAGTATCACAGTGCTTAAGAGAATAAGCCCAGTTCTTTTTTCATTTAGGCTCCAAGGTAATGGAAATTGGCCATCATTGGTAAGATTTTAAAGCAAGGCATGTTTGTAGCTATCCCTAAAGAAACAGAGAATGGAGATGGAACAATTATTCTTCCAAAAGACACGCAGAGCAGGCAGCAAAATGGCAGCTTTTGACTTGGCACAGGTTGTAATTAAGTTCTGGTTTCTGCCTCTGCAAGCGGTCCGTCCTTCTGCAGTCAGGGTCCTGCAGTTATCATAATGTGTTGACTTGTGATATTTATCTTTCTCCAGATACTGTGCCTTTGATCTCTTCATGCCTAGTACCTAAGGCAGGACCTAGCGTTCTACCAGCTTACGGACATTCCACAATCCTATGTACGCAACGAATGCCTGGAAGCCACCTGTCCCCCTTTTGGTGTGTTTGGCCTGTAGAGTCTTTGGAAAACTTAAATAAGACATTGTATCCATTTTCTACTGCTGTCTACCAAATTGCCATACACTTCAAAGCTGAAAGCAACCCCAGTTTATGAGCTCACCATTTCTATGGATCAGGAGAGCTGGCCAGCAGAGTCCTCTGCCTGGGTCTCATCAGACAGCAACCAAGAAGTTGGCTGGGCTCTGTTCTCTTCTAGAGGCTTCAGGGCAGGAAGAAGTCACTTCCAGATTCATTCAGGATGTTGGGAGGGTTCATTTCTTTGCAGCCTTAGGACAGAGGACCCCAGTGTTTTGCTGGCTGGAGGCAGCTCTCAGGTCCCAGAGTCACAGTTCCTTTGTGGGCTTCTCTAACATGCTGCTTCTTTCATTAAAGTCCACAAGGAGAGTCTCTCACCTCAGGGAAAGAACAGTTCCTCTTTCAAGGACTTTCATCCAATTAAGTCAGGCCCACCCATCATCATCTGCTTTTTGAGGAATAGAAAAAAAAACAACTGATTTGGGACCTTCACTACATCTGAAAAATTATCTTCATCTTGGTCGTAGTCTATTGGCTAGAAGCACATCACAAGTTCTGCCCACAGCCAGGGTGAGGGGATCACACAAGGCCCTAAACACCAGGCAACAGGAATCGTGGAGACCACTGGAGGCTCTGCCCACAACCCTTGTTCACATCTGCAGATCAGCAGAGGATGCATCAGAATTTGGCTTTTCAGTTTCTTTTGAAAACAGCAATAACAACAACAACAAAAAACAGGACTATCTGGTTGCACTGAGCCCACATTCTTACCTGGCAACAGCCAGCAAGTGTGGACAGTTCACAGCACTCTGCAGTCAGGATGTGCCTGTCTGAGTGTCCATGATTTCGCCTTCTCCTTCTGTCTTTTGCCTTTATTCGCCATGGTCCCTGGTTCACCCCTGTGGCCATTCGTGGTTACAAATCTCAACAGTTAACATTGGCTAACATTTTTTTCAGCATAACTGTTTTTAAAATATTTTTGTTGCTTCTGCCTAGGTTTTCCAAAAGGGGTAATAGTGTTCCAGATGAAAAGAATATTGGAGAGGGTTTGATTTTACCTCCAAGGCCCAGAGGAGTGACTTGACCAGGTTCATGCCAGTGGCTGGAACCACAAACTCATGATTCTTTCTACTTAATCCCCATGGTATTTTTTTTTTTTTTCAGTGAAAGAAAAGAGGAATTGGCTAATTAGTGTTCCATGAGAGAATATGGAAATGTTTGTTTGTAAAGCCATAACTTAGCACTTTTCTGATATTAGAAGTCCCGTGAAAACCGGGCATAGGCCCATGGAGAGCTTTTGCTGCCTCTGCAGAGGGTTGAGTCCCTCTGAAGTCTTACTGGGCGGTATCTACCATCTGTCACATTGTCTTTATTAACAGAGTTTGTGTCTACCAACAGCACGCTGGGGAAGTGCGGCTGTCAACTGTGGGAAAGAGGAGGTGTGTGCCCCTAACACTTACACCTGCACCTCTGGGCTCTAGGGTTAGGAGCCAGGAGAACCATTTTCATACCCAGCCCTGCCATTGACCATGTGGCTGGCCTTGGACAAGTTATTGAAACTCTCTGTGCCTCAGTTCCCTCCTCTGTAAAATGAATATTTGAATAGAACCATTTTGGAGATTACATGACATAATAGGTATAAAGCACTTAGAGCCATTTCCCACTCAGTAACAGACATCTGCTCTTATTATACTTCTGTCCCTGCTTCTGGGTAGATATTTGGAATTCAGGTGTTATTGTCTAGATCTAGAAGATGCATTTTTAATGGAGACATTATCATCCCCAAGGGGGAGAAAGCTTTGTTATTGAGGGACCAAAAAGCGTCTCTCTTCTCATGTGCAGAACACAGATATGCATAAAGTACACGAACAAAAAACACAGCATATCTGTGAGACAACTTCCGGATGGGGCGGAAATTGATTAGGGAAAACAAATGTCCTCTTTGGGAGGGCAACAATGACAAAAAGAAGGGTTAAGAAAAGATAGTCGTAGAAGAAAGAAAGCAGATCATCTACACGATGAGCAGGGCTCTGCCAAATGAAACTGTGATGTGGCTTTGTTCAAAAAGTATTGAGAATTTCAAGACAAGGACAGCAGAGCATCAAGGGAAGCCTGGGGGTCCCTTCCGACTGTGGATTCTGGGCACCTGTCCCACTTGTACAGCATGGAACCAGGAAGGGTCTTGCATGGTGGCTTCTGTGTCTGTCTGAGGAATTCGTGTGTATCCCTCCCCCCACCCAGGGTCACCCCCTTGGGATGCCTGTCATCTGTGGAGTGGCTTGGTTGGTTGCATTGAATCTGTTCTTTATGATGAAGAGCAAACTCTGCCGGTCTCTGGTTACAAGAAAATCAAAGGGATGGTGAGACCCAGTGAATGTGTTAGGGATTTTGCCTTTTTGTCTATTGATCTGGCCTTCCTTTTACCCTCCCCCCCCAGCACGTGCATGATCTTTGGAAATTTCACTTTGCATCATTTGAGATGAAAGTGAAGGAACCAAAACCCTGAAATCATTTCTTGCGGAAAATGAAGGCAGCAGATTCCTCCGTCTCTGCCCCTTCCCAGAGCTGCTGGTGCCGCCTGCTTCTGAGATTGGTAAGAGGAAATGACCTAAGTGGGCTACGGGGTTTACGCAGAGGCCCGCTCACTGCTGCCCACTTTTACATGCTGCTGAACTCCTTCTTCCCCTCTCATGCCAGCTCCTAAAAATAACCCAGTGGGAACAACCCAGCAGCCTCTCCCTCAAGGCCTGCAAATCAAAAGCCTGATTAGGTCAAAGGATGGGAAATGTGGCTGCAGCACTGCTCAGGGACACTCCAATGCCAAGGGTGGAAAAGCCTTCCTGTTCCCTCCAAGGTTGGGACGGAGCCATGAGGCGGGCTTCTCTCTGGGGACCTCAGCCCATCTCTTCCGGTCCTTGGACCTGTTGGGGAGAAGCAGCTGCCCCCTCGGATTCCAGGAGTCTAGGGAGGAACACTGTCCTGTCTACACTTGCCAGGTGTCTGAGCTAGAAAAGTTGGATCTTGCTGGGGATGCCCTCCCTTCCTGGGAAAATCATTCCTGCTGGTCCTGCCTTATGTCCAATGAGGCCACAGAAAAAGGTCTTCCTTCTTTTTCATTTCAGATGGTGATAATAAGAGCAGTAAGGTCAACTTACAGCTTGGATTGAAAGAAGGTGCGGTGCAGTGCAGTCCTTGCCCCATAACCAAAGACTTCTTATTTTGGTAGGCACAGAGGGAAGTTGATGCAGCAGAATGGGAGGGATAGTAGTTTGGGGATAAGAGAGGAGATGTTCCATAATGGAACAGCAAGTGGCCAGACTGCAGCGCAGTGGCCAGATCTGGCCTCCTACCACCCTTTATAAATATAATGTCATGGCGACTTGATTTACCATGCTATTCACGTAGTCTTCTCTAGGGCTGCTTTCTTGCTCTCACTGCAGAGCTGAGTCATTGGGACACAGACTATATGGCCCACAAAGTCTAAAATCTTTTAAAGTTTTCTAAAGTCAATGAATTTGAGAACACTGAAAAAAAATTTAATTTAGTTAAAAAAAGAGAGAAAAAAATTTTACTGCAAAGTTTAAAATACTAAACACGGGCATCGCTTGCTGCTCTATACAATGGCCACACGTTGAGCACTTAACCATGCTTGTGTACCCGACACATCTTCTCTGATCCAGGTCTCCCAAAAGTTACTAGTTCAGAGTAGATTCTCTTCGCCCTACATTATGGATGGATAAGGGGAGTAGAGTTGGCTTAGCTCACACCAATGGTTGAATGATGATGAGGCTGGCCAGGAATTGGTATCTGTCTGATTCTATGGACTTCCTTCTAGCTCCCTTGTCCTGTCCCCAAAGCTAAACTCCCCCTGTCGCATTGGTTTAAATTTCTGGTTGAAAAATCCCATATCTTCAAGGGGCCAGGCAGGTAAGATCTGAAGGGCGCTGCCTTAGGCCAGAGGGAGTGGTGTGTGTGTGGTGAACTGGGAAGGACAAGGCCAGCCTAAAGGCATTCAAACAGGAATTGTTTTTACAAAGCTGTGAGGGCCAAAGAAAACATGGCAGCAGGCCTTATTAGGCCAACAGGTCCCTGGTTTGTGACCCTTGGACAGAGCCTCAATCAGGTTGGGCAGGAGGAATGGTGATACGCTCAGAATGGAAACCAGAGAGGCTGTTTGTCTCACCTTCCCACTCTGGTTCACTTCTTTGGGAACATCACAGATGGCTGCAGAGAGAAGCCGTGGGCCTTTGGGCCAGACAAGCACTTTTTTTTTTTTTTTGGTCCCAGCTCTGCCACCCGCCATGGTATGACTTCGAGTAAGTAAATTAACTTCTTTGAGCTTCAGGCTTTTTATCTTTTAAACTGGGATGTATTTATTTTACATTTATTGGTTCATTTTGTGTGCTAGGCACCACCTTAGGGTCAGCTTATCCCAGGAAAGGACCACTCTGTCCATGCACTTGTGCAGGGCAAAGGCGGTGTGCTTTC
Source organism: Lutra lutra (assembly GCF_902655055.1). Taxonomy (NCBI): domain Eukaryota; kingdom Metazoa; phylum Chordata; class Mammalia; order Carnivora; family Mustelidae; genus Lutra; species Lutra lutra. The sequence goes on along the minus strand of NC_062293.1, from coordinate 10,429,216 downwards.
TTGATTCCCCTTTTCTTACACTCCATGGTTAATCTGTCAATATATTGCCAGGAATTGATCGCTTTTCAGCTTTTGGGAACATCTTGGTCTGAAGCTACCTGGGGTACAGCGATAACCTCCTCTCTCCCAGGGCCTTAGAGTCTCTGCTGCACCCAGCAACCAGAGAGACCCTGTTAATTCTTAAGTCCGAACATGATAGTCTCTGTGGTTTCTTCTCTCAGAGTAAAAGCCAAAGTTCTTACAGTAACTTTCAAGGTGCCAGAGGTCTCCCCACACTTGTCTCCATACCTGTGTGTGTCTCTTCTTCTGGGCTCTGACCTGCTTACTCTCCTTTGGCTAGGGTAGCCTCCTGCCTCTTCCTCAAACGTACTAGGGAAGCTCCTGCCTCAGGACCTTTGCACTGGTCTTTTCTGCCTGGGATCATCTTCACCCATGACTTACTTCCTCATTCCTTCAGGCCTTATGCATCTTGTCAGGGCATCCCCCTTTAACCATATCATTCAAGTTGCACACCTTTCTCCCGATTTCCTCTGTCCTTCTTGCCTAGCACTTAGCCTTACCACATACGTGATTTACTTATTTGTATTGTTTGTTGTCTCTTTTTCACTGTAAAAGCCAAAGAACTATTTTGTTCGTCTGTATCCACAGCACCTCATAAATTCCCAACCTACAGTAATTTGTAATCCTTGTAGGTTCCTCTTCTTCTCTCCTCTCTCTTTCTCATCAGAAATAAACTTTCCCTGGGCAACTGAGTGGCTCAGTCAGTGAAGCATCTGACTTGGGCTCAGGTCTTGATCTTAGGATCCTGAGGTCTGGCTCTGTGCTCAGAGGGGAGTCTGCTTGTCCCTCACCCTCTGCCCACCCCCACTCATGCTTTCTCTCAAATAAATAAAATCTTTTTTTTTAAAGATTTTATTTATTTATTTGACAGATAGCGATCACAAGTAGGCAGAGAGGCAGGCAGAGAGAGAGGGGGAAGCAGACTCCCTGCTGAGCAGAGAACCTGATGTGGGGCTCGATCCCAGGACCCTGGGATCACGACCCGAGCCAAAGGCAGAGGCTTTAACCCACTGAGCCACCCAGGTGCCCCAAATAAATAAAATCTTAAAAAAAAAAACAAACATGCTTTTTCGACTTTCACGATTTTATTTAATCTGATAGGATAGAGTCAGAATTATTTAAATGTCAAAGATCTGTGAGCGTGATGGGAAGTTAGCTCTGAACTCCCTGACTTGACATCAGGGAGTATGGCAGGGGCTCTTTAGATCAGCATCTAGAATCACCTGGGACTTCCTAGGACTGCAAATTCTTGGTCCCCACCCTGCATCAGCTGAATGAGAACAATGAGGGGCAGGGCCCACAGTGTTCAGATGGGTTGATCCCATTGTGGCGAAGCAAGTGCAAATCTGTGAAGCCCAGCCTTGCTGGGTTGGTTTACGGCACAGTTATGGCCGAATGGCAGAATGAAGGTATAGGAAACAAGAGTAGGGTAGGATCTGGGACCCCTCTGCTCAGTGCTCACCTCTGCCAGTGGGTGATCTTTGTGACCTCGCTTCTCTGACTTGGAACTTGGATCCCTTGACCCCAGGAGTACAGGACAGGATGGACTCTAATGACCTGCCCCCTTTGGACATCAGTGAATCTATTTTGACCTTGCATTTTGGAATTCTGTGACCATCCCCCAACACATATGTATAATCCCACTCTTTTTGCTTTATACTTTTAGATCCCAGAGACCTGTGGCTACTGCTTGGATCACTGTGTCTCCAAATTTTGCTCCCATAATAAAAAAAAAAAAAATGTATCTAATGTTTGTTCTACTTATTTGTTATATACCAGTGATGGTATGCAAACATATTTAATACCATATATATTGTACACAAAATAGAAGGCAAGCTGATATCAATACTAAAACTTCTCACTGGTTTTCTAGTAGGTTCTAGCAGGTTTTCCCATACTCCTACAAGATCAATTTGCCTAACACACAGGTGGATTCACCACAGGGAAACCAGTTGTCTGGAGAACTCAAGGCTTACCTCTCCCTAACTCCTTTCTAAATAGCAACTCCTTTCCAGCAAAATACTCATTTCCTTTGAGAGTTGAACTTAGTGGCTTTCTAAAAACAACTACTTAAATACATAGGGAACATTACCCTCCTTTTTTTTGAGTGCACCATGTGCTATTACATGTCAGCCTTTGTGCTAAAGGTGTATGTCTTTCCACCTTCATAAGTCTCATTTATTTGCATGAACACTGTGAAGTGGGGATAATCGTTCCATTTTACAGATGAGGAGGAGACTGAGGTCCGGCTGGGTTAAGTAGCCAGCTCCGGTTTGCTTTTCAGGGAAGTAAGTGGCACTAAACCTTGCTGGCAGGACAAGACCTTCCTGCTACCACATGCTAAAGGCATTTCTAAGGATATTTGCTCTTACGAGTAGTTCTTTAGCAAAAGAGAATCCCATTAATTTCCAATTGTAGATTTCCAGGGAGATGTTTGATGCCGAGCTCTTCCCTGGTGCCATTGAATGTATACATCTGAATTGTTTCTATTCTACAGAGAAACAGGGCTGACGCTGAAGTTATGGTTGTGATTTTCTGAGGGGGCTCTGGCCTGCCCCCAGGACGCTGCCCTGGTTAGCTGGATTGTCATGGTGTGGACAGAACAGAGGATTTTCAATGAAAAGTCAGACCCAATGCTTCATAGTTGACATAGTTAATGCGAACCACTGTGGGATCTGGGAAGAGATACATTTGGGAACGGCCACAAATGGCTTATGTCACTTTTAGAATTGTCATTAGTGTTCCTGACGGCAAGCTGAGAGCAGGCTGGCTTTTTTATCCCAACAGATCATCCCCCTGATTCTCTCCATAGCTACCCTGCGCCCATGTTTTCATGGACTTTTGGTCAGACACACTTTCGCCTGACATCGGATATGGAAAATCTCTCCTTCCCGTTCGTTTGTCTGATACATCCACTGACAGAATGTGGTCATTTTTGTAGTCTCCGAGGAGCTGAAAAAAAAAAAAAAATCTCAGAAATCTGACTTAATGAAGTTAGGTTTTCCGCCACCGAGAAATAGCCTCATGTTAAAGGTTTGTTTACAAGGAATTGCTGTTTCCACTTGCTGGAGTGGCTCTTAAACATTTAAAAAAAAAAAAAAAAGTTGTTTTTTTCCAACCACTAAGTGGATCTAAACATTAAGTGTTTCTGAAGTTGGTTTTCCAGCTCCTGGGTTGCTATTAACATTTGCAGGGATGAAACAGGTCTCTCCCTCTGCTTAGCTCCCTGTCATGCAAGAGCGTAATATTCTGGAGAATTTTTTTTTTTTTTTAATGGCTCCTTGTGCAATCTTTAGATTTTATTCACATCAGCCCAGGACAGTGTTGACACAGAGTTCCCATTGTTGTTGTTGGCGGCTCCCTTCCTGCTTCCATCCCACAAAATCCTGCTCCGACTTCTGAGATGGGAGCTCTGTGTGCTCCAAGGAGAAGGCCAGCTGAGCAGATGAACCGACTGTCCCGGACAGAGCGGAGCACCCAAGGGCCCTTCTTCTTGCCAGGAGATGTGCAGACCAAGGAGACCTGGGGGGATGCTCTCATAGGTGTGTTTGAAAGGAGGAAAAGAGAAAACTTCTTTGCAACCTTAAGTCCCAGAACTCAGAGAGGTGGTTGGGCTGCTCTCCCTCTCCCCATGCAGGGAGGAGAAAGGAAGCGAGCTGTGGTGTAGGTCACCCTTCCTCATGATGGCTGGTTGCAGGTCTTCCCGAAGAAGTCCTCGCACTGTGTTCTCCAAACCCGGCTCGGTTAGAGGGCGAATCGGTCAGGAGAAAGCACGTTGGAGAAGGGATGTGTGCGGAACAGAGCTGCCTGAGGTTATGAGTCTTCTGTTGGAGTGTATCACGTCGATGAAGACCGAGGACAGATCCCCAGTGAACAAGAATAGCTTCCACGTCACGTGGCCCCTGGCCCCTCCATGCACACACCCCTCCACGCGTGTGAACACCCTTCTCCTGTCAGCCTTTCAGCCACTCTCCCTCCCCGGTTCACAGCCAGCTCCTCTTGGCAAAGGTTGCCACATTGTTCAGGCCATGAGAAATGTCCCCATGTCATTATCAACAAAAAATAGATTTCCTCAAAATCCTGTTGCCGTTTTATTTCAATCTTTAAATTCTGCATAGCTTTGGGCATTCCGGAGAGAGAGAGGGAGAGAGGAGGAGTGAATGAAAGACTTTATAAATATTTTTGCAGCATGCTCTGAAACCCAGGTCAGGTCTTCAAGCAGCTAAGGCAGAATCAAGAAAGCTGCGTGTGGCTGCCATGAGCCTAACCTGGATTTTCATGACTTCTTTGTGCCCTGATTTTTAAATTTTATTTATTTATTTATTTTTTTAACTGGCAACAAGGCAACACAAATAACCCACGTTGAGGGCCCATATCAGGTTGTTTTGACTGTAGGAACCTAACTTTGCCTGTGAGATACCTTCCCATGCAGGCCCCCCCATTTAGAGTTGAGGAAATGGAGACCAGCCCCTGGCTAGCCCACCTTCCTCCCCAACACTCTCTCTATAGCCATCATATTCCTCGTTCAGCCTCTGTCCCACAAGGGATATAAATTTAGAAGAGAAACCTGTAGGTAATTAACAGCCCAGCATGTCTGTCATTCCTTTGATAAAATGTGTTGGGTGTGGTTTCTCAACATGCAGTTGATAAAATGCATTGGTGGTGTTCCATTTCATTCAACTTTCCATTAGTCCCCCCCCACCCCCCACCCCCCAGTGAGAATGTCTTAATGGCCAGCTTCTGTTTTCAATCATAGGGGACATTTCTATGGATTTATTTATTTATTTATTTATTTTACATTTTCCAATAAGAAACATATTCTGATCCTTTAAAGGTTAGAAGCAAAGTATGGAAGGGTTAGTGATTCTCAGAAGAAAAGCTTCCCTGCTGGCTTAAATTAGCCAAAGTGTATGTGCACGTGTGTGTGTGCGTGTGTTTGAGTGTGTGTGAGCGTCTGTCTGAGGTCTTCTTTGGCACTGTGACTCAGGGACAGACAGCCTGCCATATTCCTTACTGCTTTAGTTACTGTGCAAGTCTCATTACCTAGGACTGCAGGAAAGAGGCATCGCACTCGGTTCATTTGCTTAGCATGGACTCCCTACCAGTTAAAGATGAAGAAACCTCCCAGGGCTTTGAACACTGAATTGCAGCGTGCACAAAAAAGTAAGTTAGTGTGCTTAGGTTTTATATATGACTGAGCTGGCCCAGGGTGGTGGTGGAAAGAGCCATGGAGTCATTTCCAACTCACAGCTTTGAAACAAGTTGAGTCATCTGGATAAACCAGCCAGCTTTTTGACCGAGGGAAGCCTCAGCAAGTCAACATGTGTCATGACCATTGACTATGGATGGTGAAGCTTTGAAGAGGAGAAGCATCTTCTGAGAGTCCTGCGGTGGCCTGGAAGGGAGCCCCGGCTGGCTCACCTGCATGAGACCCGGCAGGCTCGGGCAGAGGGCACGCATCATCAGCTCCACATTAGCAGTCGATGGACCTGTGTGTGAACCTGAGATGAGTTTCCTGCCCTGAATTCTCTCCTCCCTTCTTCCTTCTATCCCAGACCTTGCCCTGTGTCTCTGTATTCCCATCCTCACTGGCCGGTGTAGATTCTGAACTTAAGGCACGCATTCTTCCTTCTGCTGTCAGCAACGTTTAGGTTTTTGACTATCCTTGAGTGGTCTACCTTGATTCTGATTCTTGAATGGGTCTTTAGTTAGCCTCTCAGACCACTTGGGATGTGTGGTCCCTCTAGTGGGTTTGGTGCTCTACTTGTGATACTTGTACTGTATGCTTTTGTGGGCCCGTCTGCGTACTGGTGTTAGTCACCCTGTGGCCTGCCCTTCCCCAGGCTCTTCCTGTGCTGTGAGAGCCCCACTCCTCCAGTCGGGGACAGAACAGAACTGGCTTATGCTGACAGGCAAGTCCCACCTTCACGAAGCCCAAGACCAGAACTGGAACTCGGACACGCTTCTCCTGGAACTTGGGAAACTCCATTCCTTGGAATGCTCTTATTCATGGTTGGCACCGCTGTCCACTGTGGCCATCACTGTGGTCCAGGTTGCAAAGGACCCCTTCCTGCACATGATAAGCATGTGATACTGGTGTGGTAGATGCCTTTAGTTGGCGACCCAGTGACCATCATTACCACCGCTGCTCCTCGTTTGTAAACAGAATCCTACCTTTTATTGGGAGTGGCAGTAGGCTATGTCCCAGGGGAGGAGTCACCATTTTTGGAAGGCAGTCATGGCAGTCCTAACCCTTTTTGCCCCATGTTGACTTTCTGTGCCCTCCCTACAGCCTTGTAGTCATGGGACATTGCTATCTTATAAGTAAAACTCTGCTGTGGAGTATTTGAATTGTGCTTTGCTGGCACTAAGAGATCTGTGAGGAAGTGACCTTGCCTGCTGGAATCAACATGGGAGGGGGACCCAAGTACTAAAGTGTGGAAATGAATGCCAAAGCCCGAAGGCCTGGTCTGAATTCCAGTCCCCGTGCTCCTAGCTAAGGTAATTTCATTGCTTCATGCCTCGGTTTGCCCAGCTGTGAAATGGGAACGATTATAATAGCACCTATCTTTTAGAATCATTAAGAGAATGAAATTAATTAATAGTTATTAGGTACTTATAACAATGTGTGGCACGCAGTAAAGTCTATGAAATTATTTGTTAAACGTATGACCGCAGACATCTCTCAGGGTGAATTTGGTTTCACAAACATTAAACATAATTGATTTCACAAACATTAAACATTTTTCTTCTCTAAAACTGACAATGAAAAAAAGGAAGAGTAGCGTCCAACACTGGCTAGGTTCTGAGAAACTGACCACTAACACACAGTGTTTTGGAAAGGGTAAATTGCATACCTTCGGACCCGGAATTTTTTTTTTTTTTTTTTTTTTTTTAGAAATACAAAGAATATTCAAGGATGGATTAAGGCCCCATCAACAGCATCGATGCATATATATGTGTGTGTGTGTGTGTGTGTGTGTGTGTGTATACATATATATATACATATATATTTAACTCTTTATTTATTAGAGAGAGATAGCAAGAGAGAGCATAAGTGGGGAGAAGGGGGAGATGCAGGCTCCCTGTGAGCAGGGAGCCTGATGTGGGGCTCAATGCCAAGACCCTGTGGCCCTGGGACCGTGACCTGTGCTGAAGGCAGACGCTTAACCAACTGAGCCACCCAGGCGCCCCAGTGTTGATGCAAATATTTTTGACAGGAAAAATGTTCAGGTCTAATGAGGAAATCAGGTAACAGAATATCTCCTATGCAATAATGACATTTATAAAAATTTGTATTCAATGGATAAAAGTGGAATGAAAATATCAGGGGAGATAGGTACCAATTACTGAGTTACTGGGTAACTAGCTGATAAATCAACCTTTTCCTTATTGTTTACTTGAATTTTCTGTTTTCTACTATGGTCTTGGGAAGCTTGTGTGAAAAAAGAGTACATGTATTATGATTCCATCTTTGTAAAGTAAATACAGTGACCCATAGCGATAAACAACAAAATCTGGATATTTATGCACATAAAAGTGTGTGGAAGGATATACACCGAAACGTTACTAGTTATCTCTAGGTTAATGGAATTACAGTTTATTTTATTTTGTTTTCTTTTTGAATATTTATATTTCCCAATTTTACTGCAATCATTATGTAACATTTTAGTTTTTACAAAGTAAAAAAAAAAAAAAAAAAAGAGCTAAGCAGCCTGTCCATTTGGTACTATTGGTTGTACTAATTTTGTTCCTCTGTAGATGGCCAAGTTGGAAAATTCTATGTGTGCCAGATATTTGAGCTAATAAAGATTACAAGAGAATCTTCTCCGCCCCCCCACACCCTCCCCCCATGTTAGTCTGGAGTTACTTCTATTTCTGCCAAGTACCTTCCCCAAGTCATTCTGTATTGCTGATACTTTGTCAGATTAATAGATCCCGAGTGAGGTGAATATGTTGATTATATGGCAGACCTCCAGAAAAGGCTTTTTTACAGATAAAAATGGATATGATGAATTATGTTTCTCGTGATCCTGATGTTCCTATTTAAAGGTGTCTGTAGGTACTCAGCCCTTCATGAAAGATGTCTTAAGATTACTCTTGAAAAGCTGCGTACTCTATCATTTCTTTCCTATCTCAAGATCAAGGTCAGAGTTATCCCGGGGTAGGTACTTTTTTGTCCCTGTCTGTGGTTCGTGAATTCCTTGGCCCACCTGTGAATGTAAAGCATTCTCTTCTAATTCAAGTTTATCTGTCAGTCGAGGAAAATGCTTTTCCTTTTCAGAGGTCCTGGATTGATTGGTTGGAAATATAATTTGGTTCCTGTGTTTGTCCTGAATCAGAGATCAGAAAGCAGTTTCAGACTATACTGGCTTTGGGACTTGATTTTAGTGGTGAAGTTCAGAAAAGCAGCAGGAGACAGGAAAATCAGAGCTGTTTATACAGTCTCTTTTCTTTCTTTCCTTGAGTGTTTTAAAGAGGAAGAATGGTCCCGCAAACTTCTAGAATTGCCAGCAGTACCCTTGAGCCGTCAGTACTTATTTCTTTCCCGGCTCTTCTGTCAGCTAGAAGGGAACAGACAGCCAGCTAGAGTGAGCCTACGTGGAAAGGAGAGTTCTGGGGGCATCTACTTAGTGTCAGACAAAGGTCTACATCTTGTACCTTTATTATCTCTCTCAGTGCTCTTAGTTTGCTGGGGGAAAAAAGGATGTTGTGAGAGAGTATTGAATGGAGTCACTGATGTACAGATCAGTGGCAGACATGGACACCGATGGCAAACCTGCCTTCTCTAACCCCCGGGGGTGTTTGAAAGATGCCACATGGTACAAGGAGCCAGTGGCTTGTGGGATCCAGGTAGATCATTCAGCTAGAACTGTTCCCCTCTGAGCTTAGGTCAAGGATGGCAATGATGTTCGGGAGCAGGAGAGGGAGGGATGGTGGTGATGCCCCCTGCCCAGTGTCATGCATTGATTGTGGGGTTTCTTGTGGGTAAGCCTCGTTACGAGTTGGATGGATTTCTAGTGTGCTCCCCTTTTCTTCCCGCCTACTGGTCACAGCTGCCTGAGGAAGGAGGAGTGTTCCAGCTCCAGAGGTTTATTTCTCAAATGTGCCAATCGGCATGAAAAGACACTCTTCTCATCTCATCCCAGGGCATCTTGTGATCTGTGCCTCCCAGAGTGCAAAGCATACATAAAACTCCAAATGTATCTTTTCGTTCATAAGCTTTTTCATGAATCTGGCCACGATGAGACACATTCTGATGACAATGACATGAAGAACACGTGCCAGCCTCTGCAAGTTTCTGTTTGAAAAGGTTGCTGAGGGATCTCTGGGTCTGTTGATTGGCCGAAGTGTTCACATTGTAACCGGACTCTTAGGCCAGCATCTCAGGGAAAGATACAGTTTTTGTCGCAGCCCCAGGGGCCCAGGGAGCAAATGAACTAATTTCTTTCCTGAAGTGGCTTAGTTTCCATCTTCCTCTTTCTCCTCTGCTGTGGTAGATGGGACCTCAACTTTCCAACCGTGGAACAGCTCTACCACGCACTCCTCAAAGATTTTACTGGTATTTTTTAAAAAAAGGATTTTATTTCCTTATTTCTTTATTTGAGCGAGAGCAGGCACAACAGTGGGAGGGGCAGAGGCAGAGGGAGAGGGAAAGGCAGACTTCCCAGCAGACTGTGCACAGAGCCTGACATGGGCCTTTGATCTCATGACTCTGAGCTCACAACATGAGCCAAAACCAAGAGTTGGATGCTCAACTGACAGAGCCACCCAGGCTCCCTTCGCTATTATTTTTTTAGTCACCGTATTGCCCTCCTAGAGCCTCTGATTTGCTCTTTGTCTGAAGCTCTGAGACAGTCTGAATTTTCAGTCTTTCCTGGAGAGTGGGTTTGGGGGTAGGCATGGGTTTTGAGAGGAACGGGACACCACTGACTGAAGAAGCAGATGGAAATGGTCATGTGCACTCCCTGATCACTTTAAACCACCTTTACCTGCCCGTGGGTACCTAGAGTGAGCAGAAGTGTGCAAGGAAGGAATGGAGAGAAGTAAATGCATTTCTTCTGCAGTTGCTATCTTCCCACTGCATTCTGTCCTTTCCTTTCCCACTCTTACATGCAAGTTGGATATTTTCTCTTTTTACTGGAAATTGGTTCAGAGGCAAAGTAATTTGCCTAAATTCCAGCTATATCAAAGGCAAAGCCCAGATTGGAATCTTTGTCTCTCAACCCATAACTCAGGTTAAAACCAATCAGTCATAAAAGATCTATCTTCTTTAAGGGCTTCAAGCACATTGATCCCAAAGATCTTCACAAAACATCACTTAAAAAAACAGCATATAAAACAAGTGCATTTGTAAAACTGTCACTGATTGAAAATAATGGAAGAAAAGGAAAGCTTGTATTATTGGAAGTGGGCTCTTTAATTTTTATTTCTGTAAGTTCCTGAAACTATCTAAGGTAACCTGAAGTAATATTTGAGTGCTACCAAGTTTTTTGGACTGTCTGTGATCACTTCATAAGAGAGATTTGAAAAGGAATCATTTATATGCAAATCAAAGCTGCTAGGTTCTTGAGAATTGCCATATTTTCTTAGGTAGATTAAATCCAGGAAATTATTTTAATAGTATTCACTTTTCTTTCTTTGCAGATAATCGAAGAGTTGATGTGAGCCCATCCAGTCTCATCCAATTATCACAAATTCCAAATAAGCTGGGCTTGAATTAATAAGATTTATTGCCATGCAGAATGGGTATATTTACACAAAGTGGAGACAGAACAAGGGAGCAATCAGAATCCGATGCAATTAAAGTGGGGAATACTGTAAGTTAAAAAATCCTTTGATTTTTCATGGATAAAATGGACATTCTGTCTTCTGACATTTGATACATTGTTCTAATCTAAACAGGCTGTTAGTTTCTAAAAAGGAGGAAGGATGTATCATGGTGATTTGAATTTCTGCATTAAATTTCAGTGTCAGCTTAGGCTTTGGAATCAGACAGATTTAGGGGTGAGGCCAGGTTTTGCTACTTTTTGACTCAGTTATATCAGTTGCTTAACCTCTCCAACACCGTTTAATGTCTTTAACTTGGGGGAGCACTGGAGAAATAGAGCAAATATATGTAGAGTTGGTCCAGTTTCTGGAATAAAGTAGGAAGCCAAAAGTAGCTATTGGGATTGTATTATTATTTTAATGTTATCCAAGTCGTTTTCATTTTATTTTGTTTTATTGTGGTCAGAACAGTTAGTGTGAGATCTACCAACTTGCCAAAATTGCCAAGTGCAGAATACAGTATCATTAACTCGAGGCACAGTATTGTACAGAAGATCGCTAGAACTTAAGCATCTCACATAACTGAAAATCTGTGCCCCTTGATGATTACCTCCCCATTTTCTTCTCTGTCTTCCACCCCAATGTTATCCAAATAATTTAAAAATGCACTGTGATGAAGAGTCAGTGGTGCCATTTTGAATAACCAGTATGTTGTCTTTCATTTTTTTGATGAAGGAGAACCGAATTCAATTATTTTCTTCTTAAAACAAAACAAAACAAACAATGAGATAGGGGGAGATGTGAGAAGATGGGAGCAGATGGTTTGGGTGATTTCCTGGAAGGACAGACACGTACCGTGACTATTAGGAAGTGCTGTCTCTCCACTCTTACTCTCACCGGAGCAACTATGAGACTTGACAAAGAGAAATCCTTGAAAGAGCTTCATGGCTCAGTTAAATCCACTCAAATACTAGAAAGAAGGGCCTTACTAACAACAAAAAGAGGCACATCTGCAGTACATTTTGGTTGCAGTAACGAAAACTGGACAAGTCCCTGACCCATTTAATCACTGAAATTTACTTTCCCCTTGTGGAAGTTGAACATTTTCCATGGGTTCTTGTTTGGTGTGTTTGAATGGGGCAGTAAGTAAGTTAAGCTTTCTGGCATGTGAAATCCCAAGCAATGTGGGGTACAATTTCCACTTCCCCACAAGCACTGTAGACATTTCTTCCGATGATATTTAACATAGTAATATCACGTTAATAGAATATCCTTCTCTTTCATCTCCTCCTGCTCTGTTTGGAAAGAGTAATTTTGTACCAAAACAAAACAGAAAAACCACCCAACCCAATGTAATTTTCCAGGTTCAACCAGAAATCAAAGGACAGTAGGGAATATACAAAACATATTTCTCTCTGGTATATTCGGAAATAATGTGAAACATTTTGCTAGTCGTACCCTGCTACAGCTTTCAAAGGAAATTGGGCAGAATGTCAAGGAAAGGAAATGCACAACACGTATGAAGTGATAGCATGTAGAATGGGACAGGCTACCTGTAGTTTATAATACTTCGTCCCGGTTGAATTTCATGCCTCTGGTTCTCCTGTCTATCACAAAGTGTTCCATTTCTGAAAGTAGAAAGTAAAGGAGGAAATATCTGAGCTATAAAATGTCAAATTGCTTTCCAAACTTGTTCCAATTTCCAACCACATCAAGAAGGGTGTCTGAAAAGACAATCAGCTTTTGCGCTAACCAAATACATATACAATTATTTATTTTTTTAAATCTTTTTCCTTTGGGAATGCATCATCAAAGGAATGTTCAGAGTTGGTCTGAGGCTATTTGCCTCCGATCCTTTAAAAACTAGTTTTGTAGCTACCGTATATTTGTCTTCTCCCCCCCTTAAAATTTTTGTAAATCAAATAAGCCACAATTTAATTTATTCAGAAAAAAAAAAAAACACCAGGAGCTGTGTATATTTTTATCTATTTTCTGGGAATAAGATGCTGGTGCCCTCCCAAAGAGCAGTTTAGGGAGAAGTAATCAAAACCTTACTTTTCCTCCCTGATATTAAATTGGAGGAGGATAAAACCTTGATGAGCTCTGTTTCATGGACCTATATCACTAACAGGTGTTTTTTGCTCATCTCCATCATCCCTTCTATTTCCTAAGACAGAGCATAGAGTCAGAGTTCTGTTTGCATCTTTCAGAACTTGGGTTTCATAAAGAGGTATGAACACGTTATCTTTTGCAGCTCAGAAAACTCAGAGGATCTTAGAGACCTTCGTGGCTAACAGATTACCAAATCACCAATAGCTTTGATGACTTGCATGTAAATTTCAGTTACATGGAATGTTTCTCATTCTAAGAATTGTTCGAAATGAGTGAGCTAGTGTCCAATATTTGGATTAGTCGTGTACTTCTGATTTTCCATTTTATCTCCCTTATTGGGTTGTTGCCTGCACTTTCTTTGCTTTAGAATTTGGTGGTATGTTGGGAGCGCCTGGGTGGTTCAGTGGGTTAAAGCCTCTGCCTTCGGGTCAGGTCATGATCCCAGGGTCCTGGGATCAAGCCCCGTATCGGTGGGGGGGGAGGTCTCTGCTCAGCAGGGAGTCTGCTTCCCTCTCTCTCTGTCTTTGCCTGCCTCTCTGCCTACTTGAGACCTCTGTCTGTCAAATAAATAAATTAATAAATCTTAAAAAAAAAAAGAATTTGGTGGTAAGTTTACTTTTTCTTCTCTCCGCTCCCCTCCCCTGCCTGCCTCTTTCTTTTCCTTCCTTCCTTCCTCTTTCCCTCCACCCCTCCCCTCCCCCTTCTTCTATACTTGGTGTCAAAATTACCATATGCATAATTAATTAATCTTGACCACTTCACTGTATATTGCCATTAGCCTCTCTCGTGCCTGTACTACCGTTGTCACCATTTCAGGTAATTTACTTACTTATTTCCCTAATGATCCTACTTAACTGACTTTGCTGGGCTATAAACCCCCCAGTTCCATGGGGGCCCCTTTTGCTCTATAACAATGACCTTTTAAAGAAATTGAGAAAGGATAAAATAATTTTTCAAATAATTATCTGTATATTTACTATTCCCAGTGCTTGATTTTCCACAAACATCCTCTCCCTTGAGCCGGAAGAAACTTCTTTATAGTGTCACTGGTAGTGCAAGTTGACCCGTGACGAGTTTGCTCGGGTTTCTTTTATGTGAGAGGTCTTCATCCTGCCTCCCTTTTGGAAGGTTTCTTTGCTGGGTATAGAATTCCAGGAAGACTGAGTTTTGTTTTGTCTTTCTTTCTTTCTTTCTTTCTTTCTTTCTTTCTTTCTTTCTTCCCTTCAGCATTTGAAAAATCACTGTTTCGTTATGTCTTCTGCTCAGCCTTGCTTTGTTTCTAGTCAGGAAATGTCATCATTCTGTCACCATTAGCCTCATGTTCTGTATAGATTTTCTACCAGCCTGTGCCTTGTTTTGTTTGTGTGTGTGTGTGTGTGTGTGTGTGTTTTTCCTGAATAATGTTTTTCAAAAAGCAGACTTTAAAATATTTTAATGAAGTCCAAGTTACCCTTTCCGTTTCTTTTATATGTATCATGCTTTTGGTGGTGTATCTAAGAAATCTTTGCCTAACTGTGTTCAAAAAACCCGGTATTTCCTCTGGTGTGTCTCTTCTAGGACTCCTACAGAACATTTTACTTCTAATACCAGATGTGGGGGAGTGTTCCCTCCACCAAGCAATTCTCTGGGACACCAGCTGGGAGTCTTACAATTTAACTCAATTCTGTGGCTGTCTACCTAGAGGTGGTATCAGAGCCCACAGGATAAGGGCCCAGTCCCACTGGACCAGCTGAATGTCAGATGTCTATATCTGAAGTAGCAGATTCCCGGATTACTCACAACTTGTGTCTGACTTGGCTCCAAATCAGAGGTTCCCATGACCTCCTCCCCCTTTGGATTCTGTTGATTTGCTAGAGTGACTCACAGAACTCAGTGAAACATTTACTGAAATGTTTCCCAGTTTATGAAGTGGTATGAGAAAGGATGCAGGTGAAGAGTCAGAGGAAGAGACATATAGGGTGAAATCTGCGAGGGTCCTGAGCACAGGAGCTTTTGTCCCCCTAGCATTGGGGTGTATCACTTTCCCCATATGTGGGTGTGCTCACAAACCTGGAAGCTCCCTGAATCCCATACTGTCTGGATTTTTTTATGGAGGCTTCGCTGTGTAGGAAGGATCTTCCATTAATTCACTCTTCAGCTCTTCTCCCTACTCAAGACCCTGGGAGACAGGGCTGGAAATTCTAAGCTTCTGATCGTGGCTTGATCTTTCTAGATCATTTCTGGATGGCCCCCATCCAGGAGCCATCCAGAGTCACTTCATTAGAACAGAAGACGCCCTTATCATCCAGGAAATGATAAGTGTTTCAGAAGTGTCAAAGACCAGATATTAGAACAAAAGGTGCTCCTAATGTTCTTATCACTTGGGAAATTCCAAAGGTTTTAGTGCTCTGTGCCAGAAATGGAGACATGGACTAAATACATGCATTTCTTATTAAAAATCACAATATGGCAATAACCCAAAATCTCATTTTCTTTTGTGTTTTCTTCCAGAAAACATGCTACATTTAGGTCCAGTGATTAATCTGCATTAATTTCCTCAGTGTTTTAAATCTCAAGGTGTAGGATTGCTGAGTAAAGGTGATGTTTTTCTCACTTCCTTGGTCTGTCTCAGTGCATGATATGAAACCTCTGCAAGTAATAATCATTTTCTACCTAGGTCTTACGATGTTCTTGGGAAGTTTCTTCCATAGGAGTTGCTATTATAGTCAATATGTGTGTCTGCCTAGATGAATGTGTCATTTCACATTGTCTCATGTAGCTCAGTGGTTATAGACATCTAAGTGAGCTGGATAATAACATGATCTCCCTCATTCCATTGCAGGAATGATCTCAGTTACCTGGTGAGGTTAGAATCTGCATATTCAACAAAAATTAATGGGGAGGGTCCTCATAACTTTGTGGGTGGCTTGATTTTCTGTAAGAATTCAGGGACCTCATGGGGCACCTGGGTGACTCAGTGGGTTAAGCCTCTGCCTTTGGCTCAGGTCATGATCTCAGGGTCCAGGGATCAAGCCCCGCATCGGGCTCTCTGCTCGATGGGGAGCCTGCTTTCCTCTCTCTCTCTCTGCCTGTCTTTCTGTCTCCTTGTGATCTCTCTCAAATAAATAAATAAAATCTTAAAAAAAAAAAAGAATTCAGGGACCTCGCATTGTCTCATTGCTTTCAAAGATAGTAAGAGAAAACCAAAAATTACACATTGTTAGATAATTAAAGTTTAACATGCATCCAAAACCCTTAAAAGAAAAAATAGGTATGCCCTTGCAACTTCATAATTTACATGGCTTTAGGCTGAACACAGCTAGTTCCAGAAGATGTGCCTGAACATCTTGAGAGTCAAAGTCATCTAGTCAAAGAGACTGAGCTGAATTTTATGACTTAATTTTAGTAAATGTGAAATCTGCTATCTCTTATGTAGAAATATGGAAATGCTAAAAGAGACCTCTGTGATGGTGACATAGAGGCTGGAAGCAGCAAGGATGAGTAAGCTTACACACTTAACAGCCTTCTCAGACTTGCCAGGACTCAACAGGCATATGCAACTCAGATGATGGAGAAAGGCAAGGAGCACTGGGATATGTTACTAAAATAAGTGCTTAGTAAGAAAGACGTTACTTCAATTCATGCTTTTGCTCACACATTTATTCATTCAATATTCATTGAGTACTTAGGTGCATGGTACTAGGCTTTACCTTAGAGGAGATAATCATAGGCTCTCCCCATCCTCAAGGAGCTAACAGACGTGTTTGAAGATTGACACTACATCAAGGAAAAAAAAAAAAAAGAAGAAGAAGAAAGGAAAAGGCAAGTGGCACTCAAAGGGCAGAAATACAATATGTGGCTTTCCAAGGAGTCCGAGATTTTTTTTTGAGGGAAGGCGTTTGAATATAGCTTAATGCAGAGGTGAAAATTTGAGGCAGGAATCTGAATGAGCAAATAAATTAATAATCTATCCAGAGATGTTCTAAGCCATGAGAAGAAAGAGAATAAGAATATATAGGTGAGAGAGTTCAATGAATATATGGGGAACATTGAGTTATTTTATTTTTGGGCTAACTTGTTTTCAAGTATTTCCTAAATATCAAGATTAAAAAAAAATTTTTTAAATGGTTTGAGTGGCTTCATAAATATGGATTGGTTACAAATTGAAGTTTTAGCCAAGGTCAACCAACTTGCATTAAATAACACTGCATTGAGCCCAGAATATTTATTTGACAGCTCCATTGAAATTAACTCTGTGATGGTTAATTTTATGTGTCCGTTTGACAGGGCCACAAGGTGGCCAGATATTTAGCCAAACATTAATCTGGGTGTTTCTGTGGAGATTTTTTTTTTTTTTTTTGGATCGGATTAGCATTTAAATTGGTAGATTATGAGTAAAGCAGATTGCCCTCTGTATGTGGGTGAGCCTCACCCAATCAGTTGAAAACCTGAAGAGAACAAAGGACTGATTGTTCTCCATATAAGAGAGAATTCTGTGCCTCATGACCTTCAAACACCAGCTCTTCCTGCTTGTGGGCCTTAGAACTGGTACATCTCCTCTTCCTGGGTCTATAGTGGCTGAACTGGGACATTGGCTCTTCCTAGGTCTGTAGTGGCTGAACTGGGATATTGTCTGTTCCTGTGTCTGTAGTGGCTGAACTGGGACAGTGGCAGTTCCTGGGTCTGTAGTGGCTACACTGAGACATGGGCTCTGCAGATTGTGGACTTGCCAGCTTCCATCATTGTGTGAACCAATTCCTTATAACCCCTTATAATAAATCTCTTTATATATACATACACATAGGTTACCTATTTCCTATGTATATAGGAATATTTATCATTATTTGGGCTTGGGGCACTTAGAACTTGTGTATGGGATGTGTATTTGTATGTATAAAGCACAATCCCATACACGTATAGGAGATTATGTTCTACATACAATCCTACAAATAGGATATTCTGTTTTTCTGAAGAATCCTGACTAATACGAACTCTGGAGGATCCCAAATTAACCTGAATAAGCAAAAAAATGGAAACTTCATGAGTCCCTTGCTGTGCAAAATGGTAGTTAAGCCTCCCGCTATTCCTGCCATGCAGGTAAGGGCACAATGCCTTCCTGATGCCAGCGAATGATGGTTTCTTAGAATCTGCCACTACAGCCTGGAAAAAGGAAATGATGGCTTTTGCAGGGCTGAGGCAAGAGCCTTGTTCCACTTGTTCACCCTGACCATTTCCCTCCAGAAGACATATGGTTGGCTGTGAAAATGTGCCCTGCACTTGCGTTGGCAAAAATTGTGTTTCTGTTAATCGGATCTAAGGTCAAAAATACCCGTAGGTAGCTCAGCTCTTAAAAATAGCCAAGGAGCATCCCACAACCAGTACCTGCTTCCTGTTGAACCAGATGGAGAAATCTGCCGTGCGGCAAGCCAACATGGGGAGAGCAACAACAGAGCCTGGAACCCAGCCACTTATGCCAGAGGACCTGGCAAACAAAGGAGCGTAAAATGTAGTCTAGACCTGGTCAAGCCTTTAGCTCCTCCAGGAAACCAAGCTCCAAGGGAGGAATTTGGGCTTTTATTTTCCCTAGTGGGAAAATACTTAGAGATCATTCATGTGATACTGGATGATTATGTGTAAGAATAATGTTTTTATTTTCCTTCTTCGAACTCCTAACATTGCCTTTCTCTTTGGAACGCCACTGCCCCAGCCAACCTGCCAACTTTGTTTTTCTAAGTTCATTCATTCAACAAGCTTTGAGGATTCCTGGCATGTCTGTACCCTATGAGGCCCTCTTTCATAATCTGTGAGTTCATCATGATCTATATCTTCTTGACCATTTCCTCCCTCTTGCCTTCCAAGCTACATCCTTCTGGTCACTTGACTATCTCTTACTCATCTCATTTTCTTTTCTCTGGCTTGGTGATTTGTCCCTTTTTCCCTCTCTGGTCCAAAGGAGCTTGACCTAATGTGGCAACTATTTCCTTTACATAATGATGGGTTGGGAAGAAAGAGGTGGGTTAACTTTCCTAATAGTCAGCAATTGGAAGAAGTTACCTCCATCAATGTCAAGCGGCTCTTCCCTCCATCTCGGTATTTTTCTAAGTATATGGCAACAAGGAAGGTCTGTGCCTTTACTAACTGTTTTCCCCCCTCAAGCAAATAAGTTAAGAGGATTCTTAATGGATTCCTCGACTTTTCTTTATTTGTTTTACAATTTTGATGGGGAACACCTGCTTTTCTTAGTCATCTGTTAGAGAAAATTCTGATTCTTTTGCCTCTGACTTTGTGGTTCATCAGAAGGTAGGAAAAGGAGATAATGTGATTTATTTATATACTTCTAGCATGTCCCAAGACATAATGAATCATATAGGTTTTTTGTTGTTGTTGTTGTTGTTGTTGTTTTAATGAATAGGATACATTTTTCATTCACTTATTGAATCCCAGAAACTGAGCAACTCAGATGATGCCAGACATAGAAGAGTATTTCCAAATTAATCAAGCGTCCACATTTTGGCCAGAGTCTACCAGTAGAGTCATTTGAGGACAGGTGTTGGCAAACTTTTTCTGTCCAGGGCCAGGTAGTAAATATTTTCTGCTTTGGTTGGCCATACCGCGTCTGTCGCAACTATTCAGCTGTCATGAAAGCAGACATAGATGATGGACGAACACATAGGGGTGACAGTATTAGAATAAAACTTTATTTGTAAAACAGGTGGCTAGCATGTTTTGGCCTGAGGCTGCCTGTTGTGGGACAATAAGTTTAAACAAGTAAAATAAAAATCATAGACATATATCTTAAAGGAAATAAAATAAAAATGATGGAGAGTAGAGAAACTTCTAATGAATGCTAAAAATGCAGATTCAGAGCCCCCATCTTGGACCTACAGTTCCTGAATCCCTGGAGATAAGACCCAGAAATCTGCTTATCAATCAGCATCCCAAAAGATTGTTTTGTGCAAGCTTGAGAACTGGTACCCCTCTAGGACGACAACTGTGTAGGTTAGCTCACCCATGGGGTAGGGTGGGAAGGGGAAGGGAGGGAAGAGGCTGTCTTGGGTGGGCGCTTTCTTTCCTTCTGTATTGTTTTTTCTTTTCATTTAATAGCATGGTTTGGCTAAGAGACTGGGGTTTTGAATCCACTCATCATAGCTTCACATGCAGGAAATGCCACTTACTAGACGGGAGACCTTTGACATGCTAATTCATTTCAATTTCTTTGCTGGTCAAGTTGAGATCATGCCCCTCATGGATGGCCACCATGAGGAATAAATTAAGTCCTGAAGGTAAAGTACTTAGCATCCTTCCTAGCCATTCGTCAGCAGTTACTTTGAAATAGGTGTTTTGATGCAGTCACTACCCACTTTTGATCCTGCGGTTAGTGGAAGCCGGTTCTGTTCAAGAGCCCAGAGAGAATCGGCAGATGCGATGTCGGGGGGACACTCAGCCGTTCCAGCCTCTGGCCCAAGAAGTACCTCAGTGCAGTCAGAGCTGGCATTTCTCTCCTTTCTGATTCACTAGCAAGCCTCTTACGACTCAGGTGAAAGCAAAGTAGATTTCCCGATTGCCCCCCCTCCCCAGTTAGGGAAAGAAAGCAAAGGCAAATGAGCTGGCTCATGGGTCAGGCCTCTGAAGAATGGTCTGTTGGCCCATTGCAGAACTCAAACCCTTTCCTTTGAAGAGAATAGGGACAGACGGTCTGGATCTTAGACTAATAATCATATTGTCTCCATATGATGTGACGGATGCATGTCACACCTTGCTTTAACCCTTGCAATGCTGTGAAGTGATAAGGACCAGCAATGCTGCAGCACTGGGAAGGGAAACAAAGGTCAGGAAACCTCTGGGTTTGGAGATCAGAGCTGAGACTCCCACACAAATTTTCTATCTCAGACCTGGTCATGTGCCGCTGTTTTCAGCACTTGCTCTCTGTTGTAATCCCCCCCGGAAGTCTAGAAACAGTAACAATTTGCTCCCCGTACCACCTCTCCCCCACCCCAGCACCACAGAGATTTTTGACTCAGTTGGTCTGCGATGGGAGTCAGACATTTGCCTTTTTAAAAAGCACCGCTCCTCTCCTGACAGCGAAAGAACTTTCTATTGTGTGTCAGGGTCAAGGGCTCCTGCTTGTCAGACTGGTCTGTCATTTAAAGCTGGGTGTTTTCTTCTTACAAGTGACCCCCTCTCCTCGTATGTGTCAATATGATTAACTACAATATCTATAAACATCTCAAATGCGAAATTGAGGACCAGCCAAATACGAGGATATTTTAAAACCTTGTCTTGACGTCAAGCATCGAAGATCAAATACACTAGCTTTGTGGTTGCTAGTAAGTGTTCCCAGTGTTTGTCTAGCTCCCAAAAAAAATCATCGTATTTGTCTTTTTGGCATCCAAACCCAGTCCATTCCACAAACCACATTTGCTTCTGATCAAAGGCGATTCTAGGTCACTGGCTGAGTAGGACAGGTCCAGCTAGCTCTGCCTAATCTGATGGTGTCATCCATTCCGAAGAAGGTGGACATAAAATTAAACTGTGTTAGAGGAGTTAAGATGACCAAACTGAATTAAAGACCTGGCCCTTGTAAACTTTTTGCTGTTCTTGTGTTTTGCTCTTAGCCTGCAAACTTTAGAAGGCATGAGATATAGAAAGCGGCCTGAGGAATTGAGGAAAAGTGGACTGGATGTAGCTGCGAAGGACTAATGGCGGTGGGTGAGACTGCCCACAGGAGTTCTCTATGGAAGGGGCTGTAGAGGAAATGGCATGGGATGGGGAGCAAGTTCTCCCCGGCCTTGGTTTTCCTTTGCTATGACCCGGGACACATTAGTCAATCTGTTCAAGCTTTACTTTTAAGACTTCACTAATCTGGAGAAAGTCATACCTGCCTCTCAACATTTTGAGTCTTCGCTTTGAAGACCATGAAGCAGAACCCAATGGGAATTCAGTAAGGAATGGTTATTTATGTTGGTGCATGTCAGGCTTTTAATTGTGTGAGCTCTCTGTGCGCCAAGTACTTCCTGTCAGGGGCGCTTAGGTGGCTCAGTTGGTTAAGCAGCTGCCTTTGGTTCAGGTCCTGATCTCAGGGTCCTGGGATCGAGTCCCAGATCGGGTTCCCTGTTCAATGGGGAGTCTGCTTCTCCCTCTCATGCTCTCTGAGCTTTCAGTCACACTCACCCTCATTAGGGATGAATCTGGAACCATCAGGTTGGTTTGGGATCATCTAAAAAGTTTGGATTTCTTTCGTTTCAAGCAGGTATGCCACCAGTTTCTTTGGAGTGGACCTGAAGGGACAGCAGTGTTTCACAGGTTATAGGTTACTCTCATATAGAGTCCTGGAGCTCTAGTGTGGAGTTTCTCAACCTGGATGTGACTGAGACTTTGGGCCCCTTAGGTTTTTTTGGTGAGGATGGGGGCTATCCTGTGCATTATAAGACAGTGGGCAGCATCACTGGCCTGTCCCCACTAGATGCCAGTAGCATCCCTTCCCAGTTGCGACAACCCAGAATGTCTCGAGGCATTGCTACAGGTCTCCTGGGAAGCCAAGTTTCTCCCACTGGGAGCCACTTTGTAAAGGGGGCTGCATCTTCATCCCTGGGTGGGTGGGGGGGAGTTCTTGTCTTCTTTCCATGACTGTTTGGCTTGGATTTAGGTAGTTCTTCTCTTGAATGATTTCATACTCAGATGTGAGAGTTCAAGGAATGTTGACTAGTATTACATGCTTGTCAGAAACTACACTGAAAGGGAGATTTGATTTAAGGTTAGACTCAGGAGAGAGAGAGGAAGTGTTATGCTTCAGAGGGATAAGCATTCAGGGAGTGGGGCCAATGTGTTTCAATAAGAGACAACAGTTCTGGGAGTGGATCCTTGTCTGTGCTGTCAGTGGTCCTAAGAATTCATCTACTTCTTTGTGCACCTCTGCATTTCCATTGTGATTGAGTGGAGAAATTAACATTGTGGGATGAGCTGAATTAATTAGGATGCACCTGCCAGGAAGGGCGCAGATTATATCAGTCTTGCTCTTTATGTCATACCAGTGGCTAGAAGAATCTCCATCATGAAGTAGGGCTTGCATCAAAATTTGTTTTTTTCCCTTTTTTTAATTTATTTTATTTTATTTCTTTTCAGTGTTCCAAAATTCATTGTTTATGCACCACAGCCAGTGCTCTATGCAAATATTTGTTTAAAAAAATGAATGGACAGGGGCGCCTGGGTGGCTCAGCGGGTTAAGCCGCTGCCTTCGGCTCAGGTCATGATCTCAGGGTCCTGGGATCGAGCCCCGCATCGGGCTCTCTGCTCAGAAGCCTGCTTCTTCCTCTCTTTCTGCCTGCCTCTCTGCCTACTTGTGATCTCTCTCTGTCAAATGAATAAATAAAATCTTAAAAAAAAAAAGAATGGACATACAAATAAATTGCAGGGGATATAAGTAGGTCAGGAGATCTGGGGGAAATTCATGTTCTGCCACCAATTTGTTAAGCGAGTCACTTCACGTTCCTGAACACTATGATCTGAGAAATGGGTGGTTGTATTAAGTGACCTCAGAGGTTTCTTCCAGCTGTGAAGTCTCATGGCTTCTGGCAAGGTCACAGGCAGTATTGGATAATTGCTGCTATTAAAATTTTCTGGTAGATAGAGCTATGGGTGCTTATGGGTAGGGCATGCTGGCCTCATTAGTCAGGGTCTGTTGCACCAAAGGCAGTCAGAGAACTCGGGGCCACAGTTACCCAAAAGAACACGCGCTACAGGTAGGGCTGGAATGCGGAGCAGTTAAAGGCCAGCTGCTAGAGCACATGATCTTTCATTATTTATATTAGCTATTTCTTTCTCAAAAAAAAAAAAAAAGATGAAATAGAGAACATCTAGTACAAAGAGACAATTTAACCAGACTGTGTGGAATCAGGAGGGAATAATCACATACCAATTTAAGAAAATGTCCTAGTCAAATGCAGTTTAAACATGAGAGTTATTTCTTTGCAGGTAGTTTGGAAATAAGTTAGAAACATATTTTCAGGGCATCTTCTAAGATACATCTTGTGATGGAAATAGAGCAGTCCTAAAAGGTGTTATTTGGCTAACCCATGAGTGTTTTGTTAACATTTTTAGAGAGTCCTACCAGAAGAAGAATGTTGGATGAATAATTAATATTGGAAAGTCATCTCCCAGCCTGGAAACTGGAGAGACTACTTCCACAGGATGCCTAATTACCACCCACATAAACTAGTCAGTAAAAGTGACCACAATTTTACACCACTGAAACTTGGAAAGGTAGGATGCAAGTAGATTGAAAAAAAAAAAAAAGAAGAAGAAGAAAAGAAGGAGAAGAAGAAGGAGAAGAAGGAAAAGGAGGAGAAGGAGGAGGAGAGGGAGAAGGAGGAGGAGGAGAGGGAGAGGGAGGAGAAGGAGAAGGAGAAGGAAGAAGAAGAAGGAGAAGTAGCTGCCCATAATCCCACAGCAAATCCGGATGTGAAACCAACATGTTTCAAGTTGCCTACCCATACCGATTTTGCCAGAGTTATGTAGATAATGCTAACGGTAATTTATGGTGGAGGCAAATTTCTTTGGCAATGCTAAGGGTTTTCTGTGGAAAGTTAGAAAAGGCGGAGGCTCCTGAAAATTACCACGAAGTTTAAATTAAGAAAAGTTTGGTTGGGGCACCTGGGTGGCTCAGTGGGTTAAAGCCTCTGCCTTCGGCTTAGGTCATGATCTCAGGGTCCTGGGATCGAGCCCCACATCAGGCTCTCTGCTCAGCCGGGAGCCTGCTTCCCTCTCTCTCTCTCTGCCTGCCTCTCTGCCTACTTGTGATCTCTCTCTCTCTCTCTCTCTCTGTCAAATAAACAAAATCTTAAAAAAAAAAAAAAGAAAAGAAAATTTTGGTTGATTACAGGCACAGAAGATGTGATTATTCACATTGGCTGCTAAGAGCACCAGAATAGACATTATGGCCAGGATTGGCTTCTCTTTTGTAGTGTGGTGCCAGCCAGCCACATGGCCCTCTGGGAGGAGCAGAGAACCCAGTCATGTGCAATGAGGAGTTGGTGAGCAGCAATGTGACTGGGGTAACAGAAAAATGGCTACAGAGTTTTGATGGTGTTGGGGATGGGGGAGCAACAGAGGCCAAGGGTTAAGTTAGCAGGGATTGGGAAATCTAGTACAAGGGTGGCTATTGAGAATAAAGAGACATCGAACCACAGTGCATGGCTCTAAGGTGACCTATTAACTAAGGACATGATGGAGTTTCTGTGAAAAATAAAGCACAGAGATTGAGAAACTTTCAGATTCCAGACACTGAGAAATGGAGAACAAAGAAGATCCTAGAATGGAATATAGGCAAAGACCCCTTAACCAAGCTGTATCACTATCAGGCTGGCCAGGGGCCTTAAGAGACCAGGTTGTGTGGAATCGGGTCCTGTAAACACAGCAGCTGGACTGGAAATAGTCACAGAGGTGCGGAGGTTATTTCATTCAAAATTTGTATGTTCATAAGAAAATCTGCTGTGTTTCTACTGTAAGTACCATGGTAGACTATGAGAATATAAGATTAAATTGGAAATCCGCATTTGTGGGAAGCATGTTGAATCTAGAGTGGGAGACAGAGGCATACATACATGCCACACAGGCTTGCTATGTAACTCTGAGAAGGGGCTACTTGGCTTAACTTGAGACAATCCACAAAGACTTCCTAAAGGAAATGGCACTGAATCTGGGAAGAGGTTGAATAGTAGTGAATAAATAGGAACAGTGCTGTGGTTAAAAACAACATGATAAAAAGAGGCAAAGCTTTGTAGATCAGTGTGCATGTGAGAGTGTGTTGAGGGATGAGGAGACTAAAGTTTGCTTGGTGTTTGGAATTTAAATTCAAGACACAAACTAGCAGAAACATGAGTGAAATATAGGTAGAGGAATACCTGAAAGCCATCAGTATATCATGTTAACAAGAGTGGATTTATCTTATAGTGGCTGATAGGGAAGGCTTATGATCAAGGTCATCCTTCAGATATGGCCTCCAAGGAAAATGGAAGACAATTATAAGATTGAGAAGATTGGAGGCAAAGAGGTCATTTAGGTGGTGGTCATCCAACTCAAACTTGGGCTAAAAGAATAGAAGAAGAGATGAAAATTAGTCAAATATTTAGGAGTGGAATAACCAAGACTATGATTCACTGAATGTGGGTGTTGAGGGACAAGGCTGACTCGACAGTGTCTCTCTGATTTCCGGCTCAGGGATTGTTGGTTCAACTGACTAAAATAGAAATATAGGAGAAGGACAGTAGAAAAGAGAATAGCTGAGATTCTCATAAAATAGCCCAAATATGCCTCAGACAATTGGGTATAGGAGTATAAAACTCAACAGAAAGTTTAAATATGGAAAAAGAGATTTCTGCGTTAGCAGGGGTAAGTGGTAGTTATTTGGGCATAAAGTATTTGTGGGTTTTTTTTTTTTTTTTCAAACTTAAGGACTTCATTCATGTGGATCCCTAATTATCCCATGTTCCACTGGGATCAAGCCTCAAGTCAGGCTCCCTGCTCAGTGGGGAGCCTGCTTATCCCTCACTCTCTGCCACTCCCCCTACTTATCCTTGCTCTTTCTCTTTCTCTATCAAATAAATAAATAAAATCTTAAACAAACAAAAAAATAGAAAGAGATCCTCTAAGCCTGAGAGAAGGATGGAAATGTACATTGGTGTGGAGTAGGTGTACAGAAGACCAGATCCCTAAGACTCAGGACATATTGCCTACCTAAGCCCAAGGCTTATCTAAAATAATAAGACTTCTGGGACACCTGGGTGGCTCAGTGGGTTAAAGCCTCTGCCTTCGGCTCAGGTCATGGTCCCAGGGTCCTGGGATCAAGCCCCGAATTGGGCTCCCTGCTCACTGGGGAGCCTGCTTCCTCCTCTCTCTCTTTGCCTGCCTCTCTGCCTACGTGTGATCTCTGTCTGTCAAACAAATAAATAAAATATTTAAAAAAATAAAATAAAATAATAAGAGTTCCTACTTCTACCCCAAGCAGGCTAAGAAGCATTAAATAACAAATACAGTGGAATATTGCAGGATGAAAGACAAAAAAGAAGGAGAAGGACCCTTTCTGAGGCACAGTGCAAAGGGAGAGTTGGGCATGAGACAGAAATTAAACAGAGAAAAAAACCCTCTGGCAAACTGCCTTAAACACTAGGTGCTACTAGAAGCTGACTTGCAGTGCACTGAAGGTAAACACAACAACGACAGACCCTAAATCCAGCTCAGCTCTTGCCCTAGACTGATTCAAACTCCACCCTAAAGACTAAGCAGAAGGAAACATGAGCCCTTTTCCAAGCATAAATATCTACTTACCTCAGTCTTTGCTGTCCTACACAAAATGTGTGGCTTTCAAGAAAAAATTACAAGGCATACTAAGAAAACAAAACAAACAAACAAAATCCACATAGCACACTGCCAAGACACAACACAGTGAGCAGAACCAGACTCCACTATGACACAGATGTTGGAATGAATCAATGCAATTTAATATAACTATGAAAAGTGATGAAAAGAAAGACAAATGCAGGATTGGATAGATGATTTCAGTAGAGAGATGGAAACTGCAATTAAATGGAAATACTAGAAAGATAAATCATAGTAACAGAGATTTTTTTTTAAAAAAGGGCTGTGACAATATGTTATTTTCCTAGAGCTATCATAACAAAATATCACAAACTGGGTGACTAAAAACATCAGAAATGTATTCTCTTTCCCAGCTTTGCAGGCTAGATGTCAAAATTAAGGTGTCAGAAGGGTTGGTTTCTTCTTGGGGATTCATAGGGAGCCTGTGTTCCATGACTGTCTCCTCGTTTCTGGTGTTTGCTAGCAATCTTCAGTGTTTTTTGGGTTGTGGAAGCATAATTCCCATCTCTTCTGTGTCTTCAGATGGCATTCTCTTTGGATGCCTGTCCCTTTGCCTCTTCTTATAAGCAATCATATTGGACTAAGAGTCCAGCTTACACCAGTATGACCTCATCTTAACTAATTAGATCTGTGACAACAGTACTTCCAAATAAGGTCATATCCTGAGGTTTTGGATAGGATATGAATTTGGGGAAAGGGGGCACTATTCAACCTAGTACAGACAGGCCTGCCAGTAGACTCTACAAAGTCAAAGAAAGAATTAGTGAATGTGAAGATTGGTCAATCAAAGTTTCTAAAGTTGAAACACAAAAAGAAAAGATAGATTAGATAAGATTAGATAGATTAAAAAAAAAAAGAAAGCAGAATTGAGCATGGAAGAACCATGCAACAATTTCAAATTATGAAATATACACATAACTGAAGTCCTAGATGGAGAAGGCAGAGATGTAGGGATAAGAAATAGGTGAGGAAGAGGTGCTGGGGTGGTATTGTCAGTTAAGCATCCTACTCTTGGCTTCAGTTCAGGTCATGATCTCAGAGTCGTGAGATCGAACCCCTCATTGGGCTCCATGCTCAACATTGAGTCTGATAGAGATTATCTCTCCCTTTCCCTCTGCCCCCTCCCACTCATGCTCTCTCTTTCTCTCTAAAATAAATAAATAAATCTTTTTTTTTTTTTAGAGTTAAAAAAGAAAAAAAAAATAATGAAGAATTAATGGCTGAGAATTTCCCAGAATAAATGACAGGCAGCAAAACATGGTTCCATGAAAATCAAAGAACAAGCACATTGAGTTAAACACACACACACACACACACACACGCATGTGCCTACACACATACATCAAACTCTTAGCCATGTCATATTTGAATTAAAGGAAAATATTAAAGACATTCAGAGAAAAATGAGACATTACAAAGAAACATAAGAAGGCAGAAACCAGAAACCATGAAAGGTAGAAGATAAGTGACATCTTCATGATCCTAACAGGCAAAAACAAACCAAGCAGTCAACCCAGAATTCTTTACCCAGATAAAATATCTTTCCCAAATTACAGTCAACACTATGTTTCATGGTAAAAGCAGAACTATACATCACAAATAATGGTTCCTTTTTTTTTTTCCTTTTAAAAAAAGTTTTGGATTTCTTTTCTTTTCTTTCTTTTTTTTTTTTTTTTTTTTTTAAAGTAAGCTCTATTTCCAACCTGGGGCATAAACTTATTACCCTGAGATCAAGATCAAGAGTCATACATTCTACCAACTGAGCCAGGCCAGGTGTCCCTAACAAATAATGGATTTTCCTGTACAGAATCAAGACATATATTTTTTAAAAGTTAAGGCTGCCGAATAACATGGAGGACATTGGGAGGTGGAGCAGAGAAGTGAGATGGGGGAAACTGGAGGGGGAGACAAACCATGAGAGACTGTGGACTCTGAGAAACAAACTGAGGGTTTTAGAGTGAAGGGGCGTAGAGGGATGGGTGAGCCTGGTGGTGGGTATTATGGAGGGCACGTATTGCACAGAGTACTGGGTTGTGGTGCATAAACAGTGAATTTTGGAGCACTGAAAAGAAATAAAATAAAATGGAAAAAAAAAGTTAAGGCTGCTTAAAAAAATGCAAGCCATTTTCTTTAACAAAGTTTGCAACATGAAGATCACTGGAATATCAAATGCCATCGATTTCTACCTTATCTTGCAAGGACTTTCAAGTAGGCACTGGAAACGCAGATGTCTTCCACGGTATCTCAAAGCAAGTTTTCTGTCATCGTGTTCAGGGTCAGCATCATGGGTTACACTTGCTGTCCTTAGACAAGCCCAGTGCTTGATTTTATGCTCTGTTGTTGATGTCTTGAATGCTTAGTGATTCTTTTCATAGGGGGCTCTCATTTTAATGTACACTAGCCCCTGAAAATTAGTTATCCCATCCTCGTCTTGCCCATCACCAAGTGGTCCCCAGTATTCACATGCATGCAACTCCTATTCATGTACATAGAATCCTCATATATCAATTTTGATTCACCACAATGAAATCTGGGAAAAGGACTCCTTATTTGTGTAGTACTCTGTTTCTAGGCCCCATCATGACCTCACCTTGTCTTTTCACTCTCTTAGAACATCCTCAATGACTTGGCTCTCTCCTCAGCTCATTTAATTCATTATATCTGCCTTCTCTTTTGAAACCTGGTACAGTTCCCTGGGGAAGTGGAGAGATCATTTGAGGGATATCATTCTGTCTCAATTCAAAATTACTCCTCCCTTCTGACTTTATTAAAAACCCTATAGCAGGGATGCCTGGGTGGCTCAGTTGGTTGAGCTGCTGCCTTTGGCTCGGGTCATGATCCTGGGGTCCTGGGATCGAGTCCCGCATCGGGCTCCAGTCCCGCATCGGGCTCCTTGCTCGGCGGGGAGCCTGCTTCCTCCTCTCTCTCTGCCTGCCTCTCTGCCTGCTTGTGTGTACTCTCTCTCTCTGACAAATAAATAAAATCTTAAAAAAAAAAAACCCCTATAGCAAATGGTCTTAGTCCTCACTGCATATTAGAATCACCTGGGAGATTTTAAAAATTAATGCCAGGAACAGAGCAATGGAGTTAGGATTTCTGGAAATGGACTAGTTCTTTAACAAACCCAAGTTATTCATACAGCTAGGATTAATAACCATTGTCCCACATCTAGCTTTTATATGCCAACATGCTGTTCTTATGGTACACTGCTTCCTCATCCATTGTTTGACTGTGTGTGTGCACACATATGCATGTGTGCGAGAGAGATTTTGTTAAGATTTTCAGCCTTTGAGGTATATCCAGTCATTTTGCAAATGCATAAAATTGAGACTAACTCCTGTGCCCTGCAGGCACACTCATCATGAGGGCATTTGTGCAATGTGTGAAGTTTCCTTTAGGATCACACTCTGTGACTCTCTCACAGTCATTAGGACATTCCAGCAAAATTAAATACTAGAAGCAATGCTAGTCAACCAGCTGCCTTATAGTCTTCATTTCAAAAGTAATTTAGTCAACTTGGGGAAGTTACTTTATATTTACTTTTATCCTCTTCAGCAAGATGGCAATAAAAGTAGAATTATTGGGTCGCCTGGGTGGGTCCCTCGGTTAAGTGTCTGATGCTTGATTTCAGATCAGGTCATGATCTCAGGGTTGTGAGACTAAACCTTGAGTCAGACTCTGAACTGTGCTTGCAGCCTGCTTAAGATTCTCTCTCTCCCTCTCCTTCTGCCCCTCCTCTGCTTGTGAATACTCCCTCTCTCTGTCAACAAAAAATTAATTTTACAAAAGGAAAATTATTGACTTGACTTCCAGAATCCTCATAAAAAAGACTAAAATTGACTGAAGGGACTAGAAGCATTCTGGAGAGGACATGCAATCATATCTATCTGTCTATATCTATATATATCTTGTATGTGGCTATATATATGTATATAAATATATAGATGATAGATATTCTATATATCTATATATATATTTATCTGTATCTACATCTATATATACTTGTATATTTAGATCTCTATAAAGCCATTTTAGGGTTTATTATAGTGTCAATTTATTTTTTTATTATTTTTTAAAAAGATTTTATTTATTTATTTGACAGACAGAGATCACAAGTAGGCAGAGAGACAGGCAGAGGGAGAGAGAGAGAGGAGGAAGCAGGCTCTCCACTGAGCAGAGAGTCTGATGCGGGACTCGATCCCAGGGCCCTGAGATCATGACCTGAGCTGAAGGCAGAGGCTCAAATCACTGAGCCACCCAGGTGCCCCTATAGTGTCAATTTAAACACTTAAAAGCCAAAGTAGCAGAAATAATATAATAAAAAATTACAAAAGAAGTATCCTGGTAAAATGAACAGAGTTAATATACTTGCTAATAATATACTCGCTAATTTACACTGGGAAAGAAAGACTAATGTAAAGCAACAATACATTGGTAATCCATATGATAACAAATGAGTATTAGAAACATATTTCTTGAGCTTAGCAATTACCTCAGAAATATACTTATTGAGAATCAGCTACATTCCTGGCCATAAGAAGGCAAAGAAAGGAAAGCTCTGCAGGTCCTCTCTCTGCTAGATTTCCTTTTGCCAAGTTAAGGTTATACTCTACCTACGGAATAGGAATGGCAGTAACCGTGTGTCTTCATTCTAAGGACATGGAAATCAGAAGTTAACTTGGTTTGGTTTAATTTAGGGAGAATCATTGTTTTTCAGTTCACCTGCCTTTACTTTTCTTGTGAAAAATATAGAAAAATGAAATGGTCTTTGAAATTGTATCACCTGGATTTATAACCCAAATCCACAGTTTACTAATTCAGAGCAACTACTTAAATGTACTGGTCTTTAGTTTCTCCTTGAGGATAATAGCTTGAAGGACTATAAAAAGTGTTGAATTATATTAAACACAGTGAATATGAAACCTAACATTATACTGGGTCACAGTATCTTCTTAATATACATTAATCCCATTCCACATGCCTTAGTCCTTAAGCAGTGTCCTCAGTTTATTATTCGAAGATGCTCATGTATGGACAAAGAGAATCTGAATTTCAAGTTGTAAGCATTTATTCTGGAAACTTGAAGAGAGTTTGAATATCGAAAGTCAAGCCCATCCCCTGGGAATGGAAAATTATGGTGGAATTGAGAAAGCTCTAATGAGAAATGTGTGGCAGCATAATGGAAATTGGAATGAGTTTAAATCGATATCTCTTAAAATAAGTATTTATTATAAGGATATTATGTTAAATTTAAATTAATCTATATTTATAGGTCTTTATAGTTTTCAAGTGTATTCATAGCCCTTATCTCATTGAATCCTCCTAATATTCTTAAAATAAGAATTAGTATTCTCACTTTGCAGATGGAAAATCTGATCATTAAGGATGTTAATTCAGGTGTCCAAATCACACATTCTATAGATTTGTCTCTTCAATAAATTGGAAAATTGGACAGCTAATATAGAGAAGAATGAAACCTGATGATTCTCTTACATACCGTACACAAAGATAAACTCGATATGGATGAAAGACCTAAATTTGAGACAGGAATCCACAAAAATCCTAGAGGAGAACATAGGCAGTAACCTTTTTTACATCGGCCATAGCAGCTTCTTTCAAAACATGTCTCCAAAGGCAAGGGAAACAAAAGTGAAAATGAACTTTTGGGACTTCATCAAGATCAAAAGCTTCTGCACAGCAAAGGATACAGTCAACAAAACAAAGAGACAACCCACGGAACAGGAGAAGATATTTGCAAATGACACTACAGATAAAGGGCTGGTATCAACTATCTAGAAAGAACTTCTCAAACTCAACACCCCCCCCCAAATAATCAAGTAAATAAATAGGCAGAAGACATGAATAGACACTTCTCCAAAGAAGACATACAAACGGTTAATAGGCACATGAAAAAAATGTTCAACATCATTAGACATCAAGGAAATTAAAATCAAAACCACATTGAGATACCATCTTATACCAGTTTAAATGGAAAAAAATGACAAGATAAGAAACAATAAATGTTGGAGAGTTTGTGGAGAAAGCGGAACCCTCTTTAAAAAAAAAGATTTTATTTATTTATTTAACAGAGATCACAAGTAGGCAGAGAGGCTGGCAGAGAGAGGGGGAAGCAGGGTCCCCACTGAGCAGAGAGCCCGATGTGGGGCTTGACCCCAGAACCCTGGGATCATGATTTGGGCCGAAGGCAGAGGCTTTAACCCACTGAGCCACCCAGGCGCCCCAAAGGGGAACCCTCTTACACTGTTGGTGGGAATGTAAGTTGGCACAGCCACTTTGGAAAACAGTGTAACCTTTCCTCAAAAGTTAAAAATAGAGCTACCCTATGACCCAGCAATTACACTACTGGGTATTTAACCCAAAGACACAGATGTAGTGAAAAGAAGGGCCGCCTCCATCCCAATGTTCATAGCAACAATGACCACAGTTGCCAAACTGCAGAAAGAGCCGAGATGCCTTTCAACAGATGAATGGATAAAGATATGGTCCATATATGCAATGGAATATTACTCTTCCATCAGAAAGGATGAATACCCAATATTTGCATCAACATGGATGGAACAGGAGATTAGTCAAGGACAAACATAAAAGATATTAAAATGGACATTTGGTTATTGGGTGTCCTTTCAGTGAATTTTTGGGTGTTTTTAGTATAGAAATCTCAGCTTTTTATTGACTGAGCCATTTTATAATTCCCTAAATTGTAGGAGATTGAGGAGAACACCAACGATTCTTATCTGCTGAGACAAAAATGAATTTTATCTGGTGGATTCACAATTGATTTCTGCCCTGTGGAAAAGATGATTCAGGTATTACTTATTTTTTTTAAGATTTTATTTATTGTTTGTGAGATAAAGCAAGAGAGAGAGAGAGAGAGGTGAGGGTGAGCAGGGGGAGAAATGGAGGGAGAGGGACAAGCAGACTCCACACTGAGCACTGATCCTCATACAGGGCTTGATACCATGACCCTGAGATCATCAACTGAGCTGAAATCAAGAGTTTGATGCTTAACCAACTGAGCCACCCAGGCACCTCTCAAGGATTACATTTTATTCCTGGTTGATATTGACCCATTTTTCATCTTATTAGGAAATTTATTTCAGCATTCCTAATTGCCTTTGTATCTGGTTCTGATTTTTCTTTTGAACTGGTTTGTAACATAAGTTTCCTCATTAATTAGATAAATAAGACAAAAATGTATATATGTTTATTATAGATTTGTATGATGGTCATAATTTTACCCATTGAGATTATCTTTTAATGGACTTGAGTTCAGGTCTTCTGCTTCCAATGTTCCAAGAACTATTAGTTATGGGAATTCAAAGGAGTTAGACATTTCTTCTTGTCAATTGTCAAATCCACAAAAAAACAGCCAAAACACATTGACAAGACATATTGTACCAAAGGAAAGTGCTCCTTTGAAAACAAAGTGTATTTAAACACATATGCAATTTGGAATGATCTTTATTTATAAATGACATGATTACATCAATAGATAATCTGTAAGAATCTGCAGATAAAGAACTTGCATCAAGCCATTTTAGCATGATCTGTGGATATAATAAATAGAAAACAGAATGGAAAAGGCATTTATAATCTAATCAAACATAGAGAATGCTGAGGAATAAATCTAATGATAGATACAAAAAATATCTACACAGAAAACTGTAAAGCATTAGTGAGAGAAAGAAGACTTAAATAAATACACATGTATTTAGATGACCCAGTAGTTTGTAGATTACAATTCATCCCAAACAGATCAAGTAGAATCGCTAGAAGTGCTTTCTGGAAACCAGCAAACTGATTCCAGAACTTAGTTGGAAATACAAAGGGCCAGTATTAGCCAAGAAGTTCTCAAAGAACAACCAAGCTGGGAAATGCAGAATCCCGGATATTAAGACACATTATAATGCTGTAGTATTTATGAAATGTGGTATTGGCATAAGGTAGGCAAATAGAGTAATAAACATAAAGAAAGAACACATGTGTAGGGCTGTTTATTTAAATTTTATTTTTTTATTTTTTATAAACATATATTTTTATCCCCAGGGGTACAGGTCTGTGAATTGCCAGGTTTACACACTTCACAGCACTCACCATAGCACATACCCTCCCCAATATCCATAACCCCACCCCCCCCTCCCAAAACCCCTCCCCCCATCAACCCTCAGTTTGTTTTGTGAGATTAAGAGTCACTTATGGTTTGTCTCCCTCCCAATCCCATCTTGTTTCATTTATTCTTCTCCTACCCACTTAACGCCCCATGTTGCATCTCCTCTCCCTCATATCAGGGAGATCATATGATAGTTGTCTTTCTCTGATTGACTTATTTCGCTAAGCATGATACCCTCTAGTTCCATCCACGTCGTCACAAATGGCAAGATTTCATTTCTTTTGATGGCTGCATAGTATTCCATTGTGTATATATACCACATCTTCTTTATCCATTCGTCTCTTGATGGACATCTAGGTTCTTTCCATAGTTTGGCTATTGTAGACATTGCTGCTATAAACATTCGGGTGCATGTGCCCCTTCGGATCATTACGTTTGTATCTTTAGGGTAAATACCCAGCAGTGCAATTGCTGGGTCATAGGGCAGTTCCATTTTCAACATTTTGAGGAACCTCCATGCTGTTTTCCAGAGTGGTTGCACCAGCTTGCATTCCCACCAACAGTGTAGGAGGGTTCCTCTTTCTCCGCATCCTCGCCAGCATCTGTCATTTCCTGACTTGTTAATTTTGCCATTCTGACTGGTGTGAGGTGATATCCCATTGTGGTTTTGATTTGTATTTCCCTGATGCCGAGTGATATGGAGCACTTTTTCATGTGTCTGTTGGCCATCTGGATGTCTTCTTTGCAGAAATGTCTGTTCATGTCCTCTGCCCATTTCTTGATTGGATTATTTGTTCTTTGGGTGTTGAGTTTGCTAAGTTCTTTATAGATTTTGGACACTAGCCCTTTATCTGATATGTCATTTGCAAATATCTTCTCCCATTCTGTCAGTTGTGTTTTGGTTTTGTTAACTGTTTCCTTTGCTGTGCAAAAGCTTTTGATCTTGATAAAATCCCAAAAGTTCATTTTTGCCCTTGCTTCCCTTGCCTTTGGTGATGTTCCTAGGAAGATGTTGCTGCGGCTGAGGTCGAAGAGGTTGCTGCCTGTGTTCTCCTCGAGGATTTTGATGGATTCCTTTCTCACATTGAGATCCTTCATCCATTTTGAGTCTATTTTCGTGTGTGGTGTAAGGAAATGATCCAATTTCATTTTTCTGCATGTGGCTGCCAATTTTCCCAACACCATTTATTGAAGAGGCTGTCTTTTTTCCATTGGACATTCTTTCCTGCTTTGTCGAAGATGAGTTGACCATAGAGACGAGGGTCTATTTCTGGGTTCTCTATTCTGTTCCATTGATCTATGTGTCTGTTTTTGTGCCAGTACCATGCTGTCTTGATGATGACAGCTTTGTAATAGAGCTTGAAGTCCGGAATTGTGATGCCACCAACTTTGGCTTTCTTTTTCAATATTCCTTTGGCTATTCGAGGTCTTTTCTGGTTCCATATAAATTTTAGGATTATTTGTTCCATTTCTTTGAAAAAAATGGATGGTACTTTGATAGGAATTGCATTAAATGTGTAGATTGCTTTAGGTAGCATAGACATTTTCACAATATTTATTCTTCCAATCCAGGAGCATGGAACATTTTTCCATTTCTTTGTGTCTTCCTCAAATTCTTTCAAGAATACTTTATAGTTTTCTGTGTATAGATTCTTAGTCTCTTTGGCTAGGTTTATTCCTAGGTATCTTATAGTTTTGGGTGCAATTGTAAATGGGATGGACTCCTTAATTTCTCTTTCTTCTGTCTTGTTGTTGGTGTAGAGAAATGCAACTGATTTCTGTGCATTGATTTTATATCCTGACACTTTACTGAATTCCTGTACAAGTTCTAGCAGTTTTGGAGTGGAGTCTTTTGGGTTTTCCACATAGAGTATCATATCATCTGCAAAGAGTTATAGTTTGACTTCTTCTTTGCCGATTTGGATGCCTTTAATTTCCTTTTGTTGTCTGATTGCTGAGGCTAGGACTTCTAGTACTATGTTGAATAGCAGTGGCGATAATGGACATCCCTGCCGTGTTCCTGACCTTAGCGGAAAAGCTTTCAGTTTTTCTCCATTGAGAATGATATTTGCGGTGGGTTTTTCATAGATGGCTTTGATAATATTGAGGTATGTGCCGTCTATCCCTACACTTTGAAGAGTTTTGATCAGGAAGGGATGCTGTACTTTGCCAAATGCTTTTTCAGCATCTATGGAGAGTATCATATGGTTCTTGTTCTTTCTTTTATTAATGTGTTGTATCACATTGATTTGCGGATGTTGAACCAACCTGCAGCCCTGGAATAAATCCACTTGGTCGTGGTGAATAATCCTTTTAATGTACTGTTGAATCCTATTGGCTAGTATTTTGGCGAGAATTTTTGCATCTGTGTTCATCAAGGATATTGGTCTGTAGTTCTCTTTTTTGATGGGATCCTTGTCTGGTTTTGGGATCAAGGTGATGCTGGCCTCATAAAATGAGTTTGGAAGTTTTCCTTCTATTTCTATTTTTTGGAACAGTTTCAGGAGAATAGGAATTAGTTCTTCTTTAAATGTTTGGTAGAATTCCCCTGGGAAGCCATCTGGCCCTGGGATTTTGTTTGTTTGGAGATTTTTGATGACTGTTTCAATCTTCTTACTGGTTATAGGTCTGTTCAGGCTTTCCATTTCTTTCTGGTTCAGTTGTGGTAGTTTATATGTCTCTAGGAATGCATCCATTTCTTCCAGATTGCCAAATTTGTTGGCATAGAGTTGCTCATAGTATGTTCTTATAATTGTCTGTATTTCTTTGGTGTTCGTTGTGATCTCTCCTCTTTCATTCATGATTTTATTGATTTGGGTCCTTTCTCTTTTCTTTTTGATAAGTCTGGCCAGGGGTTTATCAATCTTATTAATTCTTTCAAAGAACCAGCTCCTAGTTTCGTTGATTTGTTCTATTGTTTCTTTGGTTTCTATTTCATTGATTTCTGCTCTGATCTTTATGATTTCTCTTCTCCTGCTGGGTTTAGGGTTTCTTTCTTGTTCTTTCTCCAGCTCCTTTAGGTGTAGGGTTAGGTTGTGTACCTGAGACCTTTCTTGTTTCTTGACAAAGGCTTGTACCGCTATATATTTTCCTGTCAGGACTGCCTTTGTTGTGTCCCACAGATTCTGAACCGTTGTGTTTTCATTATCATTTGTTTCCATAAATTTTTTCAATTCTTCTTGAATTTCCTGGTTGACCCATTCATTCTTTAGAAGGATGCTGTTTAGTCTCCATGTATTTGGGTTCTTTCCAAATTTCCTCTTGTTATTGAGTTCTAGCTTTAGAGTATTGTGGTCTGAAAATATGCAGGGAATGATCCCAATCTTTTGATACCGGTTGAGACTTGATTTAGGACCAAGAATGTGATCTATTCTGGAGAATGTTCCGTGTGCACTAGAGAAGAATGTGTATTCTGTTGCTTTGGGATGAAATGTTCTGAATATATCTGTGATGTCCATCTGGTCCAGTGTGTCATTTAAGGCCTTGATTTCCTTGTTGATCTTTTGCTTGGATGATCTGTCCATTTCAGTGAGGGGAGTGTTAAAATCCCCTACTATTATTGTATTCTTGTCGATGTGTTTCTTTGATTTTGTTATTAATTGGTTTATATAGTTGGCTGCTCCCACGTTAGGGGCATAGATATTTAAAATTGTTAGATCTTCTTGTTGGACAGTTCCTTTGAGTATGATATAGTGTCCTTCCTCATCTCTTATTATAGTCTTTGGCTTAAAATCTAATTGATCTGATATAAGGATTGCCACTCCTGCTTTCTTCTGATGTCCATTAGCATGGTAAATTCTTTTCCACCCCCTCACTTTAAACCTGGAGGTGTCTTCAGGTTTAAGATGAGTTTCTTGTAGGCAACATATAGATGGGTTTTGTTTTTTTATCCATTCTGATACCCTGTGTCTTTTGATTGG
Source organism: Lutra lutra (assembly GCF_902655055.1). Classification (NCBI taxonomy): domain Eukaryota; kingdom Metazoa; phylum Chordata; class Mammalia; order Carnivora; family Mustelidae; genus Lutra; species Lutra lutra. Next base: position 10,389,871 of record NC_062293.1, on the reverse strand, counting down.
GGCATTTAGCCCATTAACATTCAGGGTAAGTATTGAGAAATATGAATTTAGTGCCATTGTATTGCCTGTAAAGTGACTGTTATTGTATATTGTCTCTGTTTCTTTCTGATCTACTACTTTGAGGGTCTCTCTTTGCTTAGAGGACCCCTTTCAATATTTCCTGTAGAGCTGGTTTGGTATTTGCAAATTCTTTCAGTTTTTGTTTGTCCTGGAAGCTTTTAATCTCTCCTTCTATTTTCAATGATAGCCTAGCTGGATATAGTATTCTTGGCTGCATGTTTTTCTCATTTAGTACTCTGAATATATCATGCCAGCTCTTTCTGGCCTGCCAGGTCTCTGTGGATAAGTCTGCTGCCAATCTAATATTTTTACCATTGTACCTTACAGGCTTCTTTTCCCGGGCTGCTTTCAGGATCTTTTCTTTGTCACTAAGACTTGTCAATTTTACTACTAGGTGACGGGGTGTAGACCTATTCTTATTGAGTTTGAGGGGGGTTCTCTGAACCTCCTGGATTTTGATGCTTGTTCCCTTTGCCATATTGGGGAAATTCTCTCCAATAATTCTCTCCAACATACCTTCTGCTCCCCTCTCTGTTTCCTCTTCTTCTGGAATCCCAATTATTCTAATTTTGTTTCATCTTATGGTGTCACTCATCTCTCGAATTCTCCCCTCGTGGTCCAGTAGCTGTTTGTCCCTCTTTTGCTCAGCTTCTTTATTCTCTGTCATTTGGTCTTCTATATCGCTAATTCTTTCTTCTGCCTCATTTATCTTAGCAGTGAGAGCCTCCATTTTTGATTGCACCTCATTAATAGCTTTTTTGATTTCAACTTGGTTAGATTTTAGTTCTTTTATTTCTCCAGAAAGGGCTTTTATATCTCCCGAGAGGGTTGCTTTAATATCTTCCATGCCTTTTTCAAGCCCGGCTAGAACCTTGAGAATTGTCATTCTGAACTCTATATCTGACATATTACCAATGTCTGTATTGATTAGGTCCCTAGCCTTTGGTACTGCTTCTTGTTCTTTTTTTGTTGTGAATTTTTCCGCCTTGTCATTTTGTCCAGATAAGAGTATATGAAGGAGCAAGTAAAATACTAAAAGGGTGGCAACAACCCCAGGAAAATATGCTTTAGCCCAATCAGAAGAGATCCCAAATCGTGAGGGGGAGAAAGGGGATAAAAAGGGGTTCAGAAAGAAAAAAAAAAGAAACTATTAAAAAAAGAAAGCTGATAAAAAATATAAAAAGGAAAAAAATATATATATTAGATAAACTATTTAAAAAACGTTAAAAAAGAAAACGGTAAAAGTTAAAAAAATTTAGCAGAAGAAGAGAAAAAAAAATTGAAAAAGAAAAAAAAATTACATTAACTTCAAGGCTAAAGAATCATGGGGAGAAAGCAATGAGATCCATGCTTTGCTTTCTTCTCCTCTGGAATTCCACCGCTCTCCTTGGTTTTGAAACTGCACTCCTTGGTAGGTGAACTTGGTCCTGGCTGGGTTTCTCGTTGATCTTCTGGGGGAGGGGCCTGTTGTAGTGATTCTCAAGCATCTTTGCCCCAGGCGGAGTTGCACCGCCCTTACCCGGGGCTGGGCTGAGTAATCCGCTCGGGTTTGCTGGGTTTGCTTTCAGGAGCTTTTGTTCCCTGAGCGCTTTCCGTAGAGTTCCGGAGGATGGGAATGAAGATGGCGGCCTCCCGGTCTCTGGCCCGGAGGAGCCGAGAGCCCAGGGCCCCACTCCTCAGTGTGCCCTCAGAGAACAGCGCCCAATGACTCCCGTCACCCTGGCCTCTGGCTGTGCTCCAAGCTGACAGAACCTGCGACTGGTTCAAGGTAACCCCGAGCTGAGAGTCACTCCTCGGCTCTGTCTCTGTAGCCGGCTTCCCTGTTCTAATACCGGTAAGCTCTGCGACACTCAGACACCCCCGATCCTTCTGTGACCCTGTGGGACCTGAGGCCGCGCTGACCCCACCTGGGCTTCACCCCAGTTAAGCCTCTGGAGCGATGTCCCTCAGTGGAACAGGCTTTTAAAAGTCCTGATTTTGTGCTCCGTTGCTCCGCCGCTCGCCGGGAGCCAGCCCCTCCCCCCGCGGTCTATCTTCCTGTCGCTTTGGATTCACTTCTCCGCCAGTCCTACCTTGCAGAAAGTGGCTGATTTTCTGTTTCTGGAATTGCTGTTCTTCTTCTCTTAAATCTCCCATTGGATTTGTAGGTGTTTGCAATCTTTAGATAAGCTATTTAGCTGATCTCCTGCTACCTGAAGTAGTCTCAGCTGCTACTTCCAGCTGTTTATTTATAACAAAGGTGAGATCAGTGGAGAACACAAAGTGTTATCTTTTCAATAAATGGAGCTAAGTCAATTAGGTGTCTCCAAGATGCTAAACATATTTTTCCTCTGTCTGTTGTCAACTCCTGAAAATATCACTCTAAAATCTGTTGATTAAGGAAACTAGGTTTATTAGCTTTATGTTTGACAAAAGTCAGAGCAAGGTACTTGGGGCTTTGGGACTTGGACCCAAGTGATGAACGTTAGATTTTTCAACGTTGGGAACTGATTGAGATTAGAACAATCCATGCCATGATAATTTAGGGTTGGTGCACAGAGAAAGTCTTAAAATGAGTCTAGAAAAGTGAACTGATGTTTTAGTATGAACTGCTTGCTCAGGTAAGAAATCTATTATCCTGACAGGAGAGATATTTTCCTAGATAAATAAAATATTTGTTTGGAGGAATTGGTTTGTAGGAATTTCTTGGAACAAATAGTCAAGCCAAGTCCCAGGTGGTCTCAGTTCCCTCCTGCTCCCTAATTATGTGGATGCAGTCATTGTTATACCCCCTACCTCACACCACACACAAAAATCAATTCTAGATGGCAAATTTAATAAAGCTTCTATAAGAAGACATAGGAGAATATTTTCATGACCTTTCAGTATGCAAATATTGCTTAAATCAGATACAAAAAGCTAATTAGCCATAAAAATGTAAAAAGGTAGATAATTGACCTACTTTAAATTAAGAACTGTTACTCATTCAAAATAAACCATTGAGAGAGTGAAAAGGCAGAAAAGCAATAGAAAAAAAAAATGGGCAAAAGTTTTGAATAGGAACTTGACAAAGGGGATATCCGAATGCTTATTGAAGCTGTGATAATCATAGCTTATATCTCAATTCCAATTCTCAATGTAGATACCCAGAAGATGTGATACACATATTAACCAAAAACATGTACAATAATTTCTGTTAATAAGGGTCTATTAAAAAAATGGTGGTATATCCATACAATGGAGAGAGAATGAGGATGAACAATCCATCATTTCATTGCAGCAATAGGGAGACTGCTGCAATCACATAAGCAAAAAGAAACCAAACACAAAGGAGAATAGACTGCATCACTCTAATTATATAAAGTTAAAATAAAGTCAAATTTAGTCTATGTTGTTATAAGTTATAGCAATGTTTATCTTCGGTAGTAACTTGAAGGGCGGGCATTCAGAGCTTCTGCAATACTAGAAATTCTCTAAATTGTAATCTGAGTGCAGATTTTGCTTACAGACTACGCTTACAGATTAGGTAGGTCCATTTTGTGAAAATTGAATAGAATTTGTGCTTTCAACTGAATTTACCACAAGGCTGTAAGGAAGAGTGCGAGAAAGAGAGGAAAGGAGGAAGGGAAAGATGGAAGGAAGCGTTGCTTTCTGGGGATCTACAATTGAAGAGTTATGACATGAAAAGCAACATGGAAAAAGAATAGTATAAACTAATTACCTCTCACAATAACCTAAAACAAATTAAAGAACCAGACTGTGAATCTGAAGTGAGTCGAGCCTGTTCACTTCTCCTTCAGTTCTTAGAACTCTCCATGGGAATATTTTTCTTGCTGTCAAGCTTAGTCCTTCATACCTCATTAAAGAAGCATTTACGGCTGGATGGGTGCTATTTCTCTATGCTTGGAGCCAAATTTAGACCTTAATTGACAGTCCAGTCCCCGCTCTCTTTGTTTCCCATGTGCAATTAGAAGGAAAGAGCATCTGCTCTGAAGTTGAAGCTCAGGAATGGGATGTTTGGAGTTCCTGAAGTCATTCTTCACTCTGTGAAACCTAAATTCATTCCACACCCTCCCGACTACACATGTGCTGTGGAACATTTGCAGCAAGGTGGCTCTAACATGGGTTTCAGCTGACATCCTTTCTGCTAGTTCCAGAAATACAAATTAGCCTGTGTTGGCAGAAGATTAGGGACTGCTCTTTTAAGCAGTCTTTCATTCTGTAGTTTTATTTTCCATTCATCTTGCCAAGAGAGTATCTTTTTCCAGAAGTTTCTCTGCTGCTCTCCCTGCCCTCCTCTTCTTTCACTTTAGCTTTTTTTTTTCCCCCCTCTGAGATCCAACCATATCTTCACTGGTGCTGCCTGCAGTTTCTTATCCTCATATACTCTTAACCTGCTGATTTCTTTCATCTCTACCTGTTATTTCTAATTAAAAGTTCTTGGCTAGTAAGTACAAAAGTGTTTATACATTACATGCAACCCATGAAATGGATAGATGACTTGTTTTGTCCAATAAAAATTCACTCACCATCTAGATTTTCTTGAATCTTGTAAGCTTGAGTTGTAGACTCTCAGACCAACTGTTGTTCTTTACCAAATATTGTTTATACACTAACCCTAATGAGAGATTTATTTTCCCTTAAGTCATAGAAGTATCAATAAAAAAAATGCAACCATCTTCTAGTTCCTATGCCTTTTAAATGGAGTCCCTCCAAGGCTATACTGTATTGTATGCCTCTCTTTAGGAAGCCTAACTAAATGCAATAAGCTATTACCCAATGTCCGTGTGTCTAAAAGATGCTCTCTTTTCTTCAGTAGCAGAGTGGGGGGTGGGGGTAGTTACACTACTCACTCTCCATTCCCATTTCCTTCTTGTGATTCTGCCATAGTAACTCTTGATTTATCTTGTTTACAACTTTCGGACTTTGGAAGTCTCTTTATTATCAAAGGCCTTGCCACTTACGCACAGGAAGCATGACGGCACAGCGCTGGGGTCTGTGGTTAACCTGCACTATTTGGATATCTCCAGGGAGGGAGGAAAGGACAGCGGTTGGTTTGAGCTCCGTGGAAATCCTGCCTGGTGACCTGAAACCCAGGCATTGGTTGAGACCTTTTGTGGCATTAGCTCACGCTTCTCTAGCTTTAACTTTAAAAAACACTTTTTTTTTTTTTTAATGAATTTGAAATACCCAACCCTTGCTACTAAGGCATGTTGCTGTTTGGTCCTTTCTTGATACAATGTCTTAAATGTAAGGCTATTCTTGAGCTCAAAATAAGCATCTTCATGAACTCACAGACAAGTTCAGTAACATCTCTCCCCAGATCTTGTTTTATTTCCACTCTGTTGGAAGACAGTAAGGTTTCTATGGAGAAAGATACCTCAAATGAATAACATTTGACAATTTTTCTCTTTCATATTTTACTTCTAGTACCACTTGAACCTAATGCAGTTATAAAGTTAAGAGAACAGTTAGGTTTTGGTGCTTCCAGCTAGAATTAGATGTTCCGGATTTATAGTCTTTATATTTTAAACACCAGTTAGTTATCTATTTTTGTTTTTAATCTGGGCTACTCAATGGCCTAGAAATTCAGGGAACTGATGAGAATTGAAACTTCAATTTCTCTATCAGTCTCTAAATTATCTATTAAGGGTTTCCTATTCATTTCCAGCAGAGAAACCTTCACTGAGATCATGACACTAAGTCTAATATCATTTGTGTTCAATGTCATGAAAATGACCTGCAGGAAAAATATGGTTGTAGTCCATTTTTCTGTGTAGATTCTGTTCTTAGAATATAAAAGAAATAGACATAAAAGAAAAAGGAGGGTGAGGAAGAGGAGAGAAGAAAAGGAGAAGGAGAAGGGGAGGAGGAGGAAGAGGAAGAGAAAAAGGATAAAAACAAAGCCCTAATCATACTTACTCTGCTCTAGTGAAATATTATAATAATCATCCAGGATCTTACCCCTCTTGGAGTGGCTTTGGGAAAACACGGATAGAAATAATCATAAAGCCTTTCTTTAAACAGAAGTGAAGGATTCAAACCTTCAGTAAAAAGAAATAGCTTAAGGGGCACCTGGGTGGCTCAGTCAGTTGAGCCTCTGCCTTCGGCTCAGGTCATGATCTCGGGGTCCTGGGATCGAGTCCCACTTCGGGCTCTCTGCTCTGCAGGGAGCCTGCTTCCTCCTCTCTCTCTCTGCTTGCCTCTCTGCCCACTTGTGATCTCTGTCAAATAAATAAAATCTTAAAAAAAAAAAAAGAAATAGCTTAAGAATAATTAGTCCATTTAAGTGCATGGGCTCAGAGTAGGCTCTGGTTAGAGAAGAGAGCAGAGGAAAATAACTACATAGATTGAGAAGGGCCCACTCCATACCCAGTTGGGTGACCTGTTTCTTGCTAACTTCCATCTTCCAAAGGGACAATGTTCACTTAATGGGAGCCTAGAAATATATACACTGTTACAATTTTGATTAAGATTTTACTTCTAATACACTAAAGTTTTCATGAGAGTTATAGTTTTAACATTAGTATTATAATAATACTTTATGTCTAGTACTTTGACACCACCTAAATGCAATCCTACACAGTACATTGAGTCTAAAAAATGTCAAGAGAGCTAGATAAGAAGGCACAATTATCTATATTTTATATATAGAAGTGTGAAACTCGGATTTTCAGATGTTGTTATTCTTTCATCTCCAAAGGCACATATCTACACAATAAGGGGCTGTGTGTTAGAATTTTAGCATCTTTCCTGTATACCCTGCTCCAGGATTATTAACTTCAGATGTTTTTAAATAAAGTTTTTTCAATGACTTTTTTCAGATATAACCTCCCCCCCCCCCAAAAAAAAACCAAATTCTCTTTAACCTGTTAGTAATCAGGTTCATTTTGTGGAACTAACCAGGAAAAAAACTGAAAGAAAAAAATAACAAAATGTTACCCTCCTTAACTAAATTGATTTAAGACATAACAAGGGAAATGGAAAAAATTGGACTATCCTGACAGATAACTTTGTTTGCCAAACTACAGGCAGATCAGGATTTAAGAAGCTTAGTCTTAAACTCCTGGAAAATAAGAGAATAATTCCAACTGGAAATTTTTTTTAAAATGACTTTCAAAAGTAGGACACTATGGAGCATTGAAATGGTACAGACACAAGTTAATAAGGATACGCCAGTTAATCTGACTCTAGGTACACTTACCAACATATCTACAACCTATTTACATGTGCTGGTAAATACTGCTATTGCCAAGAGCACAAAAACATATTATACAATCAACAGTTTCAAATGGTCTCTTCCAGCTTATGGCTCTTAAAACCCACTGAAATCCATGGGGCTACAGTATAAACACAGATACATAAACATGAATGCATTAAATGTCTTCAACAGTGACCAAAATGTTAAATCGATTTTATGAGAAGTTGGTTTTCCAGCCACTGAGTGGCTGTAAATGTTAAGTGTTTTTACAGGTTGTTACGTTCCCAGCTGCTGAGCTCCTTAAATGTTATCACACGCGCACACATGCATGCGCGCGCGCGCGCGCGCGCACGCACACACACACACACACACACACGGCTTTTCCAGCTGTTAAGCCTCCCTGTACATTTTTTATGAAGTTTTTCCTCATTCTTTTACTTGCTAAATCTATTTATATTTTACTCACAAAAGCAAGTGCAAAATTGTCTTGGCATCCTCCAACTTTTATTTTTATTGTATTTTATTAAACTACAAATAAAAATTCCATCCCCGTTTCAGAGCTTTCCAGAAAGTAGGGGCTCTAGTTATAATGAATCCAAGATGAACATTACGAGTTCATCTCAGAATTTAGATACCACAAAAAGCCCTCTCCTTGTGGTATGCTCAGTGGAAACACTGTTCTTGCGGTGTTTCCATTGGAAATATTGTACTTGTGGTATTTTTCAATGGAAAAACTATTACTGCGGTATTACTGAGGGCTGCAGGAAATGCTGGCTGGAGTCTTGTAATGAGTGGCCAAGGGAAAGACAGAGATGCTGACCAAGGGAGTTAAATTAAGGTAGCAACAGATAGAAGCAAGGTGTTAAAAAGGGATGACAAGGGTACTATGTCATTTCAGAGCCCCAAATTAAGTCCTTGTGGTATTATATATGAGAAAAAGGGGAAATATTTTAAAATTAGGGTTAGTTTTATAAGGGAAAAAAAACAACTAAGATCAAATGGGGATTAGATAAGACTCATACATGATAGTAGAAGGAAAATTACAAAAAGTGAAAATCATGAGCCCTTGAAAGGAGGTGGGGGTGCTTTATAATTCTATCCTTTTATCTGTGCACTAGCTCTAGAAACAAATGCTCAGGGGAAAAGGCAATGAGCGAGAGGTAGACTTTCAAAGGAAAAGACAGAAGAGAGGATTTTCTGAAGGATTTTCCCAATCAGGTTTGGAGCTGGATGGCTGGGATGAAGTAAAGCAGCTTAAAGTCATTATCTAGCTCCCAAGGATTTTCTGGGTCTGGCATGGGCTTAGAGCTTTGCTTTATTACCTAGCACCCCCGGCAGGATTCTCTGTTTCTATTGGGCAGAAGTCTCACCATTTCCCACTTATGCCTGACTTCTTGTCACGTTCGATTTCCTGCCTGGTCATCTTCCTTCCTGGGATACCCTTCACTGATCTAAATTCCTCCCAGGCTTCAAGCCAAGGTCAGCTAACGTCCAACTCATCAAATGAGTGAGTCCCTTCTGCCTCCACCATCCTTCAGGGCTAAACCACTTTTTAAAATGTTAACTTGGAGGTATTTCTCTACATTTCAGCCTTCACTGGTGTTTTGATGGTTTGTGCCCTTATCAGCAATATCAAGGGTAAAGCATCATGCCTTTTATTTCTTTGTGTCCCATGTTACCTACCAAGGTTTTCAGCGCCGAGTCAGTGTTTATTAATTAGTAGCTGCAAACAGGAATGTGATCTCAATTTCCCTGAATCTTCACTGAATGATAATCTTAGCCATGCTGGCACTAGCTGCTACAACAGAGGTACCCCCAAATGGCATTCCCTGACACAGTACCAGCTTATTTATTATTCTTTTCACACCTCTGTGTTGGTGTCTCTTCTCTACATTGTGAATTGGGGATCTGAGCTCCTTTTACCTTGTGGACCATTGGTCTTCAATACATGGCTTTCAAAGTTGCCCAGGGAGTGGTCTCTCTTCCAGGCAGCTGGAAGGGGGAAAAGGGTGATGTGTGCAAGCTGTCTATAGAATTGAACTGAAAGGAGCATCCAAGACTCCTACCCGTATTTTATCTGTTGGAACTTCATCATGTGGTATCATTGGCTGACTTACATCCCCCTAACTTCAAATTCATATGCTGAAGTCTTAACCCCCAGTATCTCAGTGTATGTGGAGATACTTTCTTTAAGGAGGCACTTCAGTCAAAATGAGGTCATTAGGGTAGGCTCTAATCCTGTAAGACTGGTGTCCTTATAAGAAGAGGAAATTTGCACACAGACAAATATAGAGTGAAGACCACGTGAAGACACAGGGAGAAAATAGCCATCTATAAGCCCAAAAGAGGCCTCAGAAGAAACCAACCCTGCTGACCTCTTGATCTTGGATTTTTAGTTCTAGAACTGTGAGAAAAGAAAATTCTGTTGCTTAAGCCACATAGTTGCAGTCCTTAATTATGAAAGCTCCAGTAAATTCATACACATGACCACACCTGTTTGCAAGGGATATTGGGAAATATAGTTTTGCTGTGTGCTAAGGAAGAAAAAGAAATAGGTTTTGCTGAACACAGAACAGCTTCTGCCATGGTACTAGAACCCGGTGGGATGGTAGGGGCCATCTACTCCAATTCTCTTTTCTTTTTTAAAGGTCAAGATAAAGCCCACCAAGTGAACTGACCTGTTCAAGAATCTGGATGTTTAGTGACTCCCTTCACTGATTAGTTCATTGTCATCTATTTAATTGGATTTCAAAAATTTGCTAATCACTATTTGCCACTGATGTTCCACAACGTCTACTAACAATCGATGACCCCTAGACCAGCTATGTAATTTGCTGGGGCAGTACAAAATAAAAATGTTAAAAAAAATTTTCTTGAGGATTTATTTATTGGAGAGAGAGTAAGATAGGGTGTGCTAAAACAGGGGCAGAGGCAGAGGGAGAGAGAGAGAATCTGAAGCAGACTCTCCACTGAGCATGGACCCTGACCTGGGCTCAATCCCAGGACCCTGACATCAGGACTTGAGCCAAAATCAAGAGCCAGGCACTTAACTGACTGAGCCACCCAGATGTCCCTAAAAAAATTTAAAAAGGGGTGCCTGGGTGGCTCAGCTGGTTAAGCATCCAACTCTTGACTTTGCTCAGGTCATGATCTCATGACCATGAGATCCAGCTCTGCATCAGCCTCCATGCTGGGTGTCAGTCTGCTTGGGGTTCTCTCTCTCCTTCTCCCTCTGCCCCTACTACTGTGCCCCTGACCCCTGCTTGTGCACTTTCTCAAAAAATTTTTATTTTTTAAAAATTACTAAGAATTTAAGGCAGGTGACTGGACCAAAGCAAGCAAGATCCTTCTGACTGCGACGCAAGTGACTCCACAGGTTGAGCGCCCATGAAGCTGGCCTTGGTGCCATCCACAGCATGAAGGACACACCTATTTTCCAAATACTAGGGTTATTTATGGTTGAAGTGGATGTTACAAAAGAGAGAGAAATCTTAAGAGCTGGACCCCCCCGACCACACACCCCAAATTGAGTACAGTGGTGTACCCCCTAAAACATTGATTTGTGAAAGCAGATCGACTTTCTGTTATCCAGCTGCTTCTGTTAGAATCTTAGTTGGGGGGAGGGGCGTGTTGTTTTTATTATTTTAGCCTGTGGAGATTCAGATGAAATTTATGAGGGTTGGGGCATAGGTAAGATGCATTTTCAAATGCCCCTCAGTGTGATTCTGTTCCCCACCTAGGTTTGGGCACCACAGGTTACATTTTGAAATCTTGTGGGTCTGTTAACTTGAAGCTACTTAATATCCTCCATTTTCTTCCACTTCCCTTGTTCAAGGGAGGATTTTATTTGTAGAAGATATTTCTTTAGATGAGATTTGAGAATGTGAGTAAAGGCCAGGCCAGAAGAGAAAGGTCTGACCATGTGACAAAATTAGTTATTTGGAATCTATCTCAGTTGTCCTTAACTTCCTTCAGAGGTGATCACCTGTGACTCTATCCAGGAATTATCATCTCGTTGTTCTATCCGCACTTTGTTCCATCAAAACTATTCCCAAGGAGGAATCTAATAAGTGTGTTTATATTAAAACATAAAAGGCACATACGAATGAACATACCAACTCCTTACAAGATCTTTTCATTTGAAGAGATAAGAAGATTTAGGCCAAAGTAATGAATCTCTAATTGCAGAATCTCAGGCATTGATGAAATTTTGATAGGCCAGGGATATATATCATACAGTTTTTTATTTGTTCATTCATTGACTTGTTTATATTTTCAAGGTATATTTAATAAAAGAAAAGTTATTTCATCGTTAAGTAATACTTTTATTTAAGAAAATCATATTTTAAGGATAAATATACATTTTAAAAAATTATTAAAAGAAGATATGGAAAGTCTTATAAATATATGATAGAGAGCACTAGGAAGACCATGTTGCATTTCGTCTAAATGCAACAAAAAAAGGTACATCAGGTAGGCTTGGGGTTTTTTTTTTAAATCATTTTTTTTAATTTATTTTCAACATAACAGTATTCATTGTTTTTGTACCACACCCAGTGCACCATGCAATCCGTGCCCTCTCTAATACCCACCACCTGGTTCCCCCAACCTCCCAACCCCCCACCTCTTCAAACCCTTCAGATTGTTTTTCAGAGTCCATAGTCTCTCATTGTTCACCTCCCCTTCCAATTTCCCGCAACTCCCTTCTCCTAACTCCCCATGTCCTCCATGCTATTTGTTATGTTCCACAAATAAGTGAAACCATACGATAATTGACTCTCTCTGCTTGCCTTATTTCACTCAGCTTGGTTTGAACTGAATCCTAGGGCAGCATGATGTAAGTTAAAGATTATAGACTTTGGTACGGGACAGGAATATCTGCCGTTTGCTTATCAAATTTGGGGAAGTGACTAGTTTAGTGGTTAAGGGTATGGAGTCTAGAGTCAGATTGCTGGGTTTTTAATCCCAGCTTCATCACCAGCTGTATCACTTTGGACAACAAGTGTAACATCTCTGTCCCTTATTTCTTCAATTATGAAATGAGGATTAAAAAGAAATAGACCCTGGTACATGGATTTTCTGAGTGGATTAATGAGCCATACAGGCAAAGGTCAGACAACAGTTCAGGAAGCATTCTTACTGAACCTCATTGTGCCTCCGCTTATCCTTGGTGAGATGGGAAGGACCGTACCAGCCTCTGGGACTGAGCTGAGGACCAATCTGAAGATTATGTGTAAAACATCCAGCCAGGGCCCTTCAGCTAGTGATGTGGGCTCTAAGAACATTGTTCCTGCCTTTCTTCTCTCATTGATTCAAAAGACGTCAATGTGGACCTACTCTGTGTTGATTGCTTTTACCTTTATGTCAGTTAATTTAACTTTACACAGATTAGGATTTGAGTGGTTGATTTTTAAGTGAGCATAGAACACATATTTAGTGTTTTCAAATTTTATAATGACCTATTTTGTTTTTCCTTTTCATGACTAGGATCACATTAAACAATTCAAATTAGGGTGTGTGAATCAGCAAACTATGATTAAAATACATATAAATATTTCCTCTCTAATTAGCATCCTTTGCAGTTTTTTGCTAAATGATAGGCTGACCCTTAAAAAAATGTAATTGTTCCAAGTGAACTGCTGCAAAAAATTCTACAGTTCTCTTTACTCTGACTTCCTCAGAATTATTTTTAGCATTATTATTTTTGTCCCACTTCACCTAAAATATATTTTTAGATGGTTTAATGAGATGCATAAAACAAAACAGAATTAAAAATAAAATTAAAAAAGGGGAGCCTGAGTGGCTCAGTCATTAAGCATCTGCCTTTGGCTCAGGTCATGATCCCAGGGTCCTGGGATCGAGCCCTGCATCACGCTCTCTCCCTTTCCCTCTGTTTCTCTCCCTGATTGTTTTCTCTCTCTCACTGTCTGTCTCTCTGTCAAATAAATAAATAAATACATGAATACATACATAAATAAAATCTTTTAAAAAATAAGATAGAATAAAAAAGAAAGAGTAGATGAAGAGAAAAAAAGTGGCAAAGTGAGGAAAAAGGTAATTTATAGTACCTTTATAGTACCTTTTTCTATAAAGTACCTATATAGTACCTTTTACTATAAAGTACCTATAGTACTTTATATTACCTTTATAGTACCTAGTACCTCTATAGCACCTTTATAGATCATCAAATTTATACTATAAATTTGTAAGTGAGTAACTCAAAGTATAATATGGCTAGAGGTGGGCCACAAAAATTGGTTCTGGTCATCCCAGTAAATAGACCAAAAAGGGAAAAATGATCAGGTATGACATTCATAGGGCTTATCAGATAAAAACTAGCATGTCAAAAAACCACTTTTTAATTTTTTTATTTTTTCAGCATAACAGTATTCATTATTTTTGCACCACACCCAGTGCTCCATGCAATCCGTGCCCTCTACAATACCCACCACCTGGTGCCCCCAACCTCCCACCCCCCACCCCTTCAAAATTCTCAGATCGCAAAAAACCACTTTTTAAAAAAGATTTATTTATTTTTTATTTTAGAGAGAGACAGAGTGAGCGTGCACAGGCGAGCTGGGGGAGGGGTGGAGGGAGAGAATCTTCAAGCAGAATCCCTGCTGAGCTGGGAGCCCCACCTGGGGCTGGATCCCATGACCCTGAGATCATGATCTGAGCTGAAACGAAGAGTCAGACACTCAAATGACTGAGCCACCTAAGCTCCCCTCAAAAAAACACTTTTTTTTTAAGATTTATTTATTTATTTGACAGACAGAGATCACAGGTAGGCAGAGAGGCAGCCAGAGAGAGAGGAAGGGAAGCAGGCTCCCTGCCGAGCAGAGAGCCCCACATGGGGCTCGATCCCAGGACCCTGAGATTATGACCTGAGCCGAAGGCAGAGGCTTTAACCCACTGAGCCACCCAGGTGCCCCCCAGAAAATACTTTTAATCAGTCTTTTAACTGTCTTACTCTTTTCCAAACTCCCTTTCTGTATGCAGTCCTTTTAACTTATGTTTACGTATCTTTATCCATTATCAAACCATGAGATCTGTGAAGACAGAGGCCTTAGAGTATCAATTTTTGTAGAACACTGTAGCTTACATATGGTAGAATGTTCATAAAATGTTTGCACAGTGAGTTAATAAACTTCAAGATGTATGTCAAAAGAAGTTCATTTGAATGAAATCCTCACTTTCAAAGAAAACTGACTGGGACAGCAGGAAGCCTGGTAAGTTATAAGTGGATCTCCCTGTGTGTCTAGAAATAAAGACTTTGGTGATTTATTATCATAAATCCTTCACAGGAAGGGATAAGAATAGCAGTGTTGAAGATAATAGCTTGCCAAGAAAGGAGAATTTATTGAATCCAAATTCCTCATTCCAAAGATCAATCAACATTGAAATCTCAGTAGACTCAATAATCTGACTTCACTGAGCAAATGGTCTTTGTTTGTTTTAAAACCAATGATTTAAGAAAAAATAATAAATAAAACAAATGATTATATTTAAGTTACCAGTTCCCTATTAACTTAAGGGTCTTTAAGTATATTTCCAACAATTTATAGACCTCCCTAGCATTTATTATTGTATACAAAGTTTAGAACTACCTAATAAAATTACTGTATTTATAATACTGCAGGCAGTATAATTTTGGTCCTTAGTTCCGGAACTCTATGTAATGGTTATCAGAGTTGGAACTACCTTGAGCCCAAACTCCTTTTCATTCATATATGCATTCAGCAAGCACTTACTGTGTGCTCACAGTGTGCCAGGCAGGCACTGTGGGTGACAAAGATATATGGTATCATCAATCAGGGAGGTTGCAGTTGAAGAGAGGAAACAACCATGGCACACTGGTGATAAGGGCTATGGAGCGGTATGGAGTACACCAAGAGCCAGATGGTGTAAGAGGAGAAGGTTTAACTTCTTGGATTAATCTAGGGAAATGCAATGAATGAGGTGGCATTGGATCTGGTCTTAAAGACGACAAAAGATTGGGGTTCTTATTAAAGGGTACATGTGAACAAAAATGTGGAGGAAGAAAATGCAAAATTATTGGGAGGATGGAATTTAGGCTGAAGGATCTTAAACTCAAATGAAGGAATTCGGATTCCACTATGCAGACCATTGTCAGAGGGGAGGGGGAAAGGAAGAGAAGAGGGCATGAAAATCTTGATGGAGAACAATAACAGAATCAATGTAACAATGTGAGAATTAAATAATGGCGGTATCCAGGAAGCTCCATGCTCCATCAATATCTTTAAATACATTCAGCAGAACAATGCCAACCAGGGGTTGAAATACATGGCCCATAATAGGCAAAACACAGAGACAAAAAGTAGATTAGTGGTGGTCAGGAATGGGAGGAGAGGGTATGGAAGTGACTGCTAATGGGTATGGGGTTGCCTTCTGTGGTGATGAGAAAGTTCTGGATTTAGACAGTGCTGATGGTGGCACAACTTCCTAAATGTACTAAACACCCCTGAATTGTCTGTTTGGAAATGATGTATTTTATGGTATATGGATTACATCTCAATTAAAAAAAATAACTTTAATGAAGCCATATATCTACCATAGTTTTGAAACAGCTCTATCTTAACCTTTTTCATATGTATTTAGATATTATTTGTTCATTAGTCCTCCCTGTTTTTGCCCACATTTTGCTTCAGGATCTCAGAACCTGTTCTGCATTGTATATCCTCTTCAGATCAACCATCTTGTGTTTTATCGTGGCTTGAACAGTGGACTTGCTTCAGCGTACCACTGAAGATCTTGTTGACTCCACTGTGGAGGGCAAGATCTCTGTTCTGGCAGGAGACCCTGCCCCCTGACACTCTCCCTACCTGGATCCAAAGATCTTGGGCTTAACCTAGGAGGCAGTAGGAGTAGAAATGGAAGACAGGAGGAAAAGCAAAGATCATGTGCAAAAATGGACAGAGAGCGATTCCAGACTCTATTTCTGGCATGAAGTCAGAGCAGCAAAATTGCAGTCATATTTTGAGTACCAACTGGCAGGACTTACCATCCAGTTCCCTGGAATTTATCCTGAAAAATTATGTATTACGATAACGCGCTTTGTGTGGTACCTGGCATATAGTAAATGTTTGATAAATGATAATGATTTTTGCTAGGATTTTGTGTTTGTGTTTTGTTTTTACTTCTTCCCAGGAGACTCTTGATTCCAAGCCAGTTCATTAGTCATTACCGTTATCATCTCTGAGAGATAGGAATTAGTATCCTCATTTTACAATTAAAACTACTGAAAGATGAGCAGTGTTAAAATGACTTGCCCTAGGTCACAGTTAAACATAAGTTACTGAGTCTTGGACTGTGGTTTTGTACAAGGAGCAAATCTAGTTAGCCGGAGATAGAAGCTGGAGATGATGGACAGTGACAGAATCTAGGGAAGCAAAATGGAGATGAGAATTTCCAGGTAGATGTGGAGGCAATGAGAGTGCCAGGAAAAGCAAGGTCAAGTGAGGAAATCTCTGCAAAAACAAGATGGATAGGAACATGAGCAAAGCCTAGCTTTAGGGATTTGAATTGGCAAGACGGAGCCCACAAACCAGCCCAGCAATAAGGGCAGGGCACCATCTCCAGATGCCAATGCCTTGGAGCTTGGATGAGGGGAGATGAGAAACTCTGGGAACCTAAGCAACAAGGAACAATGGGGTCAAGTAGTGCAAATCTCAGAGCAAGAGTATTTATGAAAGTCTTTTTTTTACCTGTTGCCATTGGAATTGTCGGGTAGCTTCATCATGAGGCGTGAAGAAGCAGAAAGGTTATTTGGAATCAGGCTCATTGGCAGGATGAGGACTCTTATATATGGAACTGTTGACTTTCACAGAAGAATAGCCTGCAGATAATGGAGGATTACCATAACCCTGTCGCTCCCCAAACAACCAGCTGCTATTTTGTCCTTAAAACTAGTCCTCCCTTGTGATAAATCCCAGTGTCACCCATTCTTTTGATAATTATCATTTGTTATATAATATTATGGAGTATCTTTTTATATATCTATACTATCTGCCCAGAGATAGACTTTGGACTGTAAACTCTTGCCAAGGTAGATGTTCGCCATATTGTTTCTGGAGTTTCTTATGGATGCTGCTTAAAATACTGCACTCATTTATCACACATATGACTGACTGAATGCTCGCATCAAACACAGAAATGACTCCCCAACATGGGTCGTGTTGGAGCCTATGAGTTCCAAGTTGGGTTCTCTGGAAAAAAGAGGGGTCAGGATGTTTATTAAGGTATGCCCTTGGGATCAATACCTATGGAGGGAGGAGAAGAAGGCAGACTGGGGAGGGGGAAATGTTGAGCTACAGTGGACTCCCCAAAATAGCCTTTTGGATCTCTTAGGATCCTCTTGATCCTAAGAGTTCCTCTTAGGAACTCTTGATTTAGAGTTACCCTTTGGAGTTCTCTCAAGTTGGGTGGTTGTGGATAGGCCCATACACTTCCTCATCGATCAGTTACTGGATGTAGGCCACCGAGGAATGGATGTGATTTTAGATGAGGGAGCTATTTGTCCTGAGGCAATCCTTGAAGGGCTCATGGTTTATGGCCATCATCTGGCAGAACCCTCAGGAGCCCAGGGCTCACTCACACTAAGTAACTCCAAGTCGATGGGAATTTGTGTTTTAAAGGTGGGAGTTACCCACTCCCCACCCCCAAGGCCCCATCTGCTGGCCTGGCTCCTACTTCTTGGTGACCCCATCCCCATAATACGGTGGGGGTGGGGTCATGATATGGTTTTTACTTATGATATGGTTTTTACTTATGTGGATTTAATAAAAACTTCACCAGTTAAAAAATAATAATAAAGGTGAATGTTATCCCTATCCCCTACTTTGGATTACCTTTCTGAGTCCAGAGACAAGATGTCGATGCCCACAGCTATACTCATTACTTCTTGGTGGAGTTCAATTAAATTGAATTTGTTACAGCCATTTGAGAATGTGCTGTCAGCAACTACAAAAGAAACAGTTTTTAAAAAGTAGAGCACCGCTTTTGCCATCGTATTAGGACACTTCCAGGGTAAGTCCCCAAGATGCTACACAGTCTGAAGAAACACCCTGTAAAATGGCATCATACTCAATTTTGATGTTTGCTGTCCTTTTCTAAGAGAGCTTCGACAACGTTCAGGACCCAAAACACAGCCATCCAAAACCAGGGAGGGAGGCTGTCACCTTCTTGCAGAGATGTAACTGGCTTAAGTGAAGCCCAAAGTGATGAAACTGGGAGATGGACTTACCCAATAAAAGCTAATGAAAGGAAACCCAGGTTTCCCAGGGCAGGTGCTTGGCATGTCTCGGGGAATAGGTGCAGATGTTCAGCGAGGGGAGCGATCCTCCCTCGGTGCCTGTGGAAATCAGCAGATAGCAAGCGCACCTCCTGCTCAGCGAGCCCCCTCTGCCAGGCACAGTGGCACAGCTGTGAGACACTCCTTCCGGCAGGCTGCTCTGAGCTTTGCCTGTCTTCAGGGACGGCCCCTCCCAAGCAAGGCAAGTTCAACTGGGTTCCTTGGCAGCTGAAGTCTACACGGACCCTGCAGGGAGCGGTGGAGAAAAGTGAGTTTGACATGCTTGGAAATATTTAGATCTGGGATGTAAACTGCAAGGAAAATATTTACTCTGTTTGTTTTAATACCACAGAGGTCTGGATCCAGGGAATCTTCAGAGACGTACAGAAGGCTCCTGCCAAGGCCCCAATTTAACAATTTGGTCAGTGACAAAGGGCATCCTGTTTAACTAGTCTGAATTTAAATAGCATGTTTCCAATCAATGTATTAATGTGTCTGTCCCATCCATTTACAAAGCTGTTTCCTTTAACCCGTGAATTTTGGGTTTGGTTGTTAATCTGGACAGAAGCAAAGGGCTTTCCTTTGGTAGGAAGTTAGCAAGTAGGTCAACAAGAGCAGAAGGGGGCTGTTGCCCGAGCCTCGGTTGTCGCTACAGCCTGCCATAAAAACGTGGCCATTCAGAGCGACCGGACCTACCTGCCTCCTCATGCCCACTGCCCTCGGTGAAAAATCTCTTATGTCTTGTTGCCTGGGGGCTCGGGGATCCTGCAGAGAGTGTAGAACTATCTAATCCTATTCCTGGTCAGTGAGTTCTAACCAGGAATAGGGATAAAAGGGAAGCCTGGGTTAATGTGATTAGAAAGTTGCATATTTCATCTTTGTCTTCCGTGGAGACCTCCTGCGTTGGAGGTAGAGCATTTGGGACCCATGCTGGCTTCCTTCTAGCTTTCTGTTCATGTCGGCCTGTAGCAGATACTTACTGTAAAGGGATGTGTGAACCACACATATATGTATATATCGGGAGGAGAAACATACAAGACATGAGATTGACATCAGAATGGTCCCCACAAGACAGTGCAAGAGATTAACTGGGATTTCTTTCTGCCTTCAGACAGCATACCAGCCAGAGAAAATTTTGATTGCTTTTCAACTTTCAGGAAAGCAGATTTTGTGATTTCTTACAGTGTTGTCTAATTGTCCCCCTGCCCCTTTAGCAATTTTTCTTTGAATTAAACCCTTTTGCTTTGTGGCCAAACCAATTCCTCCCACATTATCAATGTGGAGAAGAAACAGATTCTTCTCAATCATTGGCCCCAGTTGTATTTCTATGCTCTTTTAATAGTTGAGAAACAGAATTCCTTCAGAATTTGATGACCATCAACTAAACAGAGAAGACTCGACTCTTCCATCTGGTGATGGAGATATTGTCCTCCGGTTTCTTTTCAGAATTCTTAACCTTTCTCCATCCTTCCTGACTTCTGCTCCACATCTGTGGGGTTCCAACTCCATCTGATGTCTGCTGATGAAACTTCAAATATTTAAGATCCTCTGGTCAGTTTCTCCCTGAGTCAAAAAAGAAAGTTATCCCACGTCTCCAAACCACTTCACAATTAAGTGGAGAAAGTGTAATTCCCAAGTGGTTATTCTGACATAACCACTGTTTTCATTTTCCTTGTCTGTGGCACATTAGTCATAGGAACCACTACAATGGGAAAGATTCAAACATGAAACAATTTATATTTACTAATGAACTAATTCGCATGAGAGCCATTGGAGAAATACTCATTTGATACATAGCAGCTTAGAACAAAGAGGGATTGGAAAGTTAATTAGCCTGACTGATTCCTTTCATTTTGGGGAAAGAATCCCAAGCTGGAGTGGTCAAGTTAATTTTTTTTTTTTTGAGTCTGATACTAGTATCTGGTATAGCTTAGAGCTCAGTTCCGCATTTTCGTCACTTTCTTACTCTTTAATGGTCATCTGAAATCAGGAAAAGGAACTTTGGGAAGTGACCTAGGAAAACTCCATATAGTCATTCTATGGGTCAAAATAATAATTCTCTCACTCTCCATAGTCCACTGAAATTCATCTGGTAGAGAGTTATGCATTAACAGTCAGACTTTGTTCACCTCTAAGGTTCAAATCTTTCTGGGAGGTATCCATAAATATGAGCTTTTTAGGCTCTTATATATAGTATGCATGAACAATCTGAGAGTAGCTTTGGATAGGGTGATGGGAGGAGACACGAGGAATTTTTTTAGTGTCCTCTAATTCAAAGCTAATAACATAATGTTAGTGACTGTGCATGATTTTTCTACTGGTGCTGTAGCAAATTACCACAAACTTAGATAACACAAATGTATTATCTTACAGGTCTGTAGGTTAGCAATCTGAAACGGGTTTCACTGGGCTAACATCAAGATACTGTCATGGCTGCGATCCCTTCTAGAAGCTCTAGGGGAGAATCCATTTCCTTGCTTCTTTCCAGATTCTAGAAGCCACTCCCATCCCTTGGTTTGTATCCCTTCTTCCAACTTCAAAGCCAGCAGGAGGGAGTCAGCCTCTAACATTGGATCACTCTGCCTTCTTTTCCTGTCCCTTCCACATTTAAGGACTCCTGTGATTATATTAGGCCCACCCATGGAATCCAGAATCATCTCCCTGTTTAAGGTCAGTTGACAAGTAACCCAGATTCCATCCAGATCCTTAATTTCCCTCTGCCATATTCTAATATATCCATCAGTTCCAGAATGTCTTTGTAGGGCATCATCGCCCTGGTGGGTCACTCATCCAAGTGACCAGTCAGGGAGCCAGTGCTTCTTCCATTTTCTGGGTCTTGTGCCCCCCACCCCATTGGGTTTCATGGTCTTCTCCATTCAGTTAATAGGTGGGGAAGGAGAGAGAGGCTCTTGTGTATGCCATTTTATGGGTTGGTCCTGGAAATGGTGAACATTATTTCCACCCATATTCCTTTGGCAACTCTCCATTAGGTGGCTACACCCAGGCTGTTGTTCTTATCTATGTGACTGAGAAAGAAAGGAAATGTATCCGATGACAAGATAACCAAACTCTGCCCAGTCCAGCCCTGGTCACCCAGCATTCATTTCGTCCTCCTACTATACATGGAAGACATTTGTCCTTACTGAAGGAAGAAGATGCAAGGTAACCACTCACTGCATCAAGCTCAAGTCCAAATCCTTGGGTGATGTTCAGACCTCTAAATCAGGACCAAAGGAGAATCCTTGAACTTACCAACTATCTTACTCACACACACAGTATCCAGTGGTGATATATATATATATACCATATATATAAAACCATATCTTAAACTCTTGTTTGGAAACAAAACAAAACATGAAAAAAAAAAACCCAGTGAGAAATGTGTAGCTATCACCAGTCCACAGCAATTCTAGACACATATTCATCCTTCTAGACACATATTATGAAAGGCCTACTCTTTGGGTAGGGAAAGGTCTTCCTTTAGTCCAGAACTGTGCTCTGTGGTACCTCCCTTGTCTTCTTGATGGCTCCTGTCCCAGGTTCCTGCCCCAGGAGCTCCTTCTTCACCCACTATCTGCCAGGGCCTGAATGAAGTAGGTCTTGGGGCCTATACTTGGCCTGGTGAAAGTCAGGGGATGTAGCACTAATCCTAAAGCTCAAAAAGTCAGTCTTTTTAGTCCAGGTCATAGTGCCTTTAGTGATACTCTCTAATCCAAAATTCCTGCATCCTTTAACCCTTTGTTTTCAGACCTTTCCAAATGCTAATAACTGCATCTGAAATTTCTTCATAGCTATTTCCTCAAGTCTGCTTTATTCATTTGTTTCCTCTTCCCTCCCTCTAAGCAGTTCTCCGCGTCCTCCAAGCTATGGGAAAGAATATGTTTGAAGGTCATACCCTTGATCTGATCTTCATCTCATGGCTATACATCTGTGTGTGTTTCCTAAGAATCTTGCTGTACTTTTGTCATTCAGAGCCTTTTTCAGTTTATCTCTATTAGCTGATTTTCCAGCCCTAAAAGTTGGTGATTTCTGCCTACCTATCCACTTTGATTTCTGCTTCAAAACCAGCTAGTTTTTATCTGTCCTTAAACACTTTCTTGTTATACATTGCTAAGAGTAGACAATAGTAGAAAATGGACCCTGTTACTCTCATTCTTTTCAATCTTCTGTGTAAGAACTACAAGCTTAATAGGTGCATGAGGTCCAGACTGCCCTTCTACTTACTTAGTTCTACCCTATGTTTTGGTAATGGAAACAGAAGGAATACTGTGGGATACTGTGAACTGGTCCTCTGACTTTCCACCTTCATCTATTGGTCCCTCTCCTTTTTGCTGACTGACCTGTAAGCCAATGATGAATTTCAGGTGTATACCAGGTTCACTCCAAAAGGCCAATTTCAGAATTAGTTCAGGTAACATTAGGTACCACAAGAAACAAACCTTGTAATCTCAGATCTTTAGCCCTATGATGATCTATTTCTAGCTCATATCATGGCCCGTCAGTGGCTACCTCTGGTCAGGCAGTTTGGCATGTGATCACTCAATGCCTCAAGTTCCTCCCATATTGTAAATCTACCTTATTATAGATTCTCAGACCCTTCTCATCTCAGGAACGTTGGGGAAAAGAGAACAGGGTTCACTTGTGGGATTTTGTTGTACACTGAACTGGAAAAAGGTGGACATCACTTTTACCCACATTTTAGTGGTCAGAATTAAGTCCTATGGCCACATCTGACTGCAAAGGGTGATAGAAAATATATTCCTGCTGTGTCTTTCCAGTGGGGAAAGGTAATGGGTTTGGTGCATATATGCAGTCTCTGTCACAGCAAAGAACACAGATTTGAGTCCATGAGTACACCAAAAGTCAGCCGAACTATGTTAGCTAGCATTGCTTAGGGCTTTATGAAGCCCTAACTATAACTATTGATAGTTATTGAACATTTACCAGCAAAAACACTGTTGATAGCATGACCTTGATATGCAAATGATTTAAAAATCTTGAGGTGTTTCAAGTATCATAGATGAGTTTATAATTTATTACAAGTAAATTATTGGTACTCACCAAATATCAGATATTGGGTTAGGTGTCAGGCAGATGGAGATCAAAGGATAAATTATTGTCTTCAAAAAGCTCTCTATATTCTGGGTGAGACAAGCATGTACACATGTAATTAAAATACTCTTTTTTCTATAATAAGGTTATAAATGTGCTATAGGGCCACAGAAAAAAGGAACTGTGATGTCCTGGTCTTACAAAAAAGTAAACAGGGTCAGTGAAGAAAAAGCTAGCAATTATAAGAATTTTCTGTTTGGGTTTCTTGCTTTGCCATATAAATATCCTACCTCATTAAAAAAGCAGGACTCCGAGCAGCGGGTTATCAAAATGTGAAACATGTCTCACTGAAGAAGTAAAAACCAAAGGTGTTCAAAAAGGTCAGTCATTTTTCTAGTTCAGTGTTTTGGAGTAGAGATCCTGAAATCTTAAAAATCTAGAAGCAGGTTCCAACTAAGGAAATCAGCAAAACCTTCTGGTGGTTGACGTTGAAGAGGAGCTGCAATGAATAAGTAAATGATCCAAAGTTTGTTTTTGAGATGCCTGCAATATGGCACTTGGGCAACCTCCCATGATGTTAGGTCCCTGTTGGGTCTGACGAAGGCCGATATTCATTAAGGTCTTCACCACCAGCGGTTGGAGCCCGTCCACTTCATGCGAGTAGACAACCACAAGCATTTCATTCCATATATCAGTACCAGAAGCTGGAAGCCTGGAATGCACACACGATGCTTTGAACCTCATAATTGTTCCTTGTAATAATAAATTTTACATTTGAACCTGTGAGTTATCAAGGAAAAAGAAACACACAGTCACTTTGGTTAAAGGATCGACTTAAAATAACAGGAATTATGGAGATGGAAAAATACCACTTTTCTCTGTTGGCCCAAGGATTTATGTTTGGGGAAAAAATGATTCAGAGGTGATGGCCTTTCTTGGATATTAACAAAGTGTAGAGCAGTTTGAGTCCCTGACAATGGATGTTGTGTCAATTCTGGGAGCGGAGAGTTGGGGGACACAGTGGCAGGAAAAAAAAAAAAAGAGTTGAGCTCAGGCAGCTTAATATTTATAAAAGGGAAATTCTGGATTCTTCTTGACAGGAAAATTTATTGTGAAAGTCTCTTCAGTCTTTACTAGAGAGTGAGAACAATTGTTGTGTTTTAAACTAGAATAGGAATACGGCTGGAAGTGATATATCCATACAAATAACGGTCTTTTCCCAGCCAACTTGTTAGACTCAACTCATGCTTATCAGATTCTGAGCCTTATACAAATGAGCTCCAGATGGGAGAAAGAGTCAAATATTTAAACATTAGAGATCCTGTGACAAAAGAATAAAGAAAAAAAAAAGGTTTCCTCCTAAATTTCCAAAGGGGAGAAATTAAAAGGAAGAAGTTGACAGTTGGAGTTTTAATACATATTTAAAATTTCATATGTAAAAATAAATTATTTTACATTGAGAGACAAATTTCAGATGACCACAATAGTTGTCTCAAACAGGGGAAGGAGTTTGTCTCTTCAGGCTGCATGCAAATTTATAAGAAAATTATTAACTAATTATATATATTAGATGTACTTGTCAATGTTATCATTAATTTTTAAGTGAACAAACAGAAATCATAGATATACAAATGAAAAATGGTCAACTATGCTAATAAAAATCATTTACTTGAGATCATATTGCACATGTTAAATTATAATAAACATCAAAGGAAAATTGTTAAAGCTAGCAAGAACATTATGGTACTGATTTTCCTTCATTGCTGATGATGTAAATTTGTAAAAATGTTTTGGAATGCAGCTTGAAATTTTTTTGTGTTTGGTGTTTGAATGGACTGAGTTTAGAGGTGTGAAATTATGAAATAATTGTGTTTTTCTTCCACAATAGCTTGTTAATGTTTTGTGCCCCTAGACAGGAACTTCTTGTAAACTCATTCTCAGGTGTTCAAAAGTCCAAGTTGAGCTTAAGAAACAAAACAAAACACAAATCCTTCATTATGCCACCCCTCCCCCCCAGCTTTTTTAAAGAGAGAGAGCGAGGGCACATGTGTGCAGTGGGGGGAGGGGTAGAGGGAGAGAGAATCTTTTGTTTTATATAATTTTTTTTTTAGGATTTTATTTATTTGCAAGAGAGAGTGAGCACAGAGAGAGGGGGGGAGAAGCAGGCTCCCTGCTGAGCAAAGAGACCAATGGCGGGGCTTAATCACAGGACCCTGAGATCATGACTTGAGCTGAAGGCAGAGGCTTAACTGAGCCACACAGGTGCCCCTATAATTTTTTTAAAGACTTAATTTATCTATCTATTTATTTATTTGAGAGAAAGAGAAGGAGCATGGGTTGGGGGGGAGGGTCAGAAAGAGAGGGAGAGAGATTCTCAGGCAGACTCCCTTATTTCTGCCCACCCCCTCCCCAAGGGCAAAGCCCAATGTGGGCCTCATCTTATGACCCTTAGATCATGACCTGAGCTGAAATGGAGAGTCAGATCCTTAACTGACTGAGCCACCCAATTGTCCCTGTGTAATCTTATTTTAAGCTTCTCCCCTGGACTCCTGACTTAAGGCTTGAGAATCTTTAGTAAAGAAGGTGGATACTCCATTATTTTCCACCTTATTCTTCCATTCTTTGCTTCTTACCGTGTAGTTTTCTTGGCCCCTCCTTGGTGATTTGGAGTTGGGAGAAATTGGGGCTTAAAAAGTTATTTATCAATTGGTGAAATGGTAATCTGGGACAGGTGCTATATGGCAGATGCAGAGAACCTAAATGCTGGTCTTTCTGCCTGCGGGGTACCTCCTGGGTTCTCCAAATAACCCAATGAAAACTGTCGTTGATACTATTCACTGACTTGAGCAAGACCCCAATTGGTTGGCCATGTGTGACAACCTCTTGCATTTAGAATTTTCAGGTGGGAGCCGACCTCTTTGTTTTTTAAATCCCTCACACCTCAAATTCTTCAAATTTCCTCACTTGGCCTGCATCTATGCCTGATGCAGAAGGCATAGAGGAGAAGGGGCATCTGTGCGGCTCAGCTGGTAAGCACCTAAATCTTGATTTCGGCTCAGGTCATGATTTCAGGGTGGAAGACTGAGCCCTGTGTTGGGTTCCATGCCCAGCATGGATACTCTCCCTCTGCCCCACTCCCCAACCCCTGCTGCTCATGTGCACACATGCACGCTCCCTCTCTCTCGAAAGAAAGAAAGAAAGAGAGAATAGAGGAGGGAAGGAGAAATGTCAGACTTACTGACAACTGTTCTAAAATGTTATCAATCTGCCTAATGCATTCTTATCTTGTGTTGTATAGTAGAAGGTAGGTGGGTGATAGGTTAGAAAGAGCTGACCTGCTTTTCGTAGAGCCCTTTGTAGGTCATGTATAAATGATCATCTCTAAAGAGAGTCATTGTTCTGAACACAGTAGGAATATTTGTCACACAGCTTTTCAGTGTTGATATCCCCGCCAGCATTGAAACAATGGAAGGAGGCCCACTTAGATTTTACACATATAAAATATTTTTTCAAGATTTTCCAAGCATTTTAAAGTATAGCAGAAATAAACCCCAAGTCATGTAAAAGGTATATGCATTGAGATAGCCATTATAGTGTTAATTATAAAACTACAAAATTTCAGAATGCTAATTTGGATGTATTCCAATGTCCCATGACAGGAAAATGGTTAAGGAAGTTGGAGTATATCTATATTAAGAGAAACCATGCTATGAAAATAATGGTAACAGACTGTGTTCTCCTGGGAAAGGAGAATTCGAGTTCAACATGAAGTGAAAAATACAGGACACAAAATCCTATTCACACCCTGTTTACGACTATGTAACTTACTTATTAAGAGGTTGGGCTAGGTAATCAAACAACTAGTTTTCTAATCATGCCTCTGTGACTTGTACTTTGATAACCTCGAGAAGGTTATTCAAAACCTTCAACTTTTCTCTCTGCAAAGAGGAAAGCACATACTGTTGTCATGAGAATTACATGAGCTAATGCAAACCACGTGTTCCGGGTGCTTACTAATTACTCAAAAGGCTCTATTAAAATCCTGGAAAGGACACACAGAAATGAGAACAGGAGTGAGGTTAAGAGGATGATATCTGTTTTACTTTTTTTTAAAAAATAATCTTCCTTTAGTGATGTTATATTACCTCCAGGATTAAAAACAGACTCAAAGATACCAAGCAGTAGAGGGCCAATATATTGGGGATGTCAGCCCACAGACTCTCTAAGGACAACCCTTGGATAAGAGCCTGCACCAAGTAAAGGCTTCCTCACACTTTGTGGACGTATCTTCCCAGACTGAGATAACCAGTGTGAAAAAGAGTTTGCTCATTCCAATCAGTCGGCATTCTCTAGCAGTCTTTGATGGTGTGGGTATCACTCCCTTAAACTTCAGCTGTATGCCACAGTGGTTCACCTTGCTGTCTTTCCAGTCCATTATGGCAAAGTGATAAATACCCCCCAAAATATTTCAGAAACAAACCAAGGCTAATATCCAGTTTGCGGTCACTTGATAAAAGAGGGAGAATTACAATTTCCTGAAGTACGGTTTAGTTCAAATAAGAGAATATATCTTGGCAGACATTTCAATGATTTTTATTACAGTTTATTTATTCCCTCATTATCTGGGCTGTAATCTGCATATATCTTGGGTATTAAACTACTTCTGAAAGTTTGCAAATAAACTCTTTCCCTATACTTTTCATGCCTTTCTTTACTGATATTTGCCCTAATAAAAACATGACATGCCTTATTTCAAACTAAGAAGAGAGCCCACATTAAATAGCATTTTAAGAAGATGAAAACGTTGAAAACTTAAAAGGCCTTAGCTGAGTGGATTTTGGACTAGAACCTTGACCCAGGAACATATAATTGATTAACCTAAGCCGGTCTCTTTAAGACTAAGGGAAACTAACTTTTACATATTGGCTGTTTGCATAGGTTTGTGCAGCTACTTCTAGTAAGAACCAGTAAATCTGTCCAATCAATAATAAGGAAATTCATATTTTCCTATTTGATGGGAAGTTTGAACAATGACAAGATAAACAAGGATAAATGATTAAAAATAAACTCTAAATAAAAGCATGTCAAACAAATACTTAAGAAATCTCTTACATGGATCTTTTATTATTTAAAGAAAAGATGGTGAGTTTTGGCTGAAAAATTGTGGTCAGTTAGTTTTTAAATGAGCACAGAGTTGGGATAGTAGCTTATTGATATTTCAGTATTTTAGAGATTTGAGTCTGATGGTATATCAATCAATTTTTGCTAGAAAACAAGACAAGAACTCAATGACCCATATCTGTAAGCATTTATGTCTCACTTATGTGTCTTATAACCTCACAATCTATGTCCACTGCTGGTTGACTTTGGATCTCTTCATTGGAAGGCCCAGACCGATGGAGTAGCTATCTGAGATGTTGCACCGTGGGCAAAATAAAAACGGTGAAGCATGTGCTAGCTCCTAAAACTTCTGTCTGGAAGGGATCCATGCCTCTACCACTCCTAGTTCATTGGCTAGTTCAAGGCACATATCCATGTTGGAGTCCAATCGGATAGAGAAGTAACATTCTTCCTCAGAGAGGAGCACCTCAGTATGAGCCAATAAGTATTTTGAAGAATAAGAAAAGACACCCCAGAAGCTGTCCTTTTGTCTTCCTCCTAGATTTCCAGATTCCATCTTCTAGGTGACAACAACAATAACTTTCTGTTATTTATTTAAAGAAGTACATGTGTCTACAATATCTACATCTTTATTGATCACCTGGCTTATTGGGTGCATTTCCTACATTTCATATAACTTTTGGCAACAGTGTTAACTAAACTTTAAGCCATAATATAATAAAGATCCTTCTTCTCGTTTCCAATAATATTCACCTTATTTGCCTGCCAGCCGTCACCTGAAGCTTTCTGAAGGACCACAAGTCTTCTACTGGCAGTTTCTCCAAGGTGCTCAGGCTGTCAATAACACTTTTCTCAAAGCCCACTGCCTCGTTCTAAAGTCACCGCCAAACTCTGGGTTTGTATTTTGGCAATGTCCCACTCTTAACATTAATATATGTGTTAGTTAGGCATTGCTGTGTAACAAATTACTATAAAACTTAGCAACCTCAAACAACAAACATGTATTATCTCATTTTCTGGATGATCTAGCTAAGAATATTTCCAACCAGGATGTTGAAATTGCCACCTGGTTTCTTCTTTCTGCTTTTACTTAGTAAGATGCAAAAACAGAGAGAAAAAATAAAGGAAAGGCTGTTAGATTTTCTTTTTTTAAATTTCATTTTATTTTATTTATTTATTTATTTTTTTAAATCATTTTTTAAATTTATTTTCAGCATAACAGTATTCATTGTAAGGGTCTAGCAGAGGGTTTAACACATAGGAGCAAGAATCTTTCATAAAAATAACTAAGTAAATAAATGAAAAATTAAGTAGAATAGTTAGGGCCCTGAAACTATGCTGCATGATACTGTAATGGTAGGTACATTTGTCAAAACCAGTAAAATGTACACATCAAGAGTAGACTCTAAAGTATGGGCTTTGGATAATGACTGTCAGTGCAGGTTCATTGGTTATAACAAATGCAACATTCTGCTGGAGATGATTCAATATGGGAGACTGTGCTTTTGTGGGGACATGGGGTATGGGGGCAGTCATCATGCTTTCCTCTCAGTTTTACTGAGAGTCTAAAACTACTGTAAAAAATAAAGCTTATGATTTGGGGGGAAATTTTTTTTTTTATTGGAAAAATTTTTTTGGATTTTTTTTTTTTTGGTCATTACATTGGCATTTAATTACTGAGCATTTGGTTTTGACTATTATCATTGTTGTCTTTGTTCCTGACAATATTTAGGTGACTCTTTAAACAGTCTACCAGGGTTAAGTTTAATAATCAGAAGGACAGAAATAAGAGGATATCATCCTCTGAAGCCCATGAAAAACATTTTTATTCCAGATCCTATGACCCCAGATTGAATGTTGAGAGTTAGCTTTTGTGTATGCATGTATCAGTTTCTGGAACCCCCCCCCCCTTTTTTTATTAATCTGCAATAGCATAGTATTGCTTAGTATATTCTATGGGTTGGATTTATTTGGTTCTCTCATGCTTCAAAAAAGATTATATGAGTCAGAGATGTTCCTGTCACAAGTTGGTCCATCCATACCCTTGAAGAGAAAGAGGAATCAACCATTCAGGAAAGGTGACCACCTTTTATTCCTTCCTGCTCTGGGAATTTATGCTAGTGATTGCCAGATTTCTAACTTGTCCCAACTGAGATGCAGGAGAGCAATAAGTCTGCATGAACAAAAGGACAAAGCGGTGACTTGTGGAAGTGAGACCCTATTACGTGATGGGTATCAATAAAGAGAAGTCTAATATTTTATTCTACTCTAGGAATTTATGCAAGTAAGGGGATTTAATCCTTTAGCTATATTTGAGATGGTCTAAATTCCCCAGAAGGTCAAAGTACAGCATAGAAATTTGACTTAATGGGAGTGAATCGAAAACGGATCATTAGATAGTGAAGAGGAGGCTTGGTAACATCTGAGGTGACTCCACTGAACCCTATGGTTGTCTACCTCTCTGCCTTCACCCCGGGACATTGGAGCTAAGCTGGACACTGGACTGGAAATTGTGCTGATTGTCTGGTTGTGAAGGAAAGTCTCTCGCTTCATCTCTACCTGATACCCTGTTAGCTATGGCAGTGCCATCAGTTGTAGGTGTGAGTGGAGGAGGGTAAAGGACAGTTTTCGAGAGAGGGAATTCCATTATGTATTTGCACAAACATTTCTTATTGCTTGCTTATTCCCAGCATTTAAGCTTAGAAGAGAGAATCAAGGAGGAGCATTCCTTTTTCTTGTAAAACAACTGTCTCTAATTCTCAGAAGAATATAAATGAGAAGGGAAATCATTTACTGCTTGAACATTTGTTCTTAACAAAGTAACAGAGTCTGGATATGATTGAAAAATAGTCATACGAAAATTCTGTTCTTTCTTATTGACATATAGCCTAACTGGAGACACCACATTTAAAAAACAAAACAAAACAAAACAAAACAAAACAAAACAAAACAAAAATCCCTAGAGACTCCGCAAAGCCATTGTGATCATTCATTCTGGTGGACCATCTCCTAGCACGACCTCAGTTATAAGGTCATGAAATGTGCTAGAGTTGGTGGAGAAAAACTCATGTCTTTGAAATTTAAGAGCATTTTTTATTCCCTTTGATAGTCTTTCTGAAATTCTGTGAGCAGACCTTACCTAGTTTGCTTCTTCATTACTTGGAAATCCTGAAGAGTTTTTCTTGGAAGTGACCAGATGGAAAAAATTAAAAATGTTTTAGGAGAGCTATTAATTCTGGGTGGATTTTTTTTCTAGAATCCTTCTATTTTTATTTAGACATAGATCAAGAACATTTATGAGATTAACATTAGCTTATCCAACATGATAAAGATTGTTTTTATTAGAATTTTAAGCTGTAGCTATAGGCACTGATGAGCCTTATTCTGTTTTAATGATTGTCTTAATATCTCTTTAACCTTCCGAAGACAAGAAATTGAAAAATTTCCCCTATTCTTTGCTTCAAGTGGCATGAATCTGAGGGAGCACTGATATTGTCTGCAGGACCTTTTTAGGAAGAACATTTGGTCCTATTCTTATTATTCTTAATGGTCGTTCCTTGGTAAAGAATAAGTACCAGCGGTGTAATGGGGACTTCATGATAAAAGACTGCATTCTATTATTGGATTCCTGGAGGGAGAGAAAAAAAAAAAAAGTCCTACAGGAGAATAATGAGTAAACCCAAAGAAATTCCTTTTCTCCTCAATATTGTATAATCACACGCCATGATCTCATCTATAATTAGATGATGTTTAGGTGTTTAAATCATCAACATTTCCGTGAATGTGAGAACATTTTATAAGATTTTCATGGTGCCAGTGTAAATACCATGGATTTCATAAAGGAAGAGCTTATGAGTTCAATAACTATACAGAAACTGTTCTCCTCCAAGAAGAATACAAAGAACTTAGTAAGGTGAATTTAACCTATCAGAAAGCCACTGGAGAATAGAGGGAACAGCCATAGCCATGCAATTCTAACCCTAGACTTAGCCCGTTATCTTTTACCTGGTAGATCCTTGACTTCCTCATTTGTATGATGATGCAGATGCCTACTTGGCAGGGAGGGTCCAACAATTTAGTGAGATAAACACCTTAGATGCTTACTTAAAGTCCATTATGGAAAATACAATAAAAATTAATTATTATTGAATGAGAAGGAAGGACACCTGTCCTCCTGACATATTTTTTAGCAGAGCAAAGACACCTTAGCCTTTTGGTGTGCCTACATTCTTTTTCCTTGATGATATGAATTCCCTGCTTTTGCTTTTCCTGGGATAGTATATATTGGCCTTGCATGAATTATTTGTTTTCCCAATACAGCTTGGTACAAGCGTATTTACCGATTAGCTCATTACAGCTCTAAAAGGGGATGAATTCTCTCCAATGTCTTTGATACAGTCATGTGTGTCCCAAGATGTTTTATTTTTTTCTTTTTAGGTTACTAAGTGCAAGTCTGACCTGTTCTCCTCTAGTTAGCAGGCACCTGCAGGAAAGGGATTCGCTTGTGTCACCTGTTTCAATATCAGATTGATGTGCTATTGTCCTTACACAGAGGTGATGGCACATCCCATGATGTGTGATTTTGATCGTTTTTCCAGGAGCCAAACGTGTTTTGGATGAAGGATTCATATATACTCAACCTGATGCTCCTTGTGGCTGTACCTTGAGGCCAAAGACACATTTTTGAGGGAGATGTTACAGGTCACATGTGGGGTAAGTGTCAAGTCAACATGTCTTTGAATGGAGGTCATGCTAAAAAGGAATTATTAGATTTTTTGCCTCTGATATGAATGGTTCTTGCAAAATTTATTTTAGTTACTTTTTAGTTGGCTTAAAATCAGTAAGCAGTATACGAATTATACAGGGACAGTCCCATAGAAATAATTAATAATAATAACTGTGAATAGGATCTTTCTGTTTTTGAAAAATTCCAACAGAAAGGTTCACTTTCATATTTCATCATGTTTCAGTCATGAATTTTTTTTTACTATTATCCCTTAATGATAAATCTGATTTTGTCCCAACCTTGGAAGGATCTGGTTTTGTGCTCTGTTTTGAATCTGAATGAAAAGGACATAATCATTATAAAATACTTTTCACATATTTTAAGATGTGGTATTATCTATACTTTGCTTAGAAGGCAAATAAGGAGCAGAGTATCATTTTTTAAAAATTATGTTCACTCAGTCACCACATAGTCCATCATTGGTTTTTGATATAGTGTTCAATGATTTATTATTTATGTATAACATCCAGTGTTCATCCCAACACATGCCCTCCTTAATACACATCACCCAGCTCAGAGTATCATTTTTAATAATAACACACAGATTAAAAAAATAAATAACAATGCCAGAAAATAGGCAATTATTTGTCTACTTTATTTGGTTATGTCATTTTCTTCTAGCAGTTTTTTTGTTTGTTTGTTTTTTAGATGAAAGCAGAGAAGACATGATAGCAGGTCTCATAGCTTTGGAAACCTGAATTGCTCCAATTTCCAATCCTTTAGAGCAGTAAAATTTCTTAACTTGTCTTTACAGTTAAATTTTTTAAAAAATATTTTATTTATTTATTTGACAGAAAATACAGCAGGCAGAGGGAGAGGAAGAAGCAGGCTTCCCACTAAGCAGGGAGCCTGACATAGGGCTTGATCCCAGGACCCCAGGATCATGACCTGAGCCAAAGGCAGACACTAAGCCAACTGAACCACCCAGGCACCCCTTGTCTTTACAGTTGAATTCATACTCCAGTACTGCTATTGTGACTGTAGTGGTTGATAATGGAGCCTTCATACAATTTCTATTAGTATAGAGTCAATCAGATAAAGTGCAATGTCCTCATTCTGATTAAGTAAATTCAAATGTGACATATAGATTGGGAGTACCAGAAGTCTAGGTAGACTCCAGATAACTAATTGTTAAAAAGAAGCAGTCTAGCCAGAGGACTATTTACAAAGTATCGTACATAGGGAGATTTGGCCCGCATTGGGTATGCTCAGCATCCTCAGATACTTAGTGTCAAATAGCCCGTTTTCAACTTTTTCATGCTGATTTATAGAGATTGGCATGTTCTGGTTTTATTATTATTATTATTATTATTATTATTATTATTATCCAAATTTTAATCTTGGAATGGCAAATCAAATTGGATGAGTTCCTGGAACTATTCTTGATGGAGCCTCAATGTTCAGATATCCTGGGTGTGGTAAGGTTGACAGTGACCTTCAGAGTTGGAGACAAGCTCTTCTGGTCTAATCTTACACATGGATAATAATAATAATAATAATACCTGGTAATAATAATAATACCTGGAAGTTACAAAGATATAAATGATCTGTTCCAACATTTGAAGACCATCTGGTACTTTTTAGTTTTTCTTCCCTCATACTTCTCTGCTAATATATTTCCTTTCAATGCAGAAACACCTTAGGATATATACTGATGACAGTGTGAAAACTGTTTGGAACTGTAAATACTGATTTTCCTTACAGATTCCCCCCCCCCACACACATATATGTGACAATGCCTGAGAGGAAATAATTAAAAATAATGTCTATTTTATTGCAACTTAGTTTACAACTTTTCATCATAGTAACTACAGCAAGACTTGGAGAGACATCTAAGAGATTCATAACATGCCCTTAAATATCAACTTGAAAGTGAATTTGTATGTAGCCTTTCAGTTTTGCCAAAGAAGGGACCTTTCCTGAAATGTTTGCGGATTTTTCTCAGACTTGGGGTATAATGTCCTGGTTCCTGGGATCCTCTGGAAATTACTGGAATGGCTTGCAATTTTCTCGTTCTCACTCACCCAGAAAGGGAATAAACACACATTTCTCTTATGAGGTAGCAGTGGTGACACTGGAATGTACTGACTGAGGTGTTAAAGAAGTGAGGTGGCTGCCAGTGTCTGATATGTGCTCCCAGATATACTCCATTATAGACCTAAGACTTGTTAAATGTTCATCGGTATGCTGATTTATTCTAAATCAAGTTTTCTCAACCTTGGCTCTGTTGACATTTTGGGTTGATAATACTTTACTGAAGGGACAGGTGCCCTGTGTATGGTGATATGTTCAATAGCATCCTTGGCTTTTAGATGCCAGGAGCCCCCTCCCCCACTAATATAACAACAAATGTCTCTAGACATTGCCAAGGGGCCACTGGGGACAAATTGCCCTTGGTTGAGAAGAATTGCTGTAAGTCTTCGGAAAAAAAAAAAACAAAAACAAAAATTAAAACCAAACCAAACAGAAAGACATTAATACTTCCAAGGCTTAAGATATTACCTAGGATATGACTATCTATCTATCTATCTATCTATCTATCTATCATCTATCTATCTATCTATCTATCTAGATATAAACTATATTAGAGACTGTATTATTTCAGTCTTATATCTATATATTTAGTAGAGATGAATATATATTGTGTCTTTCATATACAATTCTCTAAGCTCTTTGATCTCCTCAAAGAAACTGAGGATTAGGTTAAAAATACTTTTCTTCTCTGTCTTATAATTCTTGCAATAGGCAAGACATGCATCTATTTTGGAAATTGATTTTAATGTATGGGCTGCCTGTTCATGGTTGATAGAAATCGTTTTGCCTTCTCCACATCATGCAGCAGATCTCAGATCTTAGCTGGGGAACAGTATGTTGCTGGGCTAACTTTGTGTATGCTCCTGTCACCACTTTTCAATATAGTTGCTCATAGTTCAGCCTTACATATAGTTGTTTCCAAGAGCCAGCCAACGAGTACCTCACTGGGACAGGTTTCCTGTCGTCTTCTCCCAACACTTTATTTTCTCCCTCTCATTCTACAGGCATACTGATCTTGATGAGAAAATTCATTCAGAGAATAGTCAAGAAAGTGATATACTGGAAACAAAGCTATGTATATGGCAAGGAAGATATTCAAGGTAAGTAAGAAGATGGGGTTGCATTTTTATGATGTGTTAGAAAAAGTCATCCTGGAAAAATCTGGCTCTGGAGGCCCAACCATTATTCACTCTGGGGGAATGTATCATGTGAAAGATCTGATTTTAGGAAATTTCCCAATGACCTGTGTTGTCCTGGGTGCGTTAGTCAGAACGCAAACCAAGTTTCAATCTAAGAAGGAATGTTAACTTAATGCAGCAGCTTTCTCTGGGCCAAGTTCCCTTCTTTGTCATCTCACAAGTGTTATATTTAACCTACATTTGAAAGAGAAAAATATGTGAACATGGAATTTGGCCCACAGATTAATTATTTGGGTTTTCTGAATTCAGGAGAATTTACTTGCTGAAGCAGTTGTCCCTGAATTTTATCTTTTTATCTCCACATATTGAAATTCCTTTTAGACTACATGATTGAAGAGTTTGATAACCTGAAAATAACCATCAAATAAAGTCACTGTACTTTTCCTCAGTGTTCCTGATCCCCTGCTTTTATGAATCAAAGTTTTATGACTGAGATATAGGTCACTCCAATATTTAGGGTTCTCTCCATCAATTAAGAATTAAGATAATTCGGTGGTGGGTATTGTAGAGGGCACGGATTGCATGGAGCACTGGGTGTGGTGCAAAAATAATGAATACTGTTATGCTGAAAAAAATAAAAAAATTTAATAAAAAAAAAAAAGAATTAAGATAATTCTTCACAACCTCGTCCAGAAAACAAGATGGAGAAGGACTTTCTGACTTGTTTAATGAGGCCAAAATTACCTTGATATCACAGCTAGACAGTACAAGCAAAAACAAAACAAAACCTATAGACAGTATCTCATGTGAACTTAGACCTAAAATTCCTAAAGAAAAAAAAAAAAGTTTGCCACTTGAATCCAGCAATATATAAAAAAAGAATTATATACCATAGCCAAGTGGGGTTTATAGTGCTAGTTAAATATTTTAAAAATCAGTACATTAACTCTATTAACTCTATAGATCAAATTTCAAAGAACTGGCTTTTTACTATGTTGAATCTTCCTGTTGATGTAGTTTTCTCTCCATTTATTTAGATGTCCTTTGCTTTTACCAATATTTTGTAATGTTTAGCATACATTTAACATTTTCAGTAGTTTTTAAATCATAAGGCCTATATATGTGTATATATATAAATATATAGATAGATATATTTAGGTTTAGAGTTATACATAGTAACTCCTTTTATGAGGATATTCCCCTCTATTTCTTGTTTTGGGAGAGTATATATATACATATATATATATGTATATATATACATATATATATTCTCTTTTTACATATAATATAAGTACATAATAAATGAGTGTTAAATTTTGTCATATATTTGATCCCTATCAATAAGCTAAAAAAGAAAAATTACATGACCGTAGCAATTGGTTGGTTATAAGAGAATATACGTATATTCTCCATAAATAAGAGATAGAGGGGGAATAACCTCAATTTCCTAAAGAACATGTATAAAAATCAAAGAGCTAGCATCATACTTAATGGTGAAAAGTTGAATGAGTTTTCCTAAGATCAGGAACAAGGCAAGAATGTTTGCTCCAACCGTTCTTATTCAACAGGAGGCTGGAAGTTCTATCCACAATAAGTCAAGGAAAAAGGAGAGAGAGACACACACATTCTAGACTGGAGAGGAAATATTTAAACTGTTACTGGGGCGACTGGGTGGCTCAGTGGGTTAAAACTCTGCCTTCAGCTCAGGTCATGATCTCGGGGGCCTGAGATCGAGCCCTGCATCGGGCTCTCTGCTCAGCAGGGAGCTTGCCTCCCTAGTTGTGATCTCTCTCTGTCAAATAAATAAATAAAATCTTTAACAAATTTAAAAAAATAAAACTGTTCCTGTTTTCAAATTTTGATATTGTATACATAGAAAGTGCCAAAGGACCTGCAAAACAAACAAACAGAAAACAACCCTCATACTAATAATGAGTTTAGCAAGATCACAGGATACAAAATCACACAAAAAGCAACTGTATTTCTATATATTTACAAAGAATATATGAAAACCAAAATTAAAATACAAGATTATTTACAACTACTAAAAAAAAAAAAAAAAAAAAGAAAAGAATTTTGAAAAATCTAGCAATATATGTACTGGACCTGAAAACTGTAAATCACTGAAAATGTTAAATGCATGCTAAAAATTATAAAACACTGATAAAAATCAAAGAACATTGAAATATATGGTGAGACAATCATATGAAGGAAAGGACTCAACATAGTAAAAATGCCACTTCTCCTAAATCTGACCTATAGGGTTAATGTAATTCATATCAAAACTCTAGTAATATTTTCTGCAGATATGGAGAAGCTCATTCTAAAATTTATATGGCAAAGGACAGGCCCAAGAATAGCTAAAAATAATTTTGAAAAAAAATAAACTGGGAGGGATCATTTTGCCCAAAGTTAAGACTTACTGTATGTTTACAATAATAAGAGACTGTGGTATTGAGGGATCAATGCAACAGAAGAGAGAACCCAGAACTCAACAAATATGTCAACTGATTTTTTATAAAAAGTTGCAAAAGCAGTCCAATCAAAGGTCAGTCTTTTCGACAGGTGGTGCTAAAACAAACATCAAAAGGCAAATAAATGAATGTTAATCTCAACCTAAGGCTTTATAGAAAAATTAATTCAAAGTTCATAGATTAAAAATTTTAGAATGTAGGGCTAAATCAAGAGTTCTGAGATATGACACCAAAAGCATGATCCATAAAAGAAAATAATTATATTGGATTTCATCAAAATTAAAATTTTTTGCTCTGTGAAAAAGCATGTGAAGAGGATGAACATTTAATCTAAAGACTAGAAGAAAATATTCTCAAGTAACAATATCCAATATGGGGGTGCCTGGGTGGCTTAGTCAGTGAAGCATCTGACTTGGCTTTAGCTTAGGTCATGAACTCAGGGTGGTGAGATTGAGCCCAGCGTCTGGCTCTGTGCCATTGAGAGTAGAGCCTGCTTGGTATTCCCCCTCTCCCTCTCCCTCTGCCTCTTCCCTGTGCTCTCTCCCCTTCTCTCTCTGTGTCTCTCTCTCTTAAAAAAAATTAATTAAGGGAAAAACCAATATCCAACATAGAACTTATATGTATGTATATATATATATATATATATATATATATATATATATATATATAACTCTCAAACCCCATCATTTAAAAAAAATTCACTTAGAAGATGTGCAAATGAAATGAAGAGAAATTTTATCAAAAAGGAACTATAGCTAGTAAATAAATGCATGAAGGGATATTTGTCATCATTGCTATTAGAAAAGTGCACATTAAATCTCAATGAGATATGACTACACACCTGTTAAAACAACTTTTAAAAAAGCTATTGATTATATGGTTAATGGCCAAAGTTGGAATGAATTGAGCCACAAAATATGTAACATAGTGTTGAATTATAGCCCAGAGTATAAAATAAGTGTATGTGAATCCATACTGCTATAAATCAAAGATGTAAAAAAATAATAAATGGAGAAAAGACAAAATTTTCCTTATAAAATAATTCCAAATATCACATGTAGATACACTCCCCTCCAGGAGATAAATCTTATAGGCTGATTTCTAAAGAATAGAGTACGAGAGGGAAAAATATTAACTTTACACTTCCTTGGCCAGATGATCAAGGTTAACATGATGGTGATGTCATGTGGAATTCATGGACCCAATAATATTACTTGATGATAAGGGTACTTTTTTTTTTTTTTAAATCTCTGTGGTATTCTTTCTAAACCTCATAGCCCAAATCCAGTTACGATAAGAAACATTGGGAAAGCTAAACTCTAGAACATTCTACAAAGTACTTGACCAATACTCCTCAAAACTGTCAAGGTCATAAATAATTAAGAAAAGCTGAGAAACTGTCATAGACCAGAGGAGAGTAAGGGGGTATGACAACTAAATACAATGTGTTATCCTGGATGAGATCCCAGAACAGAACAAGGACATTAATAGAAAAAGCAAACAGCTGCTGAAACCTGAATACAGTCTGGAGTTTAGTTAATAGTAATGTTCCAATGTTGATTTCTTTGTTTTGACAAAATATACCCAAGTAATGTAAGATGATAGCTTTATGGGCACTGAAACTGTGAGGTTTATGAGAACTCTCTGTACTATCTTTGCAACTTTTCTGGAAATCTGAAAGAATTCCAAAATCAAAAGTCTATTTAACAAAGATTATCTTATGATTGAAAAAAAAAAAAAGTATAAAGTTTTCAAGAATAAACAAAATAATGTCTAAGAGTAAAATTTAAAATTTCATTGAGAGATAATAAAGAAGATCTAAATGAATGGAAAAGTTAACAGGTTCATTCATTAGAAGAAACAATATTATAGAGATGTCACTTCTTCCTAAATTGCAACGGTGACAGCAGAAATGTTCTCAGATTGCCAACTTGCTGACCTTTGAATAATAAAGCTAGGACGTATAACTTAAATGGGCATGATTAATTGTAAAATACTTTTAATAAAAATGTAATGATTTAATGTGCCAGTCATCATAATTATTAATTAAATGTGACCATTTCAGTTTCTTATTCATTTCATGAACAAAAATGCACGAAATGCTTTATGTACCAAATGCTTTGTAGAAACACTCTTCAAGAATGAACAAAGTTAGGGGCATTTGGCGGACTCAGTCAGAAGAGTGTGTGACTTTTGATCTCACGGTCATGCGTATGAGCCCCAAATTGGGTATATAGATTACTTAAAAAAATTTTTTAAAAATCTTTAAAAAAATAAAAGAATGCATAAAGTTGTTTATCAACTTGCCCTCTGCTCTGACAGCAAACCTCAATATTATTTGGAAGGTAAATGTGGGAAGACCAGTAAAGACACCCCTGTTTCAAAGCAAATAGATGACCAGAATAAGCTGGTCCCTGTTCAGCTCTTTACATCTCCTCTGATGCTATGTAGACAGAACCTTCCCCTCCCACATGTTTAGCATGGAGCCAATCAAACAATAATGAGAGCAAGCCAAAGAGAGTTGATGGAACCATTGGAAAAGGGAATCAGAGGAAAGCATGCAGTTATCAGTCCTGAAATAATAGCACTTTTAAATAACTCCCCATGTTCCTGACTGGGGTGAGGGGGGGTATAGATAAAGCCTTGGATACTATTCTTCCAACCTTTTCATTGACCTCAAGAAGCCATGATTAGTATGTCTCTATTACAGATTAGGAAATTGACTTGAAGAGGTTATTTGATATATCAAAACCCACAGAGCCAGTTACCGGTGGAGTCAGGATTAGAATCCAAGTCCATACCGCCTGCTTTATCCTCCTGAACCGAGGCTGTTGAAAGAAGCATCTCTGTTGGACAATAAACAAGGGCTAATTACTTCAAGTATTTTGGCCCCCAGGGAGGTTGTTTGTTTAACGAAGGGTGAAAATGGGACCTTTTTCATTTTCTGTTGGTACTAAATCCTTAAGTCATACAATCTCTAAATATAAATGCTTTGGAATTCAGTGGAACTGTGTTTTCTTATTAAAAAAAAAAAAGTGTGGGGGGGATTGAATTTCAAGCCAAGTGATTTCTGGAAAGAGTCATGCATGTGAGGCAGCACTAGTACTCTGGAGGTCCCGCCATATTGGGCCAGGTCCTAATTGGCGGAAAGAAAGGGAAAGATTCATAATGAATATAATAACAGGGAGAAATGGAACAAAAAAGACTCCTTTCTCTTCTCCTTCTAATCAAGAGCCCTGATAAAAGGCACGCAGACACATAGCAAGAACATTCCAAGGTTGAATCACATTTATTTCCAAACCTGCTGTCATTTAAAATGTAGGTTCAGAAAAATAAGCAACCAACAATCATACAAAAATCCTCTCATCTTGGGCCAAATTCTGAGCTGAACTAACACAGGATATTTTCTAGAAGCTTATTAAATGTTTGGCAAACATTAAACGATCCTTTATTTATGATAAAATTATTCTTAAGCTCCCACAGCTTCAGTGATACTAATAGGTTTAAGTAAAGATACAAATGTGGGGGAAAATGTTAATGACCACTATTCAAACGGACTAATGTGAAACACAAGGGTGGGACCACTTTAATCACTCATTTATATTA
Source organism: Lutra lutra (assembly GCF_902655055.1). Taxonomy (NCBI): domain Eukaryota; kingdom Metazoa; phylum Chordata; class Mammalia; order Carnivora; family Mustelidae; genus Lutra; species Lutra lutra. The sequence goes on along the minus strand of NC_062293.1, from coordinate 10,347,108 downwards.
TTACAGGTGCCCACGTTGATGACTTGTACTCCTGCCTTTGATCTCCACTGTAGAAAATGCTCTGCTCCATTTCAAAAGAGATTGCCTTGTGCCCCATTTGTTGGCCTTTGGATCAAACCGGCAATAGACCTCACAGATAGAATTCCACCATTGGCCATTCATAAAGAGGTACATTTTAAGTCCTTTGCCTCCCTTCCAAATATTTCTCTCAACAGAAAACAGTTTTTTTTTTTTTTTAATCTATTTGTTAATATTGCCATCTGCTTTGGTTACTACTCAGGTTTAGAGTTTAAGACTTACCATAATGTGTTTGCCAAAACCCTTTTATTTTCAGGTATTAAAAAAAAAAAAAAGTTAAGCCTGGGTAGACATTGTAGAATGTGTTTTCAAATGTTGGCCTTATGCCTTTGCTACTGATGATAATAACACTCTTATCTGTAATTTAAAACCTGATTTTAGATAAGGATGCTGCTACTGAGCCATGATTAGTAGAAGGAGGCCTTTGAATTTTCCATGGGCTTATTCCTATTTACATACATTTTTACTCTTGGGCCAGCAACACATGCATTTTTGAGGTAAAAGGTAGGCATTTTGCCATCATGGGGAACAGAATTAATAACTGGCCCTTGTAAAAATATCAAGGATGGCTTATTTGCATTCTACTTTAATTATCTAAGCCTGAAGTAAGGAAGGAGAAGTGGTAGAGTTGGGTAATCTGGGATTCATAGCCAAGGTCCTGGGACCAAAACCAAAATTTGCCATTTAGTAGTTGGTTAACCTTGGGTAAGTCAATTCATACCTCACAGACTGTTTCCTTGTCTCTTATCTAAGACCAATAACATTGGCTTATCTCAATGAACAGTTGATTTGATACTTACAGGAATAGCTTATAAATCTTATAAATGGTAAAGCCTACATTGATGTTGATTAACATAATGACTGAGCCACAAGACTCAAGTTGTAGGAAATTTGGAAGAGTATTATAAGGAGTTAATAAATAATACGATGCAGAAAAATGAAATACCTATTTATGTTCATTTTCTACCACTGCATAACAAATGGTCACAATTGTTACACATTTATTATCTCTCAGGTTCTGTTTCAGGAGTCTAGGCATGGCTTACTTAGCTGGGTTCTTTGGAAAGCGAAAATCAAGGTGTCAGCCAGAACTGAGTTCTCATCTGGGGGCTTGATTGGGGATGGGTTTACTATCAAACCCACTCAGGTTGTTGGCAGAATTAATCTCTTCATGCTTGGAGGACCAAGGTCCTTTGGGGCTCACTGGCCGTTTTCCAGAGACTGCTCTTAGCTCCAAGAGATAGCCACAGTTCTTGCTGTGTGGCTTTTTCACAGAATTCCTCCTCCCAAACCAGCAAGTGAGAAGGTCTTTAGCAGGAGTCTGCCATGGGGACAGTTCTATATCGTGTAATCATGGCAGTGACCTCATCGCCTTTGTCATAATTGTCATAAAAATGACATCCATTTTCTGCATTTTCTGTGGTTAGAACCAAGTCACAGATCTTGTCCTTACCCAAGGGAAGGAGATTTCATACCTAAAAGCAAAGGTCATGGGGCTGCCTTAGACCATGTCCACCGAGCTCTTCATTTTTAGGGCTTTAAAGATTAAATATACAGATCTGAATGTTTCTTCAGTTCATAGGATACATACTTCAGCCATTGTTCTCCCCTCCCCCTTTTTCTAGCAGTTCCTACCTTAGAAACTGGCACATAATACAAAAATAGAATATGTCACACCCCAGCAAAGCACCAAATATGCAGAATATTCTATTCATAAGCCCAAACTGGGTGTCTGACCTTACTATTCTCCTTCAAACAAGGAGTGACAGTGAGTAGGCACCATGAGTGTTGCCACTCAGCCCAGTTATCTTGTGGACCCCTTCTTCAATCATGATCCATCCCACTCCATGTTGCTCTGTGCCCTGGGAAGCTGGCCTGTATCAGTTCTATCAAGTCTTCCGAACTCCAGTTGTGTTCAGCCAATGGGAGGCCACAGCAAGGTTGAAGAGAGCAGAGTGTGCTCACTTTATCTATCCCTGAGTGCCCTCTCTATGGGATTGGTCTGGGCTGCCTGTGTCCCTCCCTCCCTCCACCCTGCAACATCATCCTCTTCTGCTGGCAGTCCCTCTACATGGAGCTTCTACCAGTATTCAGTAACTTTTCTCATCCCTTATCCATTTAGGCATAGATCATAACAATTTGGATGTTGCTAGCCCTGAGGCACTATCCTGCTTGTGTGTGTGTGTGTGTGTGTGTGTGTTTTCTCTGAACCTTCCCTACAACTTTGCTAACAAGTCCTTCTCGAATTACTGTAAATTGAGTGCGACATTTTTTCTCGCTGGGACTCTGGCAGATATATCACCCAAAGAATTTAAGTTTTATGGACATGGGGGTTTGTGCATAAGGGGTAATCAAAAAATTATTGTGGAAAGAACGAGGGAAAAAAAGACTCTTTGCCAGTGAATGCAGCAGTTCTCCCATGTGATAATTCAGTGTTTCCTAAGGGTCTTCTTCTGCCTTCTAGAGTTCCCCCAGTAAGAAGAGTCAAGATGATGATCCATGTTTGCTGAAAAAATCTTCCCAGACTCCTGACATGACAAATATTGGCTGTTGCAGAAGAGCTAGGGTGTTGACTCCCTGCTTTCTCTCTTACTGTTTTCAAGAAGACAGGTATTTGTAGTTGGGAAAATGCAAGCCATGTATCTTTGTAACAGAATCTCAGGGCTGATGGCTATGTTTCATGATGTCATAATCCACATCTGTTTTTGGTGGAAAAAAGCAACAATGTAGCAGCAAAGGTTGTAATATTAAATGAGAGTGTTATAACATGGTAGAAGAAAGCTAAGTATGAATATTGGATAAAGCTCACATTTTTAGAGAGCAGGCTCTCTACAAGGAAAATCTAAGGGCAAGTATGTGAGATTGTGGAATAAACACTCAAGGAAGTATGAAGTGTTTGATTTTTAGAGATAATTAAAAGGGACTTTGGCTGGATATCCAATAGTGCCTTGTGGATGAAAATGCTGTGGGATTGAGTCAATAATTCTGAAGGCTTGTTATGGCTAGATCATGGGACTATTTCATCATTTCTGGTGTCAATATTTGGTTAGTGGTGTCTGATCAATGAGATTTCACTGAGAGCTCTCAAACATTTGTTTTAATCACGCAGATAGGAATTACCATAGCTTCAAATAGGAAATGGGCAGTTGCCAGACTTCTGGGCTTTGTCTACATTCTTTTCTCATATTAGTTTTGACATTACAGACACAAGATATCCTGGATGGACCAAGGACTTTAGAGTTTGAAACCCATTTCTAGACATAGAGTCATGTTGTTTGTTTGCCAACCCATGGGCCCCATAGAGTTTCTTAGTCTACTTCCTGTGCTACGAGGAAAGTAGGGCACAGCATATCAAGACTAAAAATCTGCTACTTTATTGACAAAGCAATTCTGAGATTTAAAGGAAGAAGGAACCTGGCTGGGGTGCTCTTCTTAGGCATCCTTTGTTCTAAGCTGTGCTCTGTATATTTGACTTTATGTACCTTCTCATGAAGTTTATAGGGAACCTATGTGTCTTCTTTCTTCTACCGGCACTCAGTGAGTTACTCAGGAGAGTAAATGTGCACATCGTATTCTGTGTATGAACATCTTCAGAGGACTTTTACAAATGTTTCAATCTGACTTTCAAACTTGTGGTTGGAAAGAGCTGCTGGCACTTGGGGCCGAGGTACTAGGACCAGGTCTAGAGACTTGTCTTTCAGTCCCAGCTCTGCCACCAACTGACAGTGGGAAACTGTGTCACCATCATAGTAACTCACACAGTTTTCAGAGTTTCTAATGTGTGCTTGTATTTTAACTTGCTCAAAATAGACATAACTCTACTAGCGCATTTTCACAACACTTCTGAATTAACCCATTCCATCCAGAATATTTATTGAACATTTGCTCTATGCAGAGAGTTAAGTGTGTACTATAAACAGAATAAAGTAACATAATTATTGAGCTTTTTTTTCTTTTTAAGGGACTTATGATCTATTAAAGAGAGAGGCCAAATTCACAAAACACTTGATGTTTAACAGTGGGTGAAAAAAGAGGTGGGGGACCAGAAACCAAAGCCATATAGTCTTTGTGATCTAGAAACCATGTAAGAAATACAATGCTAGCTAATATGTAATTATTTACTCTGTGCCAGAACCTGGAACCACTGCTTCTCATAAGTCAAAGCAATGTTATTAGGTGGATGCTATTATTTGATTCATTTGCATATTAGAAAGAGGCATGTGAGACATTAAGTGATCTACCCCAGGATGCATAACTAGATAGTGATGGAATCAGGTTGCTAATACAGGCTGCTGTGTGACAGAAGACCCAATCCTCTACAGACAGAATCAAGATGCTTAACGAATTCCAGTGAAAGTAAAGTGTTTTCAACAAGTACCATCACAGAAGTCTTTATGTATTCTGTTTTTTCCCATGAAAACTTGTTAAAATACAGATTCCTGAGTTCTGTCATGGATCTATTCAATCCAAATTCTGAGATTGGACAAGAAACTACAGTTTTTTAAATTCATCATTTTAGTTTTCCAGATGTTCACTAAAGTTGAGAACAAATTCAAAAAAGAACGGTTAGATTACAATAGGTAAATATGTTGAACAACAATTCAAGATGGAGAGAATATGGACAAAGGCGTGGTATCCAAAGATAAGCCATTCTGGGGGGTTGAAAGAAAATATTTAGTAGGCGTGTAGGGTGTATATAGGGAAGTGGCAAGATACAAACATAGGTCTTGATAAAATACAGGTCAGAGATAAAAGGTACAACTTAGGGAATATACCCAATGGTAGTCTAATAGCATTGTATAGTCACAGATGGTGGCCGTGCTTCTGGTGAGTGCAGCATAAGGTATAGACTTGCTGAATAACTATGTTGTACACCTGAAATGAATCTAATATTGTGTTTCAACTATACTTCAATTAAAAAGAAAAGTATAGGCCCACTTGCGTTGAGCCTTGAGAAAAGGTCTTAGGACCCTGGAATTTATGGGACGTTTACATGGACCTGTTAGTTTGTTTGTTTGTTTTGGATACAAAAATAGCCTGTTAAAGTAGAATTTTAGGCAAGTTAGTCTGGTAGCCATTTGGATGTCTGGGATGTGGATAGATCGAGAAGAGCTTACTTAAGGGAGGCTCTTGTTGCCCAGCCATGTAAAATACCACTCAGTGATACTGGGCGCTCAGAAAGGAAAGGAGTAAAGTAAAATACATTGTGTGTGTGTTGGGGTGAGGGTGGAGCAAAGCCATGTAGCCTAAAGATATTTCCTGGGCTAGATGTTGAGAGAGGTTCAAAGGACGGGAGGTAGGTTCTCTAAGCGGCTGAAATGATGTAACATCCCATACAAGAAGAAGTGAATCAGAAGGAAGCAGTGGTTTAATAGCGGGTGATGGAGAGTCTGGGTTTACACATGTCTGTCATGCCAGCAAGACAAACATCTTTAGGCTCAGTAGATGTTCAAGGCAAATAGAAATTCAGGATGGAATTAAAAGTAAAATGACAGAGTTGAGGCATAGGTTTAGGTGAGTGTTGGAAATTACCAGAAGGAGGACATTAATGGTGAGGGTGTAAATGAGAACATTTGGAGAATTACAGAAATAAACATAGGACAGCACCAAAGAATAGTTTCACTAATACTGTGGAGAAGAGATTGGAGGGAAAAAAAAAATGCATTCTCTTCTCAAGAAGCATTGGATAGCCTCAAGTTCATCCTAGATATAATGTCTTCTTAAGCAGAGGTGAGAGAAAGACACACATAAATATCTCAAAATATGACCAATGGCCACAACTATAACCCCTCTTTTCCAGAGCCCTTGCAGTTAAATTTAAGATCAAATAATTTCTTGCTATGGTGATGATAAATGTGGAAATGGATTTTCTTCCTCTTAATTATCACAATAATAAATCCAGTAGCATTTGAAAACATCTAGAGAGCTAAGCACTCATCAGATCATGACTATTTTTTCCCCCAGCAGGCACTCTTGACGTAAAAGGTCCTTAGCACTTTCTCCCTGATGGAGAAGAGCTCCACCTGAGTCCACTCCTACTTGGGACCACCCATGAAAGAGTCCAAAGAAAAGTCTCACCATTCTAATCATGAGACCTCCTCTGAAAATGCCTCCTCTTCAAGAACTATCTAAAATGTATTTTCAAGCCCAGCCTGGAACTAGAACAAGAAAAGCAACTAAGTGTCAAGGGCAAACTGCAGCTTGTCTATCCAGAGAAGAGCAGTGGCTTTTGACATTGATGACAATGTCAGAAATGCCAAGTTCAGAAGGATCCAGCTTTTGGGGAGGATGTGGGGAGGTCTTTTTCACCAGAACCAGCTTCCCTTTCTTAGTTTCCCCCTTTCACTGACTGTGCCTCTGGGCAGGCAAAAGTGTCCTTCCGTGCAATGGGGAGTTAGCTTATTTGTGTGTGGGGGTAAGGCAGCCTTTGATAAATATAAAACCCCATCATTATCTCATTTTGGTATATTCGGAGATTTTCCTAAACAGATGTCATGGAAAATTCATTGAGAAAGAACATAACTTGTTACAAAAGTAACCCACAGATTTTATCTTTCTCTTTTGCCTTAAAAGTTCGAAGTAGGGGAAAACGACCTAATTGAGATAGGCCTTACAAGAGAGAGAACTGAAGGGTAATTCATGTGGGATTGACTATGTAGTATTAAGTGAATTGTGTTAGATGGAAATTTAAATGCCCTAAATGCCTTGTGATCATGCTTGGCACTTAAAAATGTTCCATTTTCTTAAAGACTTCTACCATTCTCGTTTTCAGTATTGCTGTTCCTCATATATTAAGAGAATACCACAATGAATAGGAAGGTGACTTTGAGCCTATTTTTCTCAAATAATGGACCGGTTTTCCCAAGAACTATCGGAGGACCTTCCTAATGTCCCTGATAACAAAAGGATGTATTTGCAAATAGGAGACTAGGTTCAGGGCTATGCCAAAGGGTAAAGAGATGGTATTTGACCATCCAAGAACCAAATCCATGATTTTGATCACCAGTCAAGTGCAATTTGGACTTGTTACTAAAATCAGGAAGTATTTCTAAAGACTTGTGTCCTGGCTGGAGTATAGTTCAGGGTAAAACTGTAGCCATAACTAGGGAGTTAGATCTAGTCATTTGAGACATGTCTTTGAGATAGGATTTCTCTCCGAATCCAAGCCTGGATAATCTTGCAAGGCATCTGAGAATCAGCTAACTTATTTTTATTTGGAAATATCTGAAAAAAATGCCCTCACCACTCTGATTATTAAAATGGCCCACATAACGAAACACACAAACAAAAACTGATAATATGGAGGCATGGTAAGGCTGTGGGATGGTAGCAATGTACCATTTTGCCAGTGGGAATGCAAAACGATACAGTCACTTTGGGAAATAGTTTGGCAGTTTCTTGTCGTTAAACACACACTTACTGTATGACCCAGCCATTTTGCTCGTTATTTACTAAAGAAAAATGAAAACTTAGGTTTCTATAAAAACCTATATATGAATGGGGATAGCAGCTTTATTCATAATTGCCAAAACCTGGATGGAACCCAGAGGCTTCTCATTTAGTGACGGGATAAGCAGACTGTGGTACATTCAGGCAATTGAGTTGATTTACTCAACAACACTGATGAACCCCAAATCCAGTTTCTCATGTGAAGGAAATGAAACCCAGAAGGCTACATACATACCGTGTCATTGGATGGACAAGGAAGAACAGATTGGTGGTAGCCTGGGGTTGGGAGTGGGGAGAAAGTGACTGCAAAGGGACAGTGTGAGGGAATTTGGGGAAGGGCTGGAACCACTCTGCTTCAAATCCCATAAAACTGTGCCACAGAGAGTGAATTTTACAAAGAGCGTGTGTGAACTTAAAAATAATATTATATAGGGGCACCTGGATGCCTCAGTCTGTTAAGCGTCTATCTTCAGCTCAGGTTTGATTTCAGGGTCCTGGAATCGAGCCCCGCATTGGGCTCCCTGCCCAGTGGGGAGTCTGCTTCTCCCTCTCTCTCTCTCTCTGCCCCTCCTGCCCCTGCTTGTCCGTGCTTGCTCTCTCTCGCTCTCTCAGATAAATTTTTTAAAAATTGTATATAAATAATTCCACTACAGACTAATTCTACAGTATCTCTTTTACAAACTGGAGTAGAAATCTAGTCACATAGGGTCTACTAACATGCCCCCCAAAGAGATGTTAATACTAGGAACTGCAGCAGAATGTTGGGCTTGCTCCTTCTTTAAATGTATCATTCTAAGCCAAAGTGCACATTTGGGGGATTTTTCTTTGTGCTTATATTGGACTCTATTTCTTATGCCTATTTTCTGTAGCTCCTGCCTTATGTACCTCTAATTGTTTTATTTCTTCAACTCGGTGATGATCAATCAATCCCCAGGTCTCTAGAGACAAAGGCTCATACTTCCCTTACTTAATTCAGCAAATATTTTTTCAGTGTCTACCATGTCCCTAACATTCTTGGAGGCCCTGGGGACTCATTAACTTAAATGTGTACAATTTATCCTCCACTCAGCAATTTTGATTTCATATCAGTAGAGTCAAAAATATTTGTCTTCAACTTGTTTACTTACCAATTACTGCAAACTTCCAAATTCAGCTGAATTTCAACTAGGAATTAAGGTCAATGTCGAAAGCATCAAAAAATAGTATGAAAACAATATCAATTCAGTGGTCTCAGTCATTTCTAGTATTGTTCTGATTCATAATTTGAAAGAGAAACTAATTGGTATTTTCACTTAGTAAAATTCTAGGTGATAAACAATAATTTGTTCATTTGAAAATAACTCAGAGGAGTGAGACGTGTTACCAAAGGACACTAGGGAAGAACACTCTATCTTTTCAGAATAGACCATAAATATGTGACAGATAGGGAATGTACTGGAATTAGGAGTTTTCTAGAATGTTGAGAAAGGACATGCAAGAAGGAATCTTTCCATCCTAGATGAGAGTGTGTCCAGGGGTTGATAAGAACACCAACGGGATTTATTAATTTCTGTAACAAATTACTACAAACCCAGTGGCTTAAAACAACATAGATCTATTATCTTACAATTCAGGAGATCAGAAGTCTGCAATGGAGTCCTCTAGGCTAAAATCAATTTGTTTGTAGGGCTGCATTCTTCTTGGAGGCTGTAGGGGATCATGTCTTCTTGACTTTTCAATCTCCAGAGGCCACCTGCATTCCTAGGTTTGGGGCCCCCTATTTTCAAAGCCAGCAATGGCAGATCGTCTTTTTCACATCATATCGCTCTGATGCTGACTCTTCTGCCTTTCTCTTCCATATTTTAAGGACATTCTGATGATTGTAAGCACACCTGGATGCCCTGGGATAATGAACTGATGAACAGCCTTAATTCCTTTTGTTCTCTTAATTTTCCTTTGCCATGAATGTCACATACTTACCGATTGTAGGGATTAGGACATAGCCATGTTGGAAGTACATTTATTCTGGTGACAATAGGGGTAAAGGTTGCCACTCCCAAGGCCACCTGGGTGGCTCAGTTGGTTAAGCATCTACCTTCAGTTCAGGTTATGATCTCAGGTCCTGTGATGGAACCCAACATTGGGCTTCCTGCTCAGCGGGGAGTCTGCTTCGCCCTCTCTCTCTGCCTCTCCACCCTCACTCCCACCCTGGGAGTTGTGTTGTGTGCATGCTCTCTCTCTCCCTGCTCCCCTCTCTCTCAAATAAATAAACAAAATCTTAAAAAAAAAACATAAAAATGGCCACTCCTAAAAATAGCCACACCCTTTGATAACCTGTAGAATTAGGCAAAATCCTAATTCTAACCACACAGGTAAAGTTAAAAATAGTGTCTGCATGTTGACTGGCTTCATGAGCACCCATTATTTTATACTGTACGAGATACCTATTTTTTTAAAAGATTTTTATTTATTTATTTGAGAGAGAGAGAGAGAGAGTGAGAGAGAGACCACAAGAAGGGGGAGGGTTAAAGAAAAAAGCAGACTCCCTGTTGAGCAGGGAGCCCGACGTGGGACTCAATCTCAGGACTCCGGGATCATGACCTGAACGGAAGGTAGTCACTTAAGCAGCTGAGCCACCCAGGCGCCCTTATACAAGACATCGTAAGATACTTCCCATGTTGGTCACCCTTCAAAGAAGTAAACAAGCCATCAGACAGAGGGATACAGACAGCCTAGAGCTGGTTATCTAGTCTCATCCTTCCCAGGCAGCTCATCCTAAGTAACGTCACCACCAAAACAAGATAGTTGGCCACAAGCTCCGTTCTGTTCTCAATCTAAGCCATGTCAGTGGGTCTGTTCACATGTGGAAACACTATTTCTTGGTGTCAACACTGAAAAACTGATCTAACACCTTTCCTGCGAGAATTTCAAGGCCCTCTGAGTCTAGGAGAAAATCTAGCTTTGCAGGCTTCATGTGTTTCACCCATGAATGGATTTCCTGGTTTGGGGGTATTTTGACCAGATTTTGCTTTTTTGATCTTAATTTTTCTAAGTAGTGATTTGGACCAACACAGATGAGAACCATGAAGCATCTTGCTATTTTACTTTTCTGTAAAGAATCCACAAAAAGATGAAAGCTTCACAATAAAATCCCAATTACATAGGTTTCGTGTGGATTTCCTAGCCAATTACTAGTTTCTCTCATCCTGAGGGAGACACTTGAGAACCTTTAAACTGTCGGATTCTTTAATTTTGTGACTTAAAAAAAATTAGCAAAGACAGATCTCATGCGTTAAAGATGAAAAATGTTTATAAAATTAACTCAAGGTTTTGGGGCTTTCGGTATCCCTGACCTCATAAATATTCTCATGTGCTAAGTGTATGTGGATCTGAAACATACAGATTAAAGTAAATATCCACTATTCAACAAAAAAAGAAAAGGCTTGGCAAAATGAGATGTCTAGGAATTGATGAGGAAAGTGAAGATCACCATGGACCACCAACTTTGAAGCATGGGTTCCAAACTCTGACAGGTATGTGTCTGAATGTTGGCCTTACCAGGGCAGATGCTATAATCTAACCACCAAAATATATGTTTTTTTTCCCTAATTCTATAGAAATAAAACCTCTGTACATATGCCAGTTGTTTTTTCCGGGCTCACACACATCTAGAAGAACACTCCCTTTCCAAGATTTCCCTGCAGTTCATGTGTCCCAGTAGACACATTTCATGTGGCCCCTAAAAGGGCAGGCCCTATTCTTTCTCTCTTCTCATTTCCCTCCTCCCAACGCTGGAACAACATCTTAGACCAAGGGAGGTATTGAGAATGGGTGGTGTAGCAAGATCAAAAGATCTTGAGGTGATGATGAGCCAAGCCATTGTTTCATCTTCTGAACCTCAAGACCAAATTTAATCTAATTTGGGCTATTTTGAAAATATTGATAATCTGAACCGGTGGCTGTGGGACCCAATGAAGTTAATGTATGCCAATCATCTAGCACAATGGCTTGTCCATAGAAGGTAAAATAAATGTTAATTACCTTCTCTTTTCCATGACAATGGAACTCTAAAGCCCTTCATCTGTGGAAGCATCTCAGTGGGTTTGACCTTCAAAGTTAGTGGCAGGAAAAACATTTTTAACTCTGAAGATGAGATTCCTCTAGAAAGGTAATAAAATGATTTGTTGCCTAAATCATTCTTTTGTAATTAATTTATGCAACATGTGTTGAGTACTGATTATGCCTCTGCACTGTGCTCAGGATTGTCAATCAATGTTAAGTGAGATTTAGATGTTGTCTATGGTGAGCTCAGATTCTATCAGAAAAGAGGCAGAGAAGCAGTGATTAAGATATAGTGTGATGAGTCCTACCGTTTGAAATAGTCATACAAATATGTGAATAAAGAGAGCCACTTGGTCTGCCTAAGGAGGTTGGAAGATTGTGAAGGAAAGGACAAGTTTTTCAATAGACAGCAGCATGCCAGGGCAAGAAATGCATAGTGTATTTAGTGGGTAATAGAATAGTTTTACAAGGCATGAGGTGTCACGAGATAGAGCTGAATAGCAGGTCAGCGTCAGAATGTGACAAAAGGTAGTGGAGGATAGGAGCACCTGGGTAGCTCAGTTGGTTAAGCAACTGCGTTCAGCTCAGGTCATGATCCTGGAGTCCCGGGATTGAGTCCCACATTGGGCTCCCAGTTCCATGGGGAGTCTGCTTCTCCCTCTGACCTTTTCCTCACTCATGCTCTCTCTCAAATAAATAAAATATTAAAAAAATAAAAAGATAGTGGAAGATATAACTGTATGTGATCTATTTTGAGTTATTTTTGCATCTGATTTGGAGGAAGCCTTGGGCTTCTCTTTCTCTCTTCCTTTTTGTTTTTATATAGATAACTGCTTGTTCCAGCATAATTCATGAGAAAGAGCATTTTTTTCCTCCAGTGAATTACCTGGGTTTATTTGCAGAAAATCAACCTATTGATCTATTTCTGTACTCTCTGTTCTGTTAAGCTCTTTGTCTTTATGGCAATAACACATTATCTGAATTATTGTAGCTTTATAGTAAGACATACAATCTGGTAATTTAAATAGTTGAACTTATTTTTTTTCTTCTCCCCCCCCTTTTTTTGCTTATTATTCTATTATGATTATTATTCTTTTCATGCCTGTAAATTTTAGAATCAGTTTTTCAATTTCTCAGAAAAATCTACTGGTGTTTATATTGAGATAGCATTGGAATCTATGTATCAACTGAGTAGAAAATTGACATTTTAACAATCTTAAACCTCCTCATGCGTGAAAATAGAATAATTCTCTAGTCACAATTGATAAATAAAATGACTTGAGCCTGGAGATTTCTTTATGGGAATATTTTTGGTTAGGAATTCAATTTTTAATAGATACATGGTTAGTAGAGGTTTATTAATTTTATTGCGTTTTTCAAAGAACCAACTTTTGGATATGTCTATTTTCTTTCTTTTTTTCTATTTCATTGATCTTTATCTTTATATTATTTCCTTTTCCTACTGACCTTGTCTTATATTCACTCTTGTTTTTCTAGATTCTTAAGCTGGAAGCTAGATGACTGATTTTAAATATTTCAATGCTTACATATTGGTTTTAAGTTTTAAGTGCTTAAACCTCAATTTTAAGCATTTCAAGGTATGTATGACTCTAAGAACTTCTTCAGCTGCATCTGTTGATTTTTGATATATTCTCATATTTTGATGATATATTAACATATTTTGATTATATGTTTTCTTTATGATCCATTCAAGATATTTTCTAGTTTTCCTTATTGGATCCATGGGCTACTTAAAAGACTGTTGATTAATTACAAATATTTTATGTCTCTAGATCTCTACATATTTTATTGTCATTGCTTTCAGTTTGGTTTAATTGTGGTCACAGAACATGCAATGTATGATTTCAAACCTTTGAAAGTTATTAAAACTAATTTTATGACCCTGCATGTAATATCCAACAACTTAGGTGAATTGGTGAATTGGAAAAATTCCTTGAAAGGTGCAGACCACCAACACTAAGATAAGACAGAATAGGAAAAAATCTGTATGGATGTAGTTCTTTATATATTCTGCATTTACACAGTGCTTTCTTTCAGATAAATGAATTATGCATGTTTTCCCCCGAATCGTGGCTTTACTTCTCATTTTTTTCCTCATGCTGTCTGAACAGAACATTTTTACTTTTGGTGAAGTCCAGTTTTTCAAGTATTTTTCTTTGATGGTGAGTGTTTTTGCATTCTGTGTTGTCTACTCTAAGGTGGAGAAGATGATCTCCTACACATTCCTTTAGAGGTGTTTTGGATTTAGTTTTTATATTCATGTCTGTATTTTACCTTGAATGAATTCTTTTTTTTTTTTAAGATTTTATTTGTTTATTGGACAGACAGAGATCACAAGTAGGCAGAGAGGCAGGCAGAGAGAGAGAGAGAGGAAGGGAAGCAGGCTCCCCACTGAGCAGAGAGCCCAATGGGGGTCATGACCTGAGCCGAAGGCAGAGGCTTGAACCCACTGAGCCACCCAGGAGCCCCATGAATTTTTGTATATAATGTGATGAGTCCTAGTTTTCTTGAGGAAAGGTGTTCTGTTCATGGGGGTCTCACCCCATGTAAATTCCTTCTTTCAAAGATCCAGTGCCGGCCGCCTGGGTGGCTCAGTGGGTTAAGCCTCTGCCTTCAGCTCAGGTCATGGTCTCAGGGTCCTGGGATCGGGTCCTGCATCGGGCTCTCTGCTCGACAGGGAGCCTGCTTCCCCCGCCCCTCTCTGCCTGCCTCTCTGCTTACTTGTGATCTCTCTCTGTCAAATAAATAAAATCTTAAAAAAAAAAAAAAGATCCAGTGCCTCTGAGTTTCTGCTCTTTTCCATCATTCTGTGGTGTCTTCAAACTGCTTTTATATTTTGCTCAATTTGTAATTGTCATCTGCAAAAAATACTAGTCCCATTACTGGGTTCAGGAATCCCTGAATCTCTTTTGAGAACCGCATGTCAGACTATGCTTTTAAAAATGAAAGGATTCAATCTCTCTCCCTCAACCATTCTGGAAATTTTTCAAGCTACTCCTTTTAAATATATCTTTTATTTTCTATCCTATTTTATCCTTTTGTAATTCCTAGCAGACATTTTTAAACTTTTTTATTCTATCTCTATTTTCTCTCCTATCTTACAATCTGATTTCCTTTTCTCTTTGTGCTGTATTCAGGATAATTTCTTTGTGTACCCTCCATTGCTAATTCTCCTTTCAACAACAGTTTAATTTTGTCCAGTGATATTTTTTCTTTCTTGGATTACATATTTTTTTTTTTTTTAGATTTTATTTATTTATTTGACAGAGAGAGATCACAAGTAGGCAGAGAGGCAGGCAGAGAGAGAGGAAAGGAAGCAGGCTCCCCGCTGAGCAGCGAGCCCGATGCGGGACTCGATCCCAGGACCCTGGGATCACGACCTGAGCCGAAGGCAGCGGCTTAACCCACTGAGCCACCCAGGCGCCCTTGGATTACATATTTTAATTGTGGTCTTTCCCTTCCCTCCCTAAATCTGCCTATTTTTTTTCTCATATTTTCATTCTTCATTTTATATCCTTGATTATTGGACACATCAGTGTGTTATTGGTTTTTCATGTTATTCTGTCACTTCAGGTCTTCTGTAATCTCCCTGTCTGCTGGCCGTGCCTGATGAATTATCTGGGCAGTATACCATTTGTGATTGTAAGAGCATCTTCAACAAAGTTGATTTTTTTTCCTCAGTGAAATTATGTGCTTTTAGTTTGTGCTGCCATTTGTTTCCAGGGTTTCAAAGGCTGGTGACCTGTTTTTACACTGATTTATCATCTCAGGCATAGAAGCACCTTGTAGGTAACAGACATTTTGCTCCATGACAATGTGTGGTGTTAGTCTGATTACTTGATTTCCAACAGAAGACTTTATTGTCTCCTACCATTAAGAGGGACAGAGGTAGGGGTGCCTGCGTGGCTCAGTGGGTTAAAGCCTCTGCCTTTAGCTCAGGTCATGATCCCAGGGTCATGAGATCGAGCCCCGCATCAGGCTCTCTGCTCAGTGGGGAGCCTACTTCCTTCTCTCTCTCTGTCTGCCTCTCTGCCTACTTGTGATCTCTGTCTGTCAAACAAATAAATAATCTTCAAAAAAAAAAGAGGGGGAACAGAGGTAGAGATGTACATGCTTATTGCCATACACCCAGGCCAGGGTATGGACTTACATAGCCCACCTTTATAGCAGGGTCAAAGCTAGACCAGTCCCCACCTGATGTAAGGCTCTCAGTTCTAAATCTCACTCTAACTCAAGCCCAACGCAGCCTATCCTGTTCCTGTGAATGAATGAAAATATCAGTCCCTAGTCCGTTCTGGTGTGGTTCTTGAGGTTCCATGTATCAGTTTATGCCTCCTGCTTGAGTTGTCTCTTTTCTTCTGGAACTTGAAAGGGGGGGGTGGATTTTCCTTTCTTTCTTTGGAGGATCACCTATATGATGAGTTAAATATTTCTGTTGTAGTGAGAAGAGAGTTCCTAATCCACATTATAATTTAAGTTCCTATTGGCTTCTATTATTTTTTTATTCTTGAAGGCATTGAGAGGGTGTGTTTATGTGTTTATCCTTTGTAGGACTTAGCACAGTGCTATAAAAATCCATTCGTGCTTAATACACATAGAATGAATTTAAAAATGAATGAAAGGAAGCGACTTTAAATAATAAAAGTTGAAAGGGAGAAGACTTTAATATTTTAAATAGATGAATTCTCTCTCCCCATCTCAAGTGGGGTAGAGGAGTCAGTCAGGGACCAAGAGATGACGGAAGGCATTACCGTCCTCACTAATGGATCAACAAACACAATGTACTGCTTCATTTCAAAAAGAAAAAAAAAAGTACCATGCTGGTTGCTGTCCATAGAAATTCTGCCAACATCCTGGTGGTTGCCGGTTTGTAATTTTATGGGTTTACAGAGGATCAAACACTGTATTATTATGTTTGGCTACTAACTCAGGTCAGCAGTTCAAAGGGAGAGAGGGGAGTGGAGTGGAGTAGGTAGGAGGGGAAGGAGGGAGCATGTGTAAGTGGGTGTATTTAACATAATAGATGGAACTTACTGAACGTGAAGCTGTCTTTACTGAATCTCAGTGAATTTCCTTTCCACAGATGATAATTAGTATATATTCAGAGCTCTGTTTTATAAGAATTGAAGCTTTGACAATTACATACTATTTAAATTTTGATGAAAGAAGAAATTAATAGGTCATTTGCTTCATGTGTATCTTTTCACAGTGATTGGAAATGGAAGATTTTTTTGTTTTTTTGTTTTGAAATGGAAGATTTTTATATAAATGAAGACAAAAACAGATTATCAAACATATCCCAAATCCCAAATCCCTCTCCCATCAAAATAAATCTATCTACCTAAATATAATTCATGGGACTATCAATACTAAGTATTACAAGTATCATTTTAGGCATTTAAACTCGACATTCAGTAATTATGGGGTCCTCTCAATACCCAAACTATTTTAAGACCTTCAACAATATTTTCTCAGAAATGAACTTTAGATTATTTAATGTAAGAAACTCGGCCCCTTAACCATCACACCTTCTAGTGGGGCCAAGAGGAAATCAAGTTTGACTTCTCGGCCATAGTTTCTTTCCCTTAGATTCAGAAGGAGCTAGAAGAGGGGTGGGTAAGACAGTTACAACAACAATTTTGTTTAACATACAGCGAACTGATTATTCCTGGATCTGCTGCCTCTCCCTCCTGTTCCTTTCTCACAGTAAGTGTGTAGTCGTGTCAGCTTTATCATTAGCTAGCTCCGAAAGAAATGGGAGAGCATCATGCACCGACGTTAGAAAAGCCCAGACACAACACAGCTGTTTAGTATTCTTATTTAAGATAAAAGTGCATCGCTACACCTGGGTGGCTCAGTCAGTTAAACATCGGACTCTTGGTTTTGGCTGAGGTCATGACCTCAGGGTCATGAGATTGAGCCCCATGCATGGGACTCTGCCCTTAATGCAGAGTCTGCTTGAGATTCTCTCTCTCCCTCTACCCCTCTCACCCCCACTCACGCTCACTTGCTCTCTTACTTGCTCTCTAATATTAATTAATTAATTAAATAGACGTGCATAGAAATCAATATGTTTCATTTGTCAGTTTATCCATCACATTATGTATTCTGTTATTCTCTCATCAAATAGGTATTTAGGGGATATTTATTTTGTGTTTCCAGGGACTAAGAATGCGACAGTGGAGAAGGGAAAGCAGAACCTTTGCTTTAAGGAGCATACCTTCTGGCAGGGAGGAACCGTAGAGCAGAAAATACATCACGTGAGTGCTCTGGCTAAGAGAGAGGGGAGAAACAGGGAGTGGCTGGCTTGTACTAGAAGAACTATTTAGGGCAAGGGAGTCAGAGATGGCCTTTCTGAGTACAATAGTTATCAGATATCTGAAGACTAAAAAGGAAGCTGCCTTTGTGAAGGTTCAGAAGAGGCATTAAGAGCAAGTAAATAGGACAGGGCTCTCCGCTATCCTGTTCTGTGTTCCGGGACAGTAGTACCAACGGCAGGCCATGTGCCCCCTATGGAAATACTTAACAATGATAAACTGAGCTAGAAAACTGTTCATATAATAGTTCGTATAATATTTTCTACCTTCCGGGGCGCCTGGGTGGCTTAGTGGGTTAAGCCGCTGCCTTCGGCTCAGGTCATGATCCCAGGTCCTGGGTTCGAGCCCCACATCGGGCTTTCTGCTCAGCAGGGAGCCTGCTTCCTCCTCTCTATCTGCCTGCCTCTCTGCTTACTTGTGATTTCTCTCTGTCAAATAAATAAATAAAATCTTTAAAAAAAAATATTTTCTACCTTCCCACCTTGACAAATAATCCTTCCTAACCACCTCAAGGCATCCTGCTTTGAGTTTAGAATTCTTGGGCCTTTGGCCTTCTTCCCTGGCAACCCCATCCATGGGCCCATTTCCCCTTCTCTTCACACCCCTGGCTGCCTCCCATGATGGGAAGAGCCTCCCCCCTGCTTATGTGCAGGTCCCCCAGTCTACACATCCCAGCACTGCTCCCCATGCCCTTTGGCACTCTCTTGGCCTCGCTAGAGAGTGCCCCTCAAGATATTCAACCAATCTGACTTTATGAAAAGTCTCCCAATCCTTTTGCTGGGAAAGAGCCCAACGATTCTGACACGAAACTCCTAAGCTGTGACTGAAATTGGGATATTTCAGAAAAATCAAAAAGGCCGGTAAGCCTAGAACAGAGTAATAAACAAGAAGGACCGTCATGGTAGATGAGATGGGAACATGGGAGCCAGAACACACGGGGACTTTCGGCCATGCTGGGTAGTTAATTTTTCCCGGAGGTAGTGAAAAGTCATTAATTTGAACATCATTTGCTATGCTTCACATATATCTTACATTAGCATTTTTAACCTGTTATAGAAAATGTTCCAAAATCCCTGACAAGTTTGTGGATTTCTTTTTTTTTTTTTAAGATTTTATTTATTGGACAGACAAGAGATCACAAGTAGGTAGAGATTCAGGCGGAGAGAGAGGAGGAAGCAGGCTCCCCGCTGAGCAGAGAACCTGATGCGGGGCTCGATCCCAAGACCCTGAGATCATGACCTGAGCTGAAGGCAGAGGCTTTAACCCACTGAGCCACCCAGGCGCCCCTAGTTTGTTGATTTCAAGGAACAGTTTCCAGTCTAATGTCCCCTATTATTCTTCCCCTCCCTCCTCTCCATAAAAACAAACAAACAAACAAACAAACACCACAAATACTCCTACCAAACCACCCCTAGATGGAGAAAGAATGGACAAGAATGGACAAGAAAACTGGACTTCCCTTTTCTGTAGGGCGGCGAGTAAGGAATGGTTGGGAACATGGAGACTGACTGGGGGGTCTTGCATCTCCCACCCATTGGCTGGGCGACTTTGGATGAGTTAACAGCTCTACCCTTGGTTTCATCTGACAAATCCTCTTATAAATAGTGATATTAATACTATTTACCACATAACTTTATTGAAGGAATTTCAGTGAGGTAACATGTAACATTTAATGCATTTCACAGAATGCCTAACACAGAATATATGGTCCATAATCATTTGTGGTAATTAGCACTGCCATGACTATCACCCCAGCAATGGCAACTATCACCACAACAACGACAACTGTGTCCACCATGACTATTACTTAAGCCTACAGTAAGAAACTGAGAGAACTTAAAGTTCGGCTTTTCTGATTCAAAGATGAGTGCCCTGGTAGCCTTAAACTATGGTCCTTTCAGGGAAAAAAAAAAAAGGGCAAACAAAATTCCAGCCGCATCATTATTTGCAGACAACCACCAATATCCACCATCAGAATATGAAAGGAGGTAAAGTGAGGGCACTGACATCTCATAATTTTGTAAAGGCAAAGCTATTTCCTTTCCTGTACAGTCACACTCACTGGGGAGCTGGCCTGGAATCAGCAGCTGGAAGGGGCTCTGCAGTGTCCACACAAAGGGAGTATGGCAGTTTTGAAAATATAAAACAATGAGCTACAAAACCCAAGTGTCATTTGGCTTTTGGCTTTGGGCTAGAGGTTCAAAATCCCTCTCTGTCTCTTTCTCCCTTTCTCATTCCTTCTTTTCTCTCTCCCTCTCTTATAGACAGACACACACGCGTTAGACATGCACACATAGTTTTCCCCATGTTGTCTTCTTCTTGCTCGCACCCACTTCGGTGCCCTCCAGTGGGTGTAGACAATCTACTCAGAATCAGTAGTTAATGATATGGGAGTGAGTCAGACATGCAGTTTCAACTGGATCTTAAATCGTTTGCTCTATTAACCGTATTCTGTCCGTGGCAAGTTCTGTGGGTTAGGAAACCAGGATCAGGTGGGTTTGCTGAATAAAAATATTTCATTCTCAAACATTGTACCTGGACACTGTACCACTTCTAAGAAAAGTCCTGGCCCTTGTGTGTGGTGGGAACATGGAGCTCAGGCAGACTGGGATCAGATCCTGGCTTCCTAGAAGGTGTTTCTACAAGGTTCAGTCTCTTTGCCGTAAGGAGGACTACCATTGATCATTACTTTTGTAATTGTTAATGTTTATTATGATAATAATTACTTGAAATTAGAGCTGAGAGACTCTGGGAAACCCAGAATAATTCACATCTGCTCAAGAGGAAAATATGACAAAAATTTTAAAGTGCTAGTTGTTCATGTAGGTTCCCCAGAAAGAAAAGCCTGAGGCCAGGGCTGTGTGCTGGTAGATTATTTGGGGAAGAAATCTCAAACAGGAGATTGGAGGACTGGAGAGAGTAAAACAAGGATGTCAGGAAAGCCAGGTAGTAGGAGCTGTCAAGCTGCTCTCCCCTGAGCTGGGAGCCTGGTTGCCTGTCCACATGGGGTTCCTCTGAAGAATGGTGTTTTTGAATTACTCATCTGAAAGAAGGAAGAACACTTTTGTTTACTAGCTTCCCTCCTCTGAGGTTCAAGTGTTGATCCATGGGACAGTCATGCCTTGGAACTTCCAGGATGCACATGTCCAAGTGCCCGGAAGGTTCTTGTAATCACTCTGCTGCATGGGTGTCAGAGAGGCCCCAGGGCACACAGTGAGAGATACTCATTGCAGCTGAAGCCGGAGGCTGTGGGGGCTACACTGCTGGCAGATAGCAGCTGGCTGCCGCAGCAGAGTCCTAGCAGAAGATGAGCCAAAAGAACCTGAGGTCCAGGCCAAGGGGAATCTTCAAGCTTGTTCCCTAACCGTGGGTCAGTAATGGCAGCGGGTTCATAGCTAGCCCTTAGTAGAACTCAAAACAATGTAAAAGTGGTTACAAATTCAAATAGTGGTTTGTTTTCTTGGGAGATAGGGAATGGAGGCAAATGCCTTGTTTTCCCTCTTCTATCTCATGTGGACTCTTAAAAGCTTGGCACTATTCCCATTTGTGGTGAGATAGGAATTCTTTGTTGGAAGAGGGGCTGCTTTGTGCACTAAGGGAATATGCCTAGCCTCCATCCACCAGATTCCAGTAGCCCTCCCCCAACTGCCATCACCCCCTCTCCTCCCCACGTTGTGACAATAGAAAATGTCTTCAGATGTTACCAAATATCTCCAGGGGATGGGCCATTGCCCACCCCTCCAAGCCCCCCACTGAAAACCTCTCATCTAATAGAGTTGTGATGTCTTTCCTGCTCCCCTTTTCCCCATGTCCCCCCATCACTGACCCCATGAGTGTCTACGTCCCATGCCACAAGCAGCCCATACCTGTGACCAACACCCTCCCCATCCTAGAGACCTGTACCTACAAGATTTTTCTCTGCAGCTCTGTTTACTAGAAGTGCTATTAAAAGCAACTTGATAGGGCCAACACAACTGGATGTAATTAAGAACAGTTAAATAAAAGAATCTTCTGAAAAAAGGATAAAGGGAGTACTCAGATAGTTTGCTACAATGAGCTATGTTTCATAATATTTTTTATGTGTTTTTCTTCATGTTAAAATGCTCCTCATTTAAAAAAAAAAAAAATGGTTAAACAGTACTCTGGAGCGTTTCCTTTGGTAAGCGTATACCAGACCAGCAAATTAATGAAGATAATAGAAGTCTGTCCAGGAACTATTTTTTTTTTTCTTTCAAATGTTACATCCTTTTTTAAAATAAACTTCTAATTTTAGAATAATTTTAGATCTACAGGAAAATTATGGATATAGTACAGATGGTTCCTCTGTACCACATACCACATACTCACTCCTATCATTAACATCTTCTATTAACATGGTACATTTGTCACAATTAATGAAACGATACTGATCCTTTTTTATTAACTAAAGTCTATACTTTATTCAGATGTCTTTACTTTCTCCTAATGTCCTTTTTCTGTGCAGGATCTCGTTGGGACACCACATTTCTCAGTCTCCTTGGCAACTTTTTTTTTTTTTTTTAAGATTTTGTTTATTTATTTGACAGACAGATCACAAGTAGGCAGAGAGGCAGGCAGAGATAGAGGAAGGGAAGCAGACTTCCTGCTGAGCAGAGAGCCCGATGCGGGGCTCGATCCCAGGACCCTGGGATCATGACCTGAGCCGAAGGCAGAGGCTTTAACCCACTGAGCCACCCAGGCGCCCCTTCCTTGGTAACTCTTGTTGGGGACAGTTGAGAGCATCTTTTCTCAT
The DNA here is from genome assembly GCF_902655055.1 of Lutra lutra. NCBI lineage: Eukaryota > Metazoa > Chordata > Mammalia > Carnivora > Mustelidae > Lutra > Lutra lutra. The sequence goes on along the minus strand of NC_062293.1, from coordinate 10,324,431 downwards.
CCTGGGCTCCTAAATCCACAAGCACTGGGTAGCCCTTCAGGGCAGGGCGTCAAGGTGACTATGGATGAGAAACTTTTCATTCTCATTGTATGCCAATAATAATGGTAAAATGACTAATTGTTTCATGTTATCATGTATCCTGGGCAAGTGCTTTCCATGCATTATTTCACTTAATCTTCATGACAACCCTGGAGAGTAGGGACTGGTTACTCCATTTTACAGAAGGAAACAGTGAGACACAATGCCTTTAATTAACTTTTTCATTGTCCCGTAACTAGCAAGTGGGAATTACCAGTCAGCAATATCTGGAACCTATCAAGTCTCTTATGAGGTCTGATGCTAGTGCCTTTTTCTTCTCGTTGTTTCTTTTCTTTTCTTTCTTTCTTTCTTTCTTTTTTTTTAAGATTTTATTCATTTATGAAAGAGAGAGAGAGAGAAGGTGGAGGAGGAGGAGCAGAGGGAGAGAGACAAACAAACTCCATGTTGAGCGCTGAGCCTGGCTCGATCTCATAACCCCGAGATCACAACCTGAGCCGAAGCCAAGAGTTGGATGCTTAACTGATGGAGACCACCTGGGCACCCCTCTCCTTGTTTCTAGCATGTCCCTAACATCACCTTCCTTGATGAAGCCCATGGCTCTCCATTCCACCATAGCTTGTAACTTACTTAGAAATAGAGATCCGTTTTATTCATGTCTCTATCCACAAAGCACTTAGTTCAATGCCTTATGCATTAAAGGCATTTGCTAAAGGATTATTGAATTGAATTTTTTTTTAATTAAAAAAAATAATGTAAGTTATTCTGGCCTCTAAACTTGATCCCAACAGCTCTGAAAATGAGCTGGGAGAATGCTCCTGGGGGGATAAGAGCTAAAAATACCTTCTCATTAAAGTAATGATCAGAAATACCAGTGAGCTCTGGGAAGAGAAATTCTTCAGGTCTGCTGGCTATATACAGCCTGGGGCAGAGGTCTAACTGTAAGAAGAAGTGCCCTGTCCAGGGCGCTTCCCTTGCCCACACTGGAAAATGACAAGGTGTGGTGGAATGTTCTAGGATCATTGGGGTCCAGAGACCAGGAGTCCAGTGCCGAGCTGGCCAGGCATTAACCCTGTAACCTCCAGAAAGTGTCTTCATCTCTCTGGGACTCCAGTTGCCTCACCTGTAAAAATGCTCCTGAAGGAGCTTCAGCAAACTCTTAACGATTCCTCCAGCTGTAACATTCTATGATTTTTAGGTGCAATTATGTGAGTCCTGGAAGCCATGCTCATCCACGCAGCCTTTTTGGAAAAAGGGGAAGGAAAAAGGAAATGAAAAACACTTCCATAAAAGTATTTATAGCACAGTCAGTGACTATGAATCACGGCATAATTAATTCTCTTTTATAAAGTTGCCTTGTTCCCTAACTTCGTTGCAGTCATTCCCAAACCCTGCTCAACAGCAGCTCCATTGACAGATACGACATTTTCCTTGTCTCTTTGCACTGCATTAAGTTCAAAGCATCCAGGCTAATCTCTGAGGTTCTGCCAGTTCTAAATTTCGGGAACTGCATGATGCTAATCTTCTGTGACTGACTGACAGACCCAGTTGCCGAAGGATGTGAGATAAATGTGATCTATTTTGACTTTAATAAAGCTTTGGATTAATTTCCTCACATCAGTTTTGTCCATCAAGTTTCATTATTAAGTGGTTTACACTTTAATGATGATTGGCCTAGAAAAATTAGCCACGGGCTGGTTTGAAATTGCTGCATGCTGATCCCGTGGTTATTGTAGATAACAAATACCCTTTTTCTGCAAATGTCTGTGACCCACATTTCTTCCATCTGATTCTTTCTGGCACAGCTTTCTGATGATTTGTATTTTTTTTAAAGATTTTATTTATTTATTGGAGAGACAGAGATCACAAGTAAGCAGAGAGGCAGGCAGAGGGAGAGGGGGAAGCAGGCTCCCTGCTGAGCAGAGAGCCCGATGTGGGGCTCGATCCCAGGACCCTGAGATCATGACCTGAGCCGAAGGCAGAGGCTTTAACCCACTGAGCCACCCAGGCGCCCCATTATTTGTCTTCTTAATAACACCTTCTACGATAATGTTTTCTCATCACTTTCCTCTAGTCTCAAATTCCACTCTAGGATTTTTCAAAAGGAGTTTAGGAAGTTTCCTAAAAGTATTCATGTTAGAGGGCTCGAGATAATCTTGATTCTGTTACGCAAAGTATGTTTTTATTTACTGGATGTCTACTTCCAATTTGGAGTTGAGAAACCATCAATCGGTTTCCTCCCTCTGAATTAGGGAAGTGAGGGATGAGGAGGAAGCTAACAAGAGCTGATTTTATGTTGACAAATTCTACCGACTGGCCAAAGGGAGGAAAATTGTATGCCTGAGCCATAGGAATGCATGAGTGTTCACTCTTCCCGTTGAGTCTTATCTCATGTCATGTTTGACTCTGGATGGGAACTGTGTAATAAAAGGTAGATTAGTCCGTAGTTTAGATTTCCTCTTTGACCTTGAGCAAGGAGGTTTACCTACTTGGTACCGATTTCCTCATGGGTAGAATAAAGAACGAGGACTGGCTGGCTTTGAAATCTTGTTCAATAGAAAGGTTCAGGGAGCAATCTGGATCAATCCATTTTATTAAGGTCCAAGTTGGTTCATGTCTTAAAACAATAGATGGTTTTGGGTCATTTTCAAATTTCCTCCTTTTTTTAATCCTGATTTTGAAAGACAAGCCTTTGGCATATCTCTTTCGGGTCATACTATATAAAAGGTATGATCATCAGGGTGGTGAATTTACCCAATAGAAATGGCATCATGCTTTCCTCACCTGAGGGTGGCAGAAAAGTCCAAGCTGCACTTAAAAATCTAAACAGTTTGGAATCAGAATATAATCAGCCTGCCATAAATGTTCCTGAGAAAGATAGTAGCAAGCCAGACAAGAAATGGAATTCTTGGCAGAAATAACCACTTCTCTGAAAGCCAGGTCCTCAGCATCCACTTGACCCCAAATTGAACACATTTAAAAGCACTCAGGGATCTCCAGCTTTGTCTGCCATTTCATTGCCTTGAGCCAATCCTTAGCTCTCAACACGCCCTTTTTTAGTGTGGGGTCTTTCAATCATATTTTCAGTTTGTAATCAGATAGCCATATAGCTACAGGAAATGTTTGAGGCACTCTTTCTTGTTTGAATGAGATTCTATTATGTGAGAGAAAAGTCTCTTTTTTAACTTTGTATCTCATAAAGTACAGCTTATACATTTATAAAGAAACCTTGAGACGCCACATAACATAGCAATTTAGGGGTGCCTGGATGACTCAGTTGGTTGAGCTGCCCTTTGTGGGGGTCATGGTCATGACCTCAGTGTCCTGGGATGGAGCCCAGTTGCGGCTCTGTGTTCAGTGGGGAGTCTGCTTCTCCCTCTCCTTCTGCCCCTCCCACTCCTGCTCATGCTCTCTTGTTCTCTCTCTCTAGAATAAATAAAAATAAAATATTTTTAAAAAGATAGTAATTTAAAACTGGGGGTCTCCTGCGTTACCTACCACTTTAGTTGTACCCCAAGAGCGTATACCCTGCACTACAGTGAATCTGATTTCACAATGAAGCTCCAAGTCTAAGATCTTAGAATACTGGGGGAAGGGGTTGAGGGATGCCCAAATGTTATGCATAGAATTACAAAGGAGGTGGAATTACACAGCAGCTCATCTGTCGCATTCTTTGTGTTATAGAAAAGGGTTGGCAGGTCTCAGTATAGTGCAGACCACTTTGTTTTCAGAACTAAGTATCTTGTTTTATCCTAGGCTGCTAAGCCACAATGAACAGTCATGGTGATCTCTCACCATGTGGCTTCTCTCTCATGATATCTTTACCTGCTGAGATAAGAAATCTGTCAGGGAGAAGCTATGTGTTCAACATAGCCATTTTTTAATTTCTACTCACTACAAAAATGAACCTTAAATAAGACTTGTGGAATAAGGGACGCTTGGGTGGCTCAGTTGGTGAAGCCTCTGCCTTCGGTTCAGGTTGTGATCCCAGGGTCCTGGGATTGAGCCCCGCATCAGGCTCCCTGCTCAGTGGAAGTCTCCTCCCTCTCCTCCCTGCTCATTCTCTCTTGTTATCTATGTCTCTCTCTCTCTCTCTCAAATAAATAAATAAAATCTTTTTTTTTTTTTTAAAGGGTTGTGGAATAAGATAAACATGAATTTGGGGTTGTTTTTGCCTAATGTGCTAGCTAATTCCAATGTTTAGTCTTGTGCAGTTGCCCTGATCTAGAGGAGAGATCATTATTTACCTTGGGCGTGTTGTTGGTTTCAGTCATCTTTTCTATAATGTATGCATTGTCTTCCTGGAACTAGAGAAAATAAGAAAAATCACATAGAAAGGAGAAATAGGGATATAGTTCCTTGTCTCAAAAAAAAAAAAAAAACTCCACAAATTCTAAAACTCAGTCAAGTTAAACCAAAAACCCTCTCCTTTTGCAAGACAGACACATGGGATTGGAAACAGAATGAGAATTATTCTCATACTGTGTACCACCATTGATACAAAAATAGAGTTTTCATCATTTATATCCTGTGATTCTTTAAGGCAAGTTTTTATAACAATAGCTCTGTTTATAATTCTATTAATGTCGCATCGCTTTAAATGGTCCTTACTTTCTGTGGATTCTCCTTTATCAAGTCAGGACTTCATTATGTGCCATTTTCGATAGGAAAATAATTGCAAATACTGCTAAAACCTGTACATTTATAAATGAGATCACAGGACTTGCATGCAGACACCCAGAAGATAAGGTTATAAAATTTCCTTGTTTTTTTTTTTTTTTAAGATTTTATTTATTTGTCAGAGAGAGAGGGAGAGAGAGCAAGCACAGGCAGACAGAATGGCAGGCAGAGGCAGAGGGAGAAGCAGGCTCCTGCTGAGCAAGGAGTCCGATGCGGGACTCGATCCCAGGACACTGGAATCATGACCTGAGCCGAAGGCAGCTGCTTAACCAACTGAGCCACCCAGGCGTCCCGTAGAATTTCCTATTTTTTAATCAGCAGATGACTGCCCACCCAGCTGAGTGATAAAATCATGGTAGGAAGATAATGATTAAGGGTTCTTGGATCCCTCCCCCTGGTTAAAAAAGATATTAAAACCTTCTTTCTATTAAAGATTCTATGGAAGAAAAAACATTGAGTGCTATGTTTTAGGAGAAAGACTGTGGCCTTACCTACTTTTGAATTCTAATTTCTCCACTTATAGGCTGTGTAAACTTGGACAATTATATGACTTTTTAAAGCTAAAATATCTGCCCCCAATACTGTCATCCCAGAATTCTTCATTAACTGAAGTTGACAATAATTCCTACGTTTTTGTGAAGATTAAAAAAGGATAGTATGTATGGTGATGTACCCAGTGAAGATTGGAACTTTGATCTCAAGTAACCATCATGTGTGGAATCTATCCAGGTTTCTGCCTTTAGGGATGATACCTGTTGATCTGAGAGATTCCCTAGAAAGGTGCCTATGACTCATACAGATATCAGTCTATGGTTCTTATGAGGAGAAACCATTGGATTTTGATGAAACAGAGATGTGAGCTGTCTGGGGACATGACCTTTTCCTAACCACAGGTGTCATGAAATCCTGTGGGTTGGGTAGGGCTATGTGGAAAATTTGTGTGAGAAAAACAGAGAGGTATCCTGGTAACAAAAGGAAGGACTGAGGATTTAGTTCCTCTCTGAGATTCCCAGATAGTGAAACGAGCTGGTTGGACCAAGATGGACGGCCTTGATTAATGCTTCAGGTCAAGGAAGGGTAAAGTGGTTCTGGCTTTGTGCCACTGAACGTTAAGGCATTTTCAAGAGAAGGAGTGTCCATGACTGAGTATTTCTCCAGTGTTCCTGCTTCATGGTCTAAGAGCCGGTCATCATGGATTCTCCACAAACTATGTAAAATTCCATTTCGAATTTCCTAAAACCCATTCCCTCTTCTTAAAGTAGACTATTACTGATACATCTTACTGTCTTCCAGAGTGTTCTCAGCTCCCGACCATTTGCAGGCAGCTTCTAGCTTGTTTGGAGTGGGCTGGGAAATTGAGAGCTTTCTCAATTCTGGTGTGGGAAATGGAAAGAATTCAATTCTTGGTGGTCAAAAAAAGGGGGGTGGGAAGGAAAGAAAGAAAAACACCAAAAACTGGGGAATGACTCTTCATATCACTGAGAAAAACACTGGCCTCGTTCTTTGGCCTTTGGTTTCATGAATAGGCTTGTTAAGGATCCAGACAGCATCAGAGCCCCTATTCCCTTGGCATCATCTTTTACCTTAATTTATTCTCACCATTTTAAAAAGGAAGGAGTGGGTGTTTAAGAGAAGGATAGAGGGATACTCCCAGTTCCCCTCTGGTCCAGTCCACCCTCTTGTGCCCTCCAGGAGAAATAATTGCACAGGTCCCAGGTTTTTCATGGGTTTCTCAACCAGGAAGACCCCACCAGGCAGAAGCTCTCCCTTGATTCTTCACCGCTGTGCTCCATTTTTCTCCAGCATGCTGAGGTCTTGGTGACATGTTGGACTACTGCCAGATAAAGACTTTGTGTCAGTGAGGAGAGATGAAAGTCTCTTATCTTGCATGGTTAGCTTGGGGATGGTATTTGGTGTTCTCCATATAACGCCTATCTTATCAGACATGGATAACACCTTACACTTCTCACTACACTTCCATCTACATTATCTAAGTTGTTTCTGGGACAACCTTATACAGTTGGTGGTGTTATACCCTTAGTATAGATTCATTATTCGTTCTCCAAATAGAGTTGAGCTATATGCTATGCTAGGTAATGAGGAGATAATTTTAAAGGAGCTGGGTTCTTTCCCTTAAAGAAGATGGTGAGCCAGTGAAGGACAAAGATAAGTAAATGGACATTGTCTTATTGGGAAATAACTACATGGAAGAGAGATAATGTTTTGAGACTATGGTAGAGACCCTGTTGATATAAACCACTGGGCCTTTACTATATCAGTGCATACTGGTCTGTCTTCCACCTGCCAGCACCTTGGTCTCTTTAGCTAAGGGGGCTTTCCTTTGGTCTCTCAGGCTATTCATCCCTTGACCTATGACTGGCAGACATTATTATACACTTATTCCAGGTCCCTTGCTCCTCAGATGGCTGAGCCTAGGTGCATGCTTCCTATTGTTTTCTATACTTTCCCAGTTGGATCGAGCTCCATAGGCTAAGTAATAACCATCTTGGTAACACTCTATTCCCCTTTCCTTCTCACTTTGGCACTTTCTGTATTCCTGGGATCACATTCCAAATAAATGACTTGAAGTCTAACCGAAGTCTCAGAGTCAGCTTCTGGAAGAACCCAAATAAGAGAAAACGATCAAATAAGTATCTTTCAAAGATAACACATCTTTGTGATTTCTAGTTAGAATATATATTTTTTCCATTCTTTAATCCATTCACTTATTTAACAAAATCTGAGTACCTCTTGCATACTTGGCAAGAGTCCTGGATATCTGGGAGGAAGAAAATAGACATGATTTTTGACTTCAAGGGGGTCGGAGTCTGGTGGCAGTATGCCAATAAAAATAAACATCTAGGAAGAATCTTTGATGACTTCAATAAGTAAAACAAAGGAAAACAGAGCTTTGGGAGTCATTTGGAGAAAAATAAACACTTCATTTTATAAATGTAGACATTAATGTAAAGAGAAGAGAAGAGGGTCCCAACACACCTGGCTAATATGGGGCAGAGCAAGGACAGGAATGCAGGTCTCTCTGGTCTAACCCTGTATTCTTCTTAGTATACCACTATAATACACTATACTCTTTCTGGAAAGGTAAGAAGTACTTTAACTACTTAAATTTTGTGAGTCTTATTTATGTCCAGAAAGGTATGTGATCACATGGTAACCACCAACTTTTTTCAAGTGGAGTTGAAGTTCACTACAGAAATAAGTAGGTAAGGAAATGATTTCTTCCACTTTTTCTTAACCCCCCACTCATGGGCCAAACTCAGCATTCTTAACACCTATCTCTTTTTTTTTTTTTTTAAAGATTTTATTTATCTATTTGTCAGAGAGAGAGAGGGAGAGAGAGCAAGCACAGGCAGACAGAATGGCAGGCAGAGGTAGAGGGAGAAGCAGGCTCCCCGATGAGCAAGGAGCCCGATGTGGGACTCGATCCCAGGACGCTGGGATCATGACCTGAGCCGAAGGCAGCTGCTTAACCAACTGAGCCATCCAGGCGTCCCTTAACACCTATCTCTTAAAGAAAAAAAAAAAAAGTCCTATTTGTGTGGTTGTAATGGATTGGAAGCAACAAGTAATTTCAAATACTCTTTACATTCTTGTCTTCCATCCTCGATCTCAGAGAAATCTCGTCTTATAGTTTGGGCTTTCTCCCTAGAGCTGGATATGATATGCCATGGAAGGAATGTTAAGCAATTTATCTGGGACTGTGGGTTGGCAGCTCTTGGTCCCCCATCTTCAGTAGCTATTCACAAGGTCAAGAGGTTGATGTGGGTCCTTAGTTGTCATCACCATAGGCAGGATGTATCCTGAGGTGGTCCAAAGCCAAGTCCAGGGTTTTATAGTTTTGCTCTCCTCAAAAACAGCCTGCTCATATACTGTTCCAGCTCCCTTCATGCTGTTGCAAGTGTTGGTGAATTTTGATGATTTATTTACCCATAAATCAAACTAATGGAAGTGAGTTCTGATTCTTACTATCCAATTGAGGCATTATGGTGATTGGTTCTTGGTATAAGGTGGTGACTTTTGCTTTGTTATTAAGATATCTGCAGTCTATAGAAAAGGACCATGTGGTCTCTTCATGTTCTCCTACATTAGAAAAAAAAATTTAATGAGTGCTTTATACACCTCCATCCCAACAATATCTATGTTCCTTGGATTTCTAGCATCCTTTACATTTATCCCCTCCCCTAGGCCTCTAGCAATTATGAACTCCATTAATTATAATTTCAAAGCTCCATGATAACTTGATATATAGAGCAATTGATATTCACAATCTGTAATCTCCCAAATGAATATTTATTTCAGTACTTCAGCTGCAACATCTAAAAATGAAGGTAAATAATTTGACAAGGACCTCAAAAGGCTGGCATATTTCCTTTCAATTGGGAAGTATGTGACTTCTTAAAATAGCTCGGGCTCTTTTTTCATGGAACTTACATGAATGCCCCTATTGATTTTTCATGAGATTGGAAAGGGAAAGGATTTGGATTACAACATTTTGGGCTATTTTTAGAAAGTATTTAACAATCTAAAGATGTAGTGAGAGATTTTTTTTTTAATTTTATTTTTTATAAACATATATTTTTATCCCCAGGGGTACAGGTCTGTGAATCGCCAGGTTTACACACTTCACAGCACTCACCATAGCACATACCCTCCCCAATATCCATAACCCATCCCCCCTCTCCCAACCCCCCTCCCCCCATCAACCCTCAGTTTGTTTTGTGAGATTAAGAGTCACTTATGGTTTGTCTCCCTCCCAATCCCATCTTGTTTCATTTACTCTTCTCCTACCCCCTCAACCCCCCATGTTGCATCTCCTCTCCCTCATATCAGGGACATCATATGATAGTTGTCTTTCTCCGGTTGACTTATTTCGCTAAGCATGATACCATCTAGTTCCATCCACATCGTCGCAAATGGAAATATTTCATTTCTTTTGATGGCTGCATAGTATTCCATTGTGTATATATACCACATCTTCTTTATCCATTCGTCTGTTGATGGACATCTAGGTTCTTTCCAGAGTTTGGCTATTGTAGACATTGCTGCTATAAACATTCGGGTGCACGTGCCCCTTCGGATCACTACGTTTGTATCTTTAGGGTAAATACCCAGCAGTGCAATTGCTGGGTCATAGGGTAGTTCTATTTTCAACATTTTGAGGAACCTCCATGCTGTTTTCCAGAGTGGTTGTCTTTTCACATATAGTATCATATCATCTGCAAAGAGTGATAGTTTGAATTCTTCTTTGCCGATTTGGATGCCTTTAATTTCCTTTTGTTGTCTGATTGCTGAGGCTAGGACTTCTAGTACTATGTTGAATAGCAGTGGCGATAATGGACATCCCTGCCATGTTCCTGACCTTAGTGGAAAAGCTTTCAGTTTTTGTCCATTGAGAATGATATTTGCAGTGGGTTTTTCATAGATGGCTTTGATAATATTGAGGTATGTGCCGTCTATCCCTACACTTTGAAGAGTTTTGATCAGGAAGGGATGCTGTACTTTGTCAAATGCTTTTTCAGCATCTATGGAGAGTATCATATGGTTCTTGTTCTTTCTTTTATTAATGTGTTGTATCACATTGATTGATTTGCGGATGTTGAACCAGCCTTGCAGCCCTGGAATAAATCCCACTTGGTCGTGGTGAATAATCCTTTTAATGTACTGTTGAATCCTATTGGCTAGTATTTTGGCGAGAATTTTTGCATCTGTGTTCATCGAGGATATTGGTCTGTAGTTCTCTTTTTTGATGGGATCTTTGTCTGGTTTTGGGATCAAGGTGATGCTGGCCTCATAAAATGAGTTTGGAAGTTTGCCTTCTATTTCTATTTTTTGGAACAGTTTCAGGAGAATAGGAATTAGTTCTTCTTTAAATGTTTGGTAGAATTACCCCGGGAAGCCATCTGGCCCTGGGATTTTGTTTGTTTGGAGATTTTTGATGACTGTTTCAATCTCCTTACTGGTTATGGGTCTGTTCAGGCTTTCCATTTCTTCCTGGTTCAGTTGTGGTAGTTTATATGTCTCTAGGAAAGCATCCACTTCTTCCAGATTGTCAAATTTGTTGGCGTAGAGTTGCTCATAGTATGTTCTTATAATTGTCTGTATTTCTTTGGTGTTCGTTGTGATTTCTCCTCTTTCATTCATGATTTTATTTTTTTTTTTATTTTTTTTATTTTTTTTTTTTAAAGATTTTATTTATTTATTTGACAGATAGAGATCACAAGTAGGCAGAGAGGCAGGCAGAGAGAGAGAGAGGAGGAAGCAGGCTCCCCACGGAGCAGAGAGCCGGATGCGGGGCTCGATCCCAGGACCCCGGGATCATGACCTGAGCCGAAGGCAGAGGCTTTAACCCGCTGAGCCACCCAGGCGCCCCTCATTCATGATTTTATTTATTTGGGTCCTTTCTCTTTTCTTTTTGATAAGTCTGGCCAGGGGTTTATCAATCTTATTAATTCTTTCAAAGAACCAGCTCCTAGTTTCGTTGATTTGTTCTATTGTTTTTTTGGTTTCTATTTCATTGATTTCTGCTCTGATCTTTATGATTTCTCTTCTCCTGCTGGGTTTAGGGTTTCTTTCTTGTTCTTTCTCCAGCTCCTTTAGGTGTAGGGTTAGGTTGTGTACCTGAGACCTTTCTTGTTTCTTGAGAAAGGCTTGTACCGCTATATATTTTCCTCTCAGGACTGCCTTTGTTGTGTCCCACAGATTCTGAACCGTTGTGTTTTCATTATCATTTGTTTCCATGAATTTTTTCAATTCTTCTTGAATTTCCTGGTTGACCCATTCATTCTTTAGAAGGATGCTGTTTAGTCTCCATGTATTTGGGTTCTTTCCAAATTTCCTCTTGTGATTGAGTTCTAGCTTTAGAGCATTGTGGTCTGAAAATATGCAGGGAATGATCCCAATCTTTTGATACCGGTTGAGACTTGATTTAGGACCAAGAATGTGATCTATTCTGGAGAACGTTCCATGTGCACTAGAGAAGAATGTGTATTCTGTTGCTTTGGGATGAAATGTTCTGAATATATCTGTGATGTCCATCTGGTCCAGTGTGTCATTTAAGGCCTTGATTTCCTTGTTGATCTTTTGCTTGGATGATCTGTCCATTTCAGTGAGGGGAGTGTTAAAATCCCCTACTATTATTGTATTCTTGTCGATGTGTTTCTTTGATTTTGTTATTAATTGGTTTATATAGTTGGCTGCTCCCATGTTAGGGGCATAGATATTTAAAATTGTTAGATCTTCTTGTTGGACAGTTCCTTTGAGTATGATATAGTGTCCTTCCTCATCTCTTATTATAGTCTTTGGCTTAAAATCTAATTGATCTGCTATAAGGATTGCCACTCCTGCTTTCTTCTGATGTCCATTAGCATGGTAAATTCTTTTCCACCCCCTCACTTTAAACCTGGAGGTGTCTTCGGGTTTAAGATGAGTTTCTTGTAGGCAACATATAGATGGGTTTTGTTTTTTTATCCATTCTGATACCCTGTGTCTTTTGATTGGGGCATTTATCCCATTAACATTCAGGGTAAGTATTGAGAGATATGAATTTAGTGCCATTGTATTGCCTGTAAGGTGACTGTTATTGTATATTGTCTCTGTTTCTTTCTGATCTACTTCTTTTAGGGTCTCTCTTTGCTTAGAGGACCCCTTTCAATATTTCCTGTAGAGCTGGTTTGGTGTTTGCAAATTCTTTCAGTTTTTGTTTGTCCTGGAAGCTTTTAATCTCTCCTTCTATTTTCAATGATAGCCTAGCTGGATATAGTATTCTTGGCTGCATGTTTTTCTCATTTAGTACTCTGAATATATCATGCCAGCTCTTTCTGGCCTGCCAGGTCTCTGTGGATAAGTCTGCTGCCAATCTAATATTTTTACCATTGTACGTTACAGACTTTTTTTCCCGGGCTGACTTCAGGATCTTTTCTTTGTCACTAAGACTTGTAAATTTGACTATTAGGTGACGGGGTGTGGACCTATTCTTATTGATTTTGAGGGGGGTTCTCTGAACCTCCTGGATTTTGATGCTTGTTCCCTTTGCCATATTGGGGAAATTCTCTCCAATATACCTTCTGCTCCCCTCTCCGTTTCCTCTTCTTCTGGAATCCCAATTATTCTAATGTTGTTTCGTCTTATGGTGTCACTTATCTCTCGAATTCTCCCCTCGTGGTCCGGTAGCTGTTTGTCCCTCTTTTGCTCAGCTTCTTTATTCTCTGTCATTTGGTCTTCTATATCGCTGATTCTTTCTTCGGCCTCATTTATCCTAGCAGTGAGAGCCTCCATTTTTGATTGCACCTCATTAATAGCTTTTTTTATTTCAACTTGGTTAGATTTTAGTTCTTTTATTTCTCCAGAGAGGGCTTTTATATCTCCCGAGAGGGTTGCTTTAATATCTTCCATGCCTTTTTCAAGCCCGGCTAGAACCTTGAGAATCGTCATTCTGAACTCTATATCTGACATATTACCAATGTCTGTATTGATTAGGTCCCTAGCCTTTGGTACTGCCTCTTGTTCTTTTTTTTTGTTGTGAATTTTTCCGCCTTGTCATTTTGTCCAGATAAGAGTTAATGAAGGAGCAAGTAAAATACTAAAAGGGTGGCAACAACCCCAGGAAAATATGCTTTAGCCAAATCAGAAGAGATCCCAAATCGTGAAGGGGGAGAAAGGGGATAAAATGGGGTTCAGAAGAAAAAAAAAAAGAAACTATTAAAGAAAGCTGATAAAAATATAAAAAGGAAAAAAAATATATATATATATTAGATAAACTATTTAAAAAACGTTAAAAAAAGGAAAACGGTAAAAGTTAAAAAAATTTAGCAGAAGAAGAGAAAAAAAAATTGAAAAAGAGAAAAAAAATTAAATTAACTGCAAGGCTAAAGAATCATGGGGAGAAAGCCATGAGTTCCGTGCTTTGCTTTCTTCTCCTCTGGAATTCCGCCACTCTCCTTGGTATTGAAACTGCACTCCTTGGTAGGTGAACTTGGTCCTGGCTGGTTTCCCGTTGATCTTCTGGGGGAGGGGCCTGTTGTAGTGATTCTCAAGTGTCTTTGCCCCAGGCGGAATTGCACCGCCCTTACCCGGGGCCGGGCTGAGTAATCCGCTCGGGTTTGCTGGGTTTGCTTTCGGGAGCTTTTGTTCCCTGAGCGCTTTCTGTAGAGTTCCGGAGGATGGGAATGAAGATGGCGGCCTCTCGGTCTCCGGCCTGAGGAGCCGATAGCCCGGGGCCCCACTCCTCAGTGCGCCCCCAGAGAACAGCACCCAATGACTCCCGTCACCCTGGCCTCTGGCCGCGCTCCGAGCTGACCGAGCCTGTGACTGGTTCAAGGCAACCCCGAGCTGAGAGTCACTCCTCGGCTCTGTCTCTGTAGCCGGCTTCCCTGTTCTAATACCGGTAAGCTCTGCGACACTCAGACACCCCCGATCCTTCTGTGACCCTGTGGGACCTGAGGCCGCGCTGACCCCGCCTGGGCTTCACCCCAGTTAAGCTTCTGGAGCGATGTCCCTCAGTGGAACACACTTTTAAAAGTCCTGATTTTGTGCTCCGTTGCTCTGCCGCTCGCCGGGAGCCAGCCCCTCCCCCCGCGGTCTATCTTCCCGTCGCTTTGGATTCACTTCTCCACCAGTCCTACCTTGCAGAAAGTGGTTGATTTTCTGTTTCTGGAATTGCTGTTCTTCTTCTTCTCTTCAATCTCCCGTTGGATTTATAGGTGTTTGCAATCTTTAGATAAGCTATTTAGCTGATCTCCTGCTACCTGAAGTAGTCTCAGCCTGCTACTTCTCCTCCATCTTGACTCCTCCCCAGATTTTTTTTTTTTAAGGGAATGCTGTTATGTTGTTAATGTGATCCCTAGTTAGTAATTAAGGGACTCACACTAAAATGGTCATCGTCATCAGAAAATAATATTGTCCAAGTTCTAGTCAGTTCTTGGTTAAAACAGAAATGAATAAATCAATTCTGGCTCACTTCAGGAGAAAGATGATGGTTCATTCGATCTGTAATAGCTTTCGGGTTCAAGCTAGACAACCAGGCTCAGGCAGACGTCAGGGGAGGAAAGGTCCCTCCAAGATGTCCTGATGTCCAAGAAGTCCTGATGTGGACTTCAGGATATCATTGTTCCCCAGGCGAGCTTCATTATGGCTGCACAGTGCTTCACCTAGGACATGGGTTGTTGCTCTGTTGCACTGCTCTGCATCCAGACCTTGACTGCTATGCCTTTGGAATCCCCACAAGTTTTCTGACTTTCTACCTGTACTTCCTGTTGTTTTCCACTTATGGGCCAAGTGCAGGTCCCAGCATCTGGTTGGCTGAGCTAAGTAACTTTTACAGAGTTCAGCTTCCAAGAGACAAAGACAGGTTGTATTGGATGCTCCTTTCGCTTCGTGGTTGAAAGTGGAATTCCCTCCCTGAACCTATCATTTAGGTGACCAGAGTCCTGGTTGTTGGAACAGTTATGATTTAAGTCTGTCATTGAGATGTGATGATGAATGGTGCTCTGCTCATTCTAAATTGTATCCAGATTTGGATGATGTTATGGATTGAATGTTTGTGTTGCCCGCAACCCCCTTTCATAGGTTGAAGTCCTAACCCACTGGTGTGGTGGAATTGGTAGGAAGGGCCTTTGGGAGATGATTAAGTCATGAGGGTAGAGCTCTTATCATGAATGACATTAATGCCTTATTTGTTTTTTTGAAGACCTCGGAGAGTTCTTTTTTCTCTTTCGCTATGTGAGGAGAGAGCCTTTTATGAGCCAGGAAGTGGGTTCTCACCAGACACTAAATGTGCCAGCACCTTGATTTTGGACTCCCCAGCCTCTGGAACTGTGAGAAATCAGTATTTGTTGTTTAAGCCACCCGCCTATGGTATGTTGGGGACAGAAGCCCAAATAGACTAAGTCAGATGATAAATGACATGCTTACTCTACTGATTCTAGGATTTCCCCCCAGATTAAAAGGGTGATTAGATAAACTAGGAAATCAGATTTTATACTCTGTCTTTTACTAAGACACTAAGTGCAACCAATGCTCCCCGCCCCTTTTCTCATGAAGAAATGGGGATGGAGACATACTTTTCAGTATCCCTACCTTTTGACATACTTTCAGGTTTAAGTCCTTTGAGGAGAACAAAATGTCAATGTAATAAGTGAAAAGATTGGCTCTCTCCACAGTCCAGCAACGCACCTCAGTCATAAGGACTTTTGTCACTGATGGGCCACAAAGCAGAGAATATATGGACCCTAGCCTTGCATACACAATTCTACAAAATGAACCTCTCACACGTGTGTCTACTGTTGTGTAACATCACTGATTTGTGTGCCCAAAGCAAGATGTAGTCAGGTATGAAACACCTCTAGAGAGAGTAGCTAGAGTGACTTATGGTTTATACTGAAGCAAGCTTAGTAGGATCAAAGGATAAAAGGAATTTCTTTCCCTCCAATCAATGATTGGGATGATGATCAAGATAAACCACTTACCAGTATGGTGTTAAGTGCCATCTCCTTCCCTTTTCCCTAGTTTTCAGCCTTTTTCTCTGGGGCATTCACTGACATTTATTACTCACTTACCCCTGCCACCATCTAGATGACAAATTCTCTGATGGTCCAGGCAACTTAGGCTGGGTAGGTTTTTTTGCAGAAGGAGACTGTGACTTGATCATATTTGTTTCTCCCGTTGCATTTGACGTGTGCTTTGTTTGCAATACACTCTCAAAAGTCACTGATCACACTAGAATTAAAATTTCTCATGCACATAAAAAGGCTGAAAATGTAGGTTGAATGAGTGAACATGATTCTGAGAAAATAGAGCCATTTGGAAATTATATACATTTCTGGATTTAGGGTCTTCAGGAACGTATCAAGCTAAGTCCCACCAAGAAAAAGATTGAGGAACCTTGAGGGATTTATATGTATTTTGTGCTGCTAATATAATGCAATGAATAGGGAGGGGAACTGTCTTCTTCCTCAAGAACCTTAGTAGCTTCCTGGAAGTTACTATTCTGAGTTTATCTTGATGACATTATATCTTATGCATTTTTGATTGTCAAAGATGAAAAACTGTGGTCACTATGACTTATCCCAGTGTTTCAGTTCCCTAAGATGACTTTGTTCTTCAACAGGGAGAAGTAATAGACTGAAAATAGATGCCTCCACAGAGATCAAAATAGGTGAGCTCTTTCACAGGGGAAATGGCTTTTGCTTGAAGAAATGTTCTCACCATTTTACTGTTTTTGATTGTTCTTTCTCACCTTATTTCACATAGGAAGACATTTTCTTTAATTACCGTAATCAAGTATGCAGCTTATAGGAAGTGACTCAAAGGAAAAAGGTGTCGACTCCTGCGGGCTGATAACATAGAAGCTGGTGACCACACAGGAAGGCCTTCAACATGGAAACACAATGTTAGTTTTGTGCCAGGATCCCATGGCCATATTCCCTTATATTTATATGACTTCATGAAGTTGCTTTCAAGGTAGGGTTTCAAGATGCGTTACTTGTATGTCATTATAGATGTCATCTATATGTGTGTATGTATATAGATATATATCTATATATATAGATGTCAAGATGTCATCACTTATATGTCATTATAGGGTGTTGTTCCATCTTGACCAAAGGCATACTTCTCCTCGCTTTGAGTCAGAAATGAAGAGGTGGGTATGTATTCATTCACTGAAGAAATTTATACCGAGTGTCTACTATGGGCAAGGCATTATGTTTGGGTCTAGAGATATAGAATTGAACAAAAGGGTGTTTGTTTTCAGTGCTGGGATATGAGGGCAGTGGCAAGAGAATGAGGCGGTGACAGATAATAAACCAATGAAAAAAAAATGTTTAGTATAAAAATGTTAAAAAATATAGTATCAGGCTATTATAAATGCATTAAAAAACCTGAAAAGGGGAGAGAAATAAGACTCTGTCAGCGAGGTCAAAGATATCAATTTTATTTTATTTATTTATTTTTTTAAAGATTTTATTTATTTATTTGACAGAGAGAGATCACAAGTAGACGGAGAGGCAGGCAGAGAGAGAGAGAGAGAGGGAAGCAGGCTTATTGCTGAGCAGAGAGCCCGATGTGGGACTCGATCCCAGGACCCTGAGATCATGACCTGAGCCAAAGGCAGCGGCTTAACCCACTGAGCCACCCAGGCACCCCAAAGATATCAATTTTAAATGGACAATGAGGAAAGTTGTTCTGAAGAGGTACTCTGTGATCAGAGGGCAGATGTAGATGTAGTCAGAGAGAGACCATGTGGATAAGTGAAAGTAGAATTTTCCAGACAGCGATGTCCTTAAACTTGCTGTCCTGAGGAATATCTTCATGCAAAGGAAGGTAAGGGGCTCAGACAGTGAGGGTGAATGGTAGAAGATGAAGTAAGAAAAGTAGCAGAGACCAGACCACGTGGAGCTGTTGGTTTTGCTAAGACCTCTGGACTTTATTCCAAGTGTTTATCCTATGTAAGTAAGTGTGAGATCTCTGAGACACCAGCTTCCATGTTGTAGCAACCACCTCTTCTATCCCTTTCTGTGGCTCTTTTCCCTTTCCTTTTCAAATGTATCATCCTTGAAATTTTATTTTACATCTTATTTTTACCTACAAAGGAAAAGGACCTTTTTCTGGCATCAATAATATATTTATTGATAATATGACAGCCACTGTACAAAAGAAAATTTCCATTTGATTTTTTACAATCACCTTCTGGGATTCCACTCAGGTTAATTAACTAGTCACAAAGTCGGAGAACTGGGACCCCAGCTTAGGTCTGTCTGACCAGAGAAGTCTGTGCCCACCCTACTCCGCCATACTGCCAACTAGATGCTCCATGACTCAAGGATGATGTGGATCCTTTTACCTGAAATTTGTGGGATGGACATCACCCTCAATTCCAAGCTTTATCAAAGGGTCCTGTCATAAAGCCAACGTCACTGTCTTTAAGCTATTTCTAGCCCATGCTGTGGGAGCCTCGATTTCTGTGTTGACTGCTAGCGGGGAAATCTAAAGTAAGTGGCTAGAGTTGGACCTTCAAGGTGATGGTGAAGATAACACCCATCCAAGAAAGCTTGGTCTATGGCCTCTTGGTGCCCATGGTTCTCACACACAGGTGAAGATGGTGTGGCCAAGAGTGGAATCGAAAAATGTGCCTCAACCAAGGCAAAAATAAATAAACAAAACTATGGAATTTCAAGGTCCTTATACCATGTCGGAGGTTTAAGATTCAATGATTCATTCCATTTCTATTTCCCCTAGGTCTGCTAGTCCCCGTTTCATGTATGTATTACGAAAGAAAAAAAAATACACTGATATAAATGAAGGAATTGGCACATTCGGGCTGGGAAGTGAAAATACTATGTCTCGCTGTCTTTGTATCTTGGATTTTGGTCTCAAAATACTCTGTTAACAGCTAAGGAGTATTAATGAAGAGACACACCTTCAAGAAATGTCTCTTCAGTCGCACCTCTTAGAGAGATGTAATTGTTTTATGTAAATGTTTTCCTCAGCGTGACTAATTGGTATTGATTTGTTTATCTAAAACGTCTTCTTAAGCACTCTCCTACTTGTGAAACCAAAAGATGTATCACAGAAGCCTGTGGCGTTCAGAATCAAATAAAGCAAAGTTTAAACCTTTCTTCCCTCCCTTACTGGTGGTATGTACTTGCCTTGTCCAGCCAAGTCTCAGTTTTGTAATCTGTAGGTGGGTACTTGTAATTATCCAGTATATATCATTCTGTGAGATAATGCATGTGAAAGCATTTAGTACATTAAAGAGTCCACAGATAATAATAGTAACCATCACTAGGATGCCCTCTACACATGACATGTATTGTTATTCTATAAAGCCTGTGATTATCCAAGTTGGTGACTAAAAAGAAACTATAAATAGTTGCTATCACCCTTTTTATTATATTTCTTAAAATATTTTCTTTTCCGACACCAGTTATGTGATTATGTGCTCATTCTTATCATCAGTTGAATTGAATAATTAGGGAGTCTGAAAAGTCTTGATATGACAAGGCCAAACTGATATGTAGAAAAATTATTTTCTTCTGGAATTAGAATTCATCACCACTTCTTCCCACTCTTATTGCAATTAGATATTGATCATCTATGAATGGACATCACATGCATATTAGTAGCTGACTAGATAATCAGAGCTTTAGAAAATCTAATTTAGCAGAATACTGGGTATATTGTTAGCACCGAATTATGTGAAGATTAGTCCGTATCATTGTTAGCTACTATTTGACAGTGGGCCAAAGTAAGCTATAAATGTTTATAATTATATTTAACTATATATGTAGTTATATATAATTTATAATTTCATCCTATGACATATACTGTGTATACCGGTAATTGCTTTGTGGATAGGGATGGATTTGGGGAGAGGGGATAGGATTCTTGGAAGACACAGAAAAATTGCAAGTTGTCTGTTACTTGTCCTCTGTGTGTTCTCTACTCCCCATTGTACATTGGCTAGTATAAAGTACCATATTCTAGACTGTGTGTGTAGAGGTAAGGCTGGGACTGGAGATTGGAGCAGAGATGTGCAAGATGTTTGCAAAACTACTGTTTCATGGACCGTTGTCAGGGCCTCTAGGTGGCTCAGCCAGTTAAGCATCTGCCTTCAGCTCAGATCATGATCCCAGGGTCCTAGGATCCAGCCCTGCATCGGGCTCCCTGTTCAGCGTGGAGCCTGCTTCTCCCTCTCTCTCTGCCACTCCCTTTGCTTGTGCCCTCTTGCTTGCTTGCTCTCTCTCTCTCAAATAAATAAATAAAATCTTTAAAAAAATAATAAGCAGTTGTCAGTTAACATGAAGGGCCTTGAATCATAGCACAGAGACCAATGACATTGAAGGGATCTTCTACGTCTTCTAGTTAAATATTTCAAATTTGGGATGTACTGTTCTCTTTTTTTCCCCTAATGGATTATTTTTAAATAATAAATGTTTACTTAGTCAAACAAGATCTAAGTTATTTAAGTTTTTCAAAAATAATTTATCTTCAGCTATCTCTCATTTAGTCATATAATTAACCAACAAATATTCATGAGTCGCTGACTATATTGATGGTGTCCAAGACATGAGCCTGCATTGCAGACACAGTTGTGAGCAAATTTGACATGTATGTTTCCTCCTGCCTTTTCTCCTACATCATATTCATTGAGAGTTATTGAGAACATCCACATAAGGGAGACACTTTGATGTGTTGCACAAAAACAACACAT